>NW_006408550.1:13910736-13936909 GCF_000296735.1 Chrysochloris asiatica
TCTGTGTTGTTGCTGGCGGAGCTCTTTACTGCACTTCCACCCGATCCACCATCTTGTTTGTTCTCTCCATAAACTTTTTGAAGGCCCTTATATTTCCTTTGATCTCAAAGTTTCCAGAAACAGTACTCTGTGATTATAACTAGTTCCTCTAGACCCTTACATTCCACTGCCCATTAAACAACTTGCCCTGGGTGTTTTTACAAATCTCTAAAACTCAATATATACAAAGTTGCACACTTCATCTTTATTATCAAACATCTTTTATCTTACATGGTACTGAAGGATAAGCTACTGGATAGCTAACTGCAAAGTCGGTGGTTCAAACCCACTAGCCACTCGATGGAAACCCTATACAGGGTCACTATGAATCTGAACCAGCTCTATGGCACTTGAACACTACTAACATCCGCTGCTCTGGTGGTGGTACCACCAGCCTACAACTTACAAAGGGTGGAGATCTGCGAGTCAATAGAGACATCAACTTCACTCCTCTCTTGCCCACAGCTGTCTGTTAAAGCTTGTATTTGCTATGTCATAAATCTGGCTCATAGGTATGCCCTCCTCTCTACCCCAGCCATCCTAGCTATCTTTTACACAAACACTTTTTTGTAAGTTGTTGTTGTCAGGTGCCATTGAGTCGGAACCGACTCATAGCAACCCCATGCATAAAAGAATGAAACAATGTCCGATCCGGGGCCAACCTCACTACTGCTGCCACACTTGAGTCCATCAATGATGCCACCTGGCTGATCCATCTCGTTGGGGGTCTTCCTCTTTTTCTCTGAACCTCTACCTTACCCAGCATGACATCCTTATCCAGCGACTGTTCCCTCCAGACAATATGTCCAAAGTATGAGCGACGAAGCTTAGCCATCTTGCCCTCCAAGGAGCACTCTGGCTACACTTTTTCCAAAACAGATCTATTGGTTCTTTTGGCAGTCCATGGCACTTTCAGTATTCTCCTCCAACACCACAACTCAAAGGCATCAATTCTTCTACACTCCTCCTTATTCACTATCCAGCTTTCGCATCCATATGAGGTTATTGAAAATACCATGGATTAGGTCAGGCGCACCTTAGTCCTCAAGCTGACATCTCTGCTCTTCAATACTTTAAAAAGTTCCTGTGCAGCAGATTTGCCCAATGCAATACGTCATCTGATCACTTGACTGCTGCTTCTGCGAGTGTTGACAGTTTGTCTTCACATCTCCATATACAAAATTCCTCCAAATAATCTCCACAGAGATCTAAGCACACTGATCTTTCTCTTATTCCTCATGAGTGACAGAAATACCAAGGCTAAGTTTTAAATACTAAGTTGTTAGAATTATCACTAAATAGATAGTTTGAGGAAAAGAAGTATCTACCTAAGTCAATTTACTAGGTATAATCATAAATCTAACTTTTAAAAATGAACAGACATTATTTTTCAAAGCACTGATCCAGCTTTTAATGTAAAGAAATCTCATTGCGAGCATTTGATCTAGCTGCTTTCAAGAAGTGATGATATTTGCTCATTTGTTCTATTTCATTTTAAAACCAAGGACAGGAAAACATACACTAACTCTATAGTCTAAATGGAAGAGACTTGTTGGGTTTATTTATGCTCTCAAAAAGGTTAAATTATTCTGGTCCTTCCAAAGCCACCCAAGCAAAAAAGGTTCAGGTCTTACTTGTTTATGTAGAGGTGCCTCAAAATTATGCAACACTTTCAATTTTCCTTCTTTCTGCAGATAATCACCAGCATCGATAAAAATGGAAAACAGCTTACAGTGCTCCCATCCTTAGGTGGAGTTCTAGCCCGGGCAGGCCAGCTGTCACATGTGAATGGATGCTCTAATCACCAAGCCTTCCACAGGGGATGTCTGAAGAAGCATTTTAAAAGCATTTTCAGGACGATCTTCTTTTGAAGCCCCCAAGAGCAGCATGCTGAGTTACCATTGTACCTCATCCACATAAAGATATACACACTAACTCAGATGTGAGTTTTGCTTAACGTTAGACGGTCTGGTTGAGCATCTGGAAAGACACTGGAAATTATAAGGATGAAGAGTCATCATGGGCTTCAGTCCAGAATGGAGGTTCTGGTTTCCAGCTGTCTGGATTTGAATTCTGGCTCTATAATTTATTAGCTCTAGTTGCTTTGCCAAATTGCTAAGCACGCTGAACCTTAGTTCCTTATATGTAAAATAAAGAAAATAAAGCTGAACCCATAGGGTTGTTGTAAGGTTTAAGGAGACAGTGAATGCATGCTTCATAGCATGCTACCTGACACAATGAAAAATGTTTAGTTCCGTCTCTTTCAGTTTATTAACTACTCAGACTAAGGCTGAGCTGGAGGGATAAATGGGGTGTTGTTACCAATATTGATATTTCTACATCGTCTTGCTACTTCAGGCTTTACGTATAAACCATGTTCTTAGATTGTCAAATAAAAAAAAATGCTAAGTTTGTACTTAGAATTTTGTTTCCACATAGTTTTCTTTATAAAACTGAAGAGAGTCTTAAAGAATACTGACTGAGAGGGTTAATAAATAAATTATTCTTGAAGAGACCCTAACACTCCAATTCTACCCAGGTTGTGCCTTTCAGAGAAACCAGGGCCAATATTTCTGAGAAGAGTTAGCCTGAAGAAGTCAGAATTGTGAGCTGGAGACAGTGAGACTGAGTTCTGAGAGACACAGTCATGCTTAAAAGCTAAACTTAGCTATGAAATTTTTCAGTTACATGACCCAATATATTCTTTAGGGAGGTGTTTGGTTTCTGTCACTTGCAATCCAAAAGAATCTCTAATTCTAGGGCATTAAAGGGAGCATGGAGTCCTGGTGTGGTGCTGTGGGCTAATGCACTGGACTGCAAAGTCGGTTTGAACTGAAAGGTCAGTGATTCTAGCTCACTAGCCACTCATCGAAAACCCTGTACAGGGTCACTATGGATTGGAACCAACTCGATGGCACTTAACTACAACAAAGGAGAGCATGGAGTCCTGGTGTGGAAGTGTGGGCTTATGTGCTGGACTACAAAAGTCGGTTTGAACTGCAAGGTCAGTGGTTCAAACTCACCAGACGCTCCTTGGAAACGCTATACAGGGTTGCTATGGGTTGGAATTGACTTGACGGCATACAACAACAACAACAACAACAACAACAACAACAAAGGGAGCTGACTCTATATGATAAGCATTGGACAGCAAACCACAAGGTCGGCGATTCAAGCCCACCACAGGACAAAGGCTTTCTGCCTTTGCAGAGATTTACATGCTTGGCAGCCCTACACAGGGGTCACTGTAAGTCGTAACTGACTTGATGGCATTTAACTTCAAGATATTAAATTCCACAACTTTTAGAGCAACAAAATGTTACCTTGCTGCCATCTATCAGTCTAATAAGCTTTAACTGCTTGGCACCAACATCTCCCCTCATTGACAGCCGCCTTTCCAGTTTCCCTCTGATTTCTATTTATTTTTGGTACATTCCACTGACTTCTTTCCTCTTACACTTGCCCTTCTATTTGCTCTAACAGTCTCTCCCAGGTAAGAAAATGCCACATACCTGATCTCAAGGATGCCTGTAGGTCCAGGTCCCCAGAAAGGTGACGTCCCCACCTGAAGCCATGAGCGCCTTCATCATGTGACCTGCATCCACCTTCCCAGCCCCGCTCCTCCTACACACACTCTACTCTACTGGGCTAGAGATCCTCATCTAGCAAACAGGGCCCTGTTAGAAACAACATATATCACCCAACACACGAGCAGTCTCGAGGTGCTATCATGATATAAAATACATGCTAAAGAGACTAATGTGATCATATGATACACTGGAGGCAGAATGGCCTATGGACAAATCTTCTCTTCAGGCATGACTGAATCATTACAGAAATAAGTATTTAAAAAGTCATTAAAATACAAGGAACTCTGTATTAATCATAAGCCCTAACTTTGAAAACTACAACAAATATTTAAAAGATTTACAGAATGCAATCAGCTTTTTTTTTTTTTTAAGTGATCAGTTATTTAATGAGTGATCCAGCCTGGAAGATTTAGGGCAGAAATTCTCCAAAATCTATTCTTTCATTTACGGGATTAAAAAATCTTATATGCCATGTAGATTCTGCCTTTACAAACATGTTAATGAAAACACTGGCATAAAAAGTGCTAAAAAGAAACCTGCACTAGAATAAATAGTTCAGGCTATACTATTGTTTTTATGAGCTTCTACCTATAAACCTTTTATACAATAAATATTGATGGAGCAGTTGGGAACCTCTGTACCTCTTCATTATTTACAATGTCTTCATTTCTTTAAAGTGTTTTCCACATTTTAGCTTAATAATGTACATGAATGTTCCAAATGGGCACTTTAATAGAAAAAAATCTTCTAAAATGTAATTTCCTCAGGCTCATCGTCATTTCCCACACAAATGTATTAATATTCATTGTAAGACTTTCCCTGAACACCTTGTTTAAAGTAGGGGCCTTTTTATTATTCTCTTAGTACAAATTTTTGTCAATATTTGTAGTAATTTCTATTTCCCCTTCTCCAACCTCCCTACCAGGTACATCAAAAAGCACCAGGTTAAGTGTTAGCTACTACCATCAGTGTTTACATCCATATCCTCATGGAAGTCTATAATCAAGATAATTATTTATATCAAATTTGCTTTAGAAATAAACCAAGACTTAAGGACTAGGACAGTGCAGCTGTGGGCTTCTAGGCCCTGGACAAAGTACAGCTGAATTCCTATGGGCAGGAGGCTAACTTGCAGAAGGTGCCCTCTGGGCATTCACAGGCTGGCTAAAGGAGCTTTTTAACACTTGCCTGAGCAGGGCAGAGGCCAGGGGGGCACAGGACTGAGAGGCCAAAGACAAAAGCAAGGCATGCCTTCAGTGTGGCAATCAAGAGGGGTTCTTTCTTTCTTTTTTTTTTTTTTTTTAACATGGGAGAACATTAGCTTTAAGAGGGGTCTGTGATTGGAGGACTGCTGCATCCTAAGTTGTTTCTGAGCCCTGCTCACTTCCCTAATAAACCTCCTAACAGTGACTACTGCTATGAGTTCTGTATGGCCATGGCAGTGGATTATTGGAGCAGGGAGTGCTGTGGGAGAGACGGCTGCTGTCAGAACTGGCTAATGAAAGTTGTAGGATAAAAGTATGTCTGATCTCCACACAACATAAATCTGCCTTGGCTGGGTCTGAGTGTGATACTCCTCTCTCCTTATGAAGCCAGAGGTCATCAGACATGGCCCCATGCAGTTTCTGTACTTAGCATGGGCTCTGGAAGGGGCCTGAAATGGGGTGGTAAGACACAGAGGACTATGAGCAAGTAGTAGATGAAAAGCCAAATTACCCAGAGCAGTGATTCTCCAACATTTTACCTCTTTGTTGTGGCGCTGTAGGATCAGCAAACTGCAAGGTTGGCAGTTCAAAGCCACCACACACTCCTTAAAACTGCACACAGGGTGCCTATGAGTTGGAACCAACTCAACAGCACTTAACAACAACAACCAGGACTACAAAGAGCTTCTGTTTAAATGGGTTACAGCTACTTTTATTTACTTTATTAAAAATTTAAATTGAGACATTTTAAATATATATAATATATTAACTTATTTTAAAATAATTAAGCTAATTACATGCTAACACAATCAATAGGCTTTTATAGGGGAAAAAAAAAGAATAATCTCTGTATTTTCCAAATCAAAAAAAGTTAAGCAAGCACCCAGAATTTATGTAACAAAAAATAAATATATTGGTTATAAAAAAAAAAAAAATCTTAAATGTACATAGTACTTACAAACACTATAGTAAACACTATTGAAACTATATGGTGAGAGTTAGTATTGACCATACCAAAGAACATTTATAAATATATAAGACAAAGATAACCAAGCAGAAAAATAGACAAGGCTATGGATAAACAATTTACATAAGAGCAAAATCAAATAGCTGAAAAGCATGACAAGATTTTCAACTTTACAAGTAGCTGAGAGATTCAAAATGATGTAACAATCAACATATAAAGAAAATTACAACACATATGGCTGGTGGGGATAAAAATTAAAGAGTAGTTTCATAATATTTAGGTAACCATGTAAATATTTGCAGTTCTTTATGGTAACATACATTAAAATTTGAAAAGAATTTTATCTTTTGAACTTAGAAATACAAGGATTCATATATATATGTTGTTGTTAAGTGCCGTTGAGTCAGTTCTGACCCATAGAGACCCTGTATGGGGTTTCCGAGGGTGTAAATCTTTAGGGGAGTAGAAAGCTTCATCTTTCTCATATATATATATATATATTAGAAGCAACTCGACAGTACTTGCTGTTAAGTGTCCTCGAGATGGTTCTAGATCACAGTAACCCTATATAAGGTTTCCGAGAAGCAACCAAGGGTTTGAACCACCAACGAGGCAATTAGCAGTCCAACATCACACCAGGACTTCCGACAGTACTTAGCTCTGTGTATGTGTGTAGTTATAAGCACAATGACACTTTTATATTCTTGAAAATTTCTTTATTTCTGGTTTAATACAAGGCAGCCAAATTTTCATATAGGCTTTTTCATTTAATCTGTTGCAAAGTCGTATGCCATGTAGTCTCTAGAAGACCTCAATGAACATGAATAAGAAAATGAGAGTGAAAATGCAAATAATGGCTTACAGCAATTGAGAAAACTGCTTAACTTAAAAGTAAAAAGCAATCCCTATTGATCATGTGGGGCAATGGAACATTCCTGAAGTCTCCAGTGATGGGATGCTAGTGGGAAATACCCCACAGAGATGTAAAGAACTATAATGCTGTGCCATTCTGTGCCTTAATAAAAACGCACCTCTGAAAATTTGAGGGAAAAAAGGATAAAGAAGAGAGAGAAAAAAAAAAAGACTACAGCTTTGAGCACATGGACCAGTTAGAAATACCCTGCGTATTTTGGGGAACCGTGGGCCACACACCTTGACAGCCAATGGCCTAGATTTGTTGTTGTTAAGTGTCATCGGGTCAGCTCCAAATCACAGCAACCCTGTATAGGGTTTCTAGGAGTGACTGGTGGATTTGAACCACCAACCTTGTGCTTAGCAGTCTAGTGCTTACCTACAGTGCCACACCAGGACTCCTAGGCTGTCTTTGTTTTCCTTTTATCCCAACCCTTCATTAGTCTTCTGGAACATTTGCCTTAGAGACTCTATAAATGTCATCTTGGGCCAGGAATTAATGAGAGAGCAGCAGCCCCCAGACATCAAATGCCAATGAAGTAGCCGTCTCCAGACCCAGAAAGACTCTGTGTCTTTCTCCAACGGTAAAGGAAGTCTCAGATACAGAGTTATGGCCTTTTAGTTGAACCTTTCCTTCCCACCAAAAGCTGTAGTCATAAGAATGAAAAAAAAAAAAGGAGAGATAAAAGGCTTGAGGAATACATGATTACAGGCTATATTACCACAAGCAGAAAATTAGCAGCATTCATCAGATAAAACAGAGACTTTTTTCCTCATGATGACTGAAAAATGATGGGGTCCTGAAGAAAACAAAAAGTCAAAGCATAGAAGGAAAAAAACCCACAGAACAAGGCCAACCAGAAGTAGTTGCCTTTAGAAACCACAACTAGAGCAGAGCACAGTAGGAATGCTAGCTACTAGCAGCAAAGAGCACGACAGCCCCAAAGAACAACAGTCCCCCATTCTAGGTGAGGAACATGGGGGCCAAAGGAACATGGGTTATACCATAATGTATCATGACACCATTCCTTCCAAGAATTCTAAATACGCTAATATTAGAGAAAGGCCATAGCAATAGAAAAAATGTGTTCACCTAAAATGAGAAATTAATATTTCTGTAGAACATGAAAAAGATAAATACAAAATTATTGCTATGTATCAATGTTGTATAAAGGAGCATCTATATTTAACAGGATGGAGTCCTGGTGTGGCACTGTGGGCCACTGGACTGCAAAGTGGGTATGAACTACAAGGTTGGCAGTTCAAGCTCACCAGCTGCTCCCTGGAAACCCTATACAGAGTCGCTATGGATCAGAACCGACTCGACAGCACTTAACAACAACATTTATCAGGTGCTGTGGATTAATGCGCTGGACTGCAAGGTCAGTTGGAACCATAAGGTTGGCAGCTCAAGCTCATACCAGCTGCTCTTTGGAAACCTTCTACAGGGGTACTATGGGTCAGAACCGACTAGACGGCACTTAACCGACTAGACAACATATTTCACAGGGGACTCCTGGTGTGGCACTGTAGGGTAAGCACTGGACTGCAAACCACCAAGTCAGTGGTTGTACTTACCAACAACAACAAATTTAACAGGATAAGCACTGGGCTGCTAATCACAGAGTCGGCAGTTCAAACCCACCATCTGCTCCTTGGAAACTCTCAGCAGGGTCACTCTGAGAAGGAACTGACTCAATGACAACAAAAACAACAACATATTTAACAGGGAAAACGTCTGTCAACCTAAACCCATTCACTAAACAAGTATTTATTAAATCAGGTATGACAGAGCAGCGAACAGAACAAAATTCTTGCTTCTCATGAAGCTTACATTTCAAGGGAAAAATACATAAAGACAAAAAACAAACCCACCAGGTATGTAAATACATATAGTATATCAGATAGTGTTAACTAACAGAACTAAATAAAGCAAGAAAAGTGGATGAGGAGTTCATGGGTGGGGCTGGTAGGATCATTTTAAATAAGAGAAATTCTCACTAAAATGACATTTCAGAGAAGACCTAAAAAGATGAGGGAACGAGCCACAAAGACATTTGAAAGAATTTTCCTGGCAGAGAAAACAACTGCAAAAGCCCCAAGACTCGAAGAGGCCAGGAGAGCAGTGGGGCTGCAGAGGGGTCAGTGAAGATGAGGTCCTAGGAGGTGTTATCAGAGGCCTGAGGAGAAGACAGCGCAGCCCTGAACCACCTGAGTGAGAGGATGGCTTCTGGGAAGTTCTGAGCACTTTGGCAGCTATGGAAAGTATAGACTATAGTGGCACAGTGGCAGAAGCAGGGGATGTTGGCTAGAGGGTTGTGGTAGACAGAATAATGGTCTCTAAAGTTGTCCAAAAGAGCCCTGGTAACATAGTGGGTTATTATATGTTGGACTGCTAGCCATAACTAGCTGCTCTGTGGGAGAAAAATGAGGCTTTCTGTTCCCATAGAGATTTACAGCCTCAGAAACCCTATACAGGGTCACTGACTCAGAATGACTCCATGGCATGCAACCACCACCACCATCACCAAAGATGTCCAAGTCCTAATCCCTACAACCTGTGAAAACGTTATCTTACATGTCACAAGGGACTTTGGCAGATGTGTTTAGAGATGTAAAGACTATTTTGGATTATCTGGTGAGCCCAATGTAATCACAAGGGTCCTTGAAAGAGGGAGGAAGAAGGGTCAAAGAAGGATATGTAATGATAGGAGCAGAAGGGGTAGGAAAAGAAGGAAAGAGAGGGGAGAAGAGAGAGAAAGACATTTAAAAATTGCCTGCTTTGAAGTTGGAGAAGGGACTACAAGTCAAGGAACACAGGCATCGTGTAGAAGCTGGAAAAGGCAAGGAAATGGATTCTTCTCCTAGAACTTCCAGAAGGAACAGAGCACCCACTGACCCATTTTAGACCTCTGACCTCCAGAACTATAAAATGATCAATCTGCGTGGTTTTATGCCACTAACTCCGTGGTAATTTGTCATAGTAGTAACAGGAAACTAGTACAGAGTGGAAGCAGTGGAGATGGTCAGATAGACTTCAGGGTTCCTTATAGTTAAAGAAGGAAGCCTGCCCTGGTGGCATAATGGGTTATGCATGGGACTGTTAACCACAGGTCAGCAGTTCAAACCTACCAGCCACTGTATGGGAGAAAGATGGCACTGTCTGCTCCTGGGAAGCCTTACAGACTTGGAAACCCTAGGGAGCAGTTCTACTCTGCCCTGTAGGGTAGAGAAGAGTTGGCATTGACTCAGTGGCAGTGAATTTGGTAGTGGGGGACCAGGAGTTACAGATAAAGCTAACTAACTTTACAGATGGACTGAATGTGGGTGGGAGAAAAAGAAGAAATGAGTCTTAGTCTTAGTCCAAGCCTGTTTTTTTTGTTTTTCTTCTAACTACAAAAACAGATAAACTTTCACTTGGAATTGTTGGTTCCAACTCAGAGTGACCCTGTGTAGGGTTTCCAAGGAACGGCTGGTGGGTTATCAGTCCAGTGCTTATCCTACAGCACCACACCAAGAGTCCTTCACTTGGAATAGTGTTGGCAAAAGACTGATTTGAGTGAGTTCAGGGCACAATGTAAGAAAAGGAATTGGCGTTAGTCAGTAGATAACAACTTTAAGGATTAATATTAGCAAAAGTTTCAAAACACACAAGGACGTGTGAAGAGCCCAAAACCACACACATGATGGTCAGATGAGCCTGAACCAGAAGCGTGGACACATCACCAACAGTGAGAGGCGGAAAGGTGCAGATGCCCAGAAGGAGTTGGCATCTGAAGCGATGGTGAAGGAGCACAGAAGTCGTCTGTTTGCCCTGTGCTCTCAGTGAAAACAACTGAGGGTGAAGGAAAGGGAAGAGGTGTTCAAGGTCTCAGAAGAGAGATGTGCAAAACATATCTAGCAGAGCAGGTGAATAAAAGTACTACGAGAATGAGACACAGCTGCCAGGCAGCACAAGGGTCAACAGAGAGTTGTTATTGTTAAGTGCTGCTGAGTCAGTTCTGATTCATAATGACTCCAGATAGGGTTTCCTAGGCTTTGAGTCTTTGTGGGAGTAGAAAGCCTCATTTTTCTTCCACAGAGCAGCTGGCAGACTTGAACTGTAGACCCTGTGGTTCACAGTCTAGTGCTAATCATATGGAGCCGTTCATGAATTTAAAGAAAGGCCATCAGCATCATCTGCTTTTTCTCCAGCTTCCTACAGTTGTAAAGGTGTGGGCCTGAGGTAAGCAGAGAGTTGAACTGAGTCAACATCAGGGTTCAGTTTGCCAAGTAAGGAGGCAAAATTCAATTTGCCATGAGAGCTAGGGGCATCTGTAAGGGAAGCACTCAAACAGGAGCTCAGGGGATCTAAGATGGAAAAGTTGTCTGATAACTGAGCTTTCATTACATAAACGGCATGCAGGGACACAAAACAGATGACTAATGACAGGCTCACAATAGATTGTGAAGACAAGCAGGCTACACAAATCACCATGCAAGGCATGATCCCATTTTGAGAGATATATGCATTGATTTATGCAGAGAAAACTGATAACTTCTGAACAATGTAAAGTTTCCTTCTTTTTAAAAAAATCCTCTCAAAATATGCTTTAACGTTATTCTACAAAGAACATCTATTGCCTTAATAATTAGGAAAAACAAGTTGAAAAGTTATTTGAAATATCACAGTTGATAAAAATCCCTGGCAAACTGGGTCATGTAAAACTGTACTCCCCTGAATTACAGGTTTTGTTCTATATGAAGACATTGCCCTAGAATCTTAATAGGTTCTATCAATGTTCATTAAAACGACACAGAGAGTTTTACAAGAAAATGCATTTGAGTGGGCTGCTGTCTCACTGGAAAGGTGCGCCAGCTTCCCAAGCTAAAACATCATTAAAAGATGCCCATAGCCTTGGTGGATGTTCAGCCAGTACACATCCAGATGGTAAAATGATGTACTCTGACCTGGTCAATCTGATAATTTCTCTGATTCACTGGAGTCTGGGTAGTTTCTATTGCTAACTGTGTCGAGTATGATCCCTCATCATAGCTAACAGCTGATGAGAGAATTTAGAGAAATAGCTAGATTTTAGTTCTTCCACCAAGGAGCTCTGGTAGCATAGTGCTTACAAATTGGGATGCTAATCTCAAGGTCAGCAGTTTGAAACTACCAGTGTTCCATAGAAAAAAGATGAGGCTTTCTGCTCCTGTAAAGATCTACAGCCTCGGAAACCCTATGCAAGGGCGCTATGAGTCAGAACCGACTCCACGGCACATAACACCACCACCAGCAGTTCTTCCATCCTGTGAAACACTGAATAGCCAAGAAGGCTTTAATTACAAAAACTAGAATTATTAGAAAAATTTGATGCTTTTGATTTAGAAAATGAACTATAAAACTGTGCTATATATTATTATGGTAAGAGTACAGGTACAAGTTTAAGTCAGTAATTTTCATTAAAAAAAAAGGGACATATACAAGAAGAATTAATCCAATTATTGATGGGGAAAACAGGGTCATGGAAAAAAGACTAATCTCACTTGGGTCTTCTAGTCACTTGCAAAGTGAAAAAAAGTGTTTTCTTTGAAAGAAATGTGACTTTAAAATACCATACAATACTATCGATACAGTTACTAAGATAAATATTAATAATTACTAAAATAGCCTGTTGAGCAAATTGTTAAATGTCACAAAGCTGCTATATCATAAAGTGTCAATTCTCAGAAATTATTATTTTTACTAATGCAACTATGAAAACCATTCTGCTATTACTGCTGTCTCATGTTCTTCAACTTTTAGTTAATGATACTGAGACTTTACAGTTGGGTTCTGGAACACTGTGACAAGTCTTTGTTAATCAGATAATTATGTAATTTAATACAGTTCCATAACTACAAAGACTCTCATTTTAAAGGGGCAGCTGAAGTTGCTCAGAAAATAAAATGCTAGTGAATATTCACTAAAAATGAAATCACCAAAAAGGGCCTACAAAAATCAATATACCTTTCACTGGTTGGAAGAAAGAGCTGAAATAACACCATTTTAAATTATAGGTTTACCAAGGTCCTGTGACATTTTAGGAGTTCTTGTGTGGCGCTATGGGCTCATGCGTCAGACTGCAAAGTCGTTTGAACTGCAAGGTCAGTGGTTCAAGCTCACCAGTTGCTCCTTGGAAACCCTACACAGGATTACTATGGGTTGGAATTGACTCGACAGCACTTAACAACAACAACATGACATTTTAAATCACTTGAGCTATGCCAGGAAAAATGCAGCACAAACTGGTTTTAAAGTCAATGAAGAAAAACAAAGCCCAACAGAATCATAAAGGGAGTCAGGCTGTCCAGAAAGCAGCATATGCAAAACTGTCAAACTGATGAACTTTCAAATGAAAGTCAGCTGACCAAGAGAAAAGCCTTAGCAAAATGATTACAATGATCAAAAGGTGTTATTCTATTAAATGTCAAGTAACAGTCCCCAAGCTTCCAGGTGACTCATACATTTGTGGTATCACAAACACAATATCGTGCATTCTTAGAAAAAAATTCTATAAGCCCCATTTTTTTTTTTCAGATAAATTTTCATTGTCTTTTAGAAACATTGATATGATTATGTTCATGCTTTTATCCCATGCTCAAATTTCTATAGATATTCTATTGCCTAATCATATTTGATATAAATAATATACTAGCTCAGTCTGAAAAACGTGTACATAAACTGATTAACCAAGGCACATTAGCAGATGGCATGTGATCACATTGGCAAACGGCTGGAAGGTCACACAGTCCATCTGCTTCTGTTTAGGTGGTCTACTAAATGTCTAGTTCACAGCAGACAATCAGAAAGCTATGCACTTAAACCCCCGCTGCCTTGTCCCTCCTGCCCCCTCTTTCCTACAGGTTACTTCACCTAAGCATCCTGCTCCTTGCTTGCACTGAAGGATAGTATGCACAATTTACATCCAACTAAAAAGCCAAGATACCACTTTGATGACTAACGTGCACCTGGTTCCAGCCATGACTTCTTCAACCACCTTATATGCATTTGAAGTCTGGACAATGAAAAAGGCAGACCAAAGAACTGACAAATGCAAACTGAGGTGTTGGCAAAGAATACTGACTAAACCATGGACTTCCAGAAGAACAAACAAATCAGCCTTAAAATAAATACAGCCAGAAAGCTCCCTAGAAGGCAGGATGGCAAGACTTCGGTTTATTTACATTGGATAAGTCATCAGGAAAGACCAAGCACTAAAAAGAACATCATGCTTGGTAAAGGGTTTATGAAAATTTGAGAAACCTCCAATGAGATGGAGTGACACAACAGGCAAGCAATGGATGAACACATACAATGTTTGTGAAGACGGCACTGATCGGGCAACATTTCTTTGTATTATTCCTAAGACTGCCATGAGCCAGCATGGATTTGATGGTAACTAACAACAAGTTGGACAATTAATAAGGAAGACTGGAGAAGAATCGATGCATTGGAATTATGGTGTTGGAGAAGAATGTTAAAAGCACCACAGAATGTCAGAAGACCAAAGAAATCTGTCTTGGAAGAAGTACAAATAGAATATTTCTTCAAAGCCAGGTAGGCGAGACTTCGTCTCTCATACTTTAGACATCTTATTAGCAGTGACCCATTCCTAGAGGACACCATGTTTGGTAAAGCTGTTAGTCAGCGAAAACGAAGAAGATCCACAAAGAGATGGGTTGGCAGAATGGCAGCACACTAGACTCAAATGTAACAATAATGATGAGATTGTGCAGGACAGGGCAGTGTTACATTCTGCTGTGCAAAAGGTCACTATGAATCGGAACCTACTGGATAGCACCTAACACCAACATCACATTTTCATGCGGATACTGAAAATCAGTGTTCACCACATTACCCAACATCCCCAATCTGAAGAGGCAGAAATCAAATTTGGGACCTCAGTACAAAGAGGAGTTTGCATTTCCTAGAGAAGTAATTGCTATAGATGATTTCCTTATGAACAGCACATATCATGTGTCTAGCCTGTCCCTGCTTTATTTCCCTATTGGAAAACTCAAAGCACCAACCTTTGCATAAAACTACTGTTTTATGTGCTAGGTCTTAAGTGAGATTTCATTAGAAGAAAAGGTCCCATGACTAAGAAGTTCACAAACCACTGTTGTAGTCCTTAACATCTTGAATTTTATATATTTAATTTTTTCACCTATCCCATTTTTTATTGTTGTAAGCCACCTTAAGTCCTCTGTTGAACAATGTGGTGTGTTGTTGTTAGGTACTGTAGTCAGCTCCAACGCACAGTGACCCTAAGTACAACAAAATGAAGCACTTCCTGGTCCTGCGCCAATCTGACAACTGTTACAGTTGAACGCTCTAGGCCTGCCACTGTGTCAATCTATCTCCTTGGGGGCTTCCTCTTTTTCACTGACCCTCCACTTTACCAAGCATGCTATCCTTCTCCTGATAACATGTATGAAATATGAGAGGCGAAGTCTGGCCATCCTAACTTCTAAGGAATATCTGGCTGTAGTTCTTCCAACACAAATTTGTCTGTTTTTCTGGTAGTCCATGGTACTTTAAATAATCTGGTATATAAAGAATAAAAACAATGATCAACTATAAGAAAATATGAGTTTATAGTACATAGCTCTTAATGCCTCAATGATTTTACTGTTGATGTTGCATGCCATTGAGTCGGTTCAAATTCACAGCGACCTGGATATGGAAGGTTTCCGAGGAGTGACTGGTGGGTTTGAATGGCCAACCTCGTTTTTTACAGTCCAGTGCTTATCCTAATGACTCAATGGTTCCTGGCAAGAACTGTTCATTCAAGAGCGTTCCTTTAGCACTGTTTCCATAGACTTCGTTGACCACACATCTGGGCTGAGTCACTTAGCCACACTTGATGGCTTTTGGAGAAATGGACCAGAGAACAACCATTTGGCTCTCTTCTTTTTCTCACAGCAATACCCCTACAGTTAAGAGCAGCATCAGCACCAACTTGCTGGATGTTGTGTTCACTAAATCCATGAGGTCATCATCTGTATCAGACGAGAGGTAAGGGAGACAAGGCAGAACTGCTAGTGCCAGAAAGAAACAGCTTTTGGGGAGCCCCCAACACTAGAAAGATATAAGTAGAAGATACTTCTATGGGTATACCAAGCCAGAGAAACTGGATTATATTTATTTACTACATTAAAAAGATTAATATTCTGGCGCTGAAGAATAAAGCACTAGACCACAAGGTCAGTGTGGACCAAAAGGTCGGTTTGAACCACAAGATCGGTTTGAACCACAAGATCAGTTTGAACCACAAGGTGGGTGGCTCAAACCCACCAGTTGCTAAAGGGTTGCTATGAGTTGAAACTGACTTGATGGCATTTAATAACAACATTAGTATTCTTACTTTGACCCTGTTTTACAGTGCCCTCCATAGTGGGTCTCAGAAAACTCTTAGTTATGGTACATAATCTTAGTGCCTCATACTTTCCATTTGTTGCACTTACCAAAAATGGGATTGGTTAATTATGGTTTAGTCTCGTTTACTAGACAGTGAGTCCCTGAGTACAGGGATTGATAGTTTACAGTCTCCCCCCATGCCCAGGAAAACACCTGGCATTATAGCATATACTCAATATTTGTTGGGTGAATGCCAAACGACTGGCACGAAAAAGACTGTTAGGAGAACTGGAACTCATCCCTCAATTACTTGAGCATGAATTCACACGGAGCATAAGAACAGTATCTTTTCTTTTTTTAAAAAAAAAAAGTCCATTCTGACACAAAAATTGCTTTAGAAATCACTAGCTGCTGGCAGAAAGTTAGGGGGGAAATGCACTTAGGATGGGGAAGTTCTTTTTATTAACAACCCCTCCTCCATCTAGTCCCGGGTTGTTAACAGTCACCCCTTCCAATAACATAGCCTCTACACTTAGACCCATCACCCAGAATTCAGAGCTTTATCCAACCACACTTCAAACAATGGCAACCGTAACTGCCTCCTTGATCTGTTTCCTTCCTTTTTCAGTCCATTTCCTTCCCAGAGCAGTTACCATAATTCCCCTTAAACACTGTTTTTAATCATACCCCTTTCTTAACTCCCAGCTTTCAGCAAATCCCAATTTTCAACTGTTTGAAATGTAAACTCTTAATGGGTTTCCCAAGCTCTTCCTATTAATTTCCCTACCGACTATCCCCAGCAATCCAAACTCACATCTCATTACTTTCCCTGAAACAGTCACGAAAACTCATTAGACCTGCAATCTAGTGAGGCAGAATTGATGGGATGCTCCTTCTCAATTACAACAGTAAATCCTAGTCACTTTGCCAATATCTCCCAGAGAGAAGCCCAAAGCACTTTTGTGAATGTCCTAGTGTGGCACCCACCATATGATAAGCACTCGAACTCGAAGTCAGTTTGAATCACAAGGTCAGTGGTTCAAACTTACCAGCTGCTCCTTGGGAACCTTGAAAAGGGCTGCTATGCATTGGAACTGACTTCAAAGCACATACCAACGAAACAATAATCCAAGTTGTAACCCCAGTCATTTCTATCAGTAGGAAATCACTGTCATCCCCAACTTCATTTTCAAGAACTACTTAGAGGCTTATTTAAAATAGTCTTCTTCCACATTTTAGAAGCCACATGAAGCTGGCTGTGTTGCCAAGTGCTGACAACTCTACTCCAACTCATAGTGCCCCGTTTTGACAGACAGAAAGGCTGCAGAGAGGTTTTCATGCTATAATCTGTATGGGAGCCGATCTGCCATATTTCTCCCACAGTTCTGCTGGAAGGGTTCAAACCACTAACTTTGTGGTTAGAAGCCAAGTGCTTAACCAATGGGTCACCTGGGCGCCTCCCTAAATCATTTTCTAATCTAAAATCTAAGATTCTGTCAATTTAACCTTTGTGAAAAGAAACCTGAACTTTCTAACAAGGATGGTGAAATATGTATGTTTAAATATACTCGTTATTAAAAATTAGTCAGTCAGCGAAAAAGAGGAAGATCTCCCAACGAGATGGACTGACAGTGTCTGTAACAATCGGTTCCAACATGACAGTAATCATGAGGATGGTACACGTCCAGGCAGGGTTTTCTTCTATTGTATACAAGGTTCCTGTGAGTCAGAACCACCTTGATGGCACCAAACAAAAATATCACCAATTTTCAAAATACCAAACTCTTCTTTAGCAGTGCTTCTATCATTTTCACGGCTAGAAAATTCACACTCACAAATTCACAGCAACTTTTATTGACTGGAAAAAACAAAAGACTACATAATATCATGAAAGTAGGTACCATCATCTTTCACGGGAACCAAACAAACTAAATTCTTAATTCATGACTCAATTTGCTCCCTGCAGATTGTTCCAAATACAAAAGAAGATAGACAAACAGCTTGAACTTTTTTTCCCCAAAGCTTGATCTTCGTGTTTTTCAAATACAAAAGAAAAAAACAGATTAAAAAAAAAAGGAGAAAAGAAAATGAAGTGTAACTACAAGAAATAGTTAATGCTGACTGAAATGCACAAAGGTTCCTTGGCTACTGCATCCATGTCCATTTCAGAAATCCTCACCATTCTCTTAAACTGGTGTCATCAGCATTCGGATGTGTACCAACAAATTCTCACCCAGAAATGACTCAGATCCTAGTGACAGAAAGTACAATTTTGGGTCTGATAATGAGTGTGAAGAAAAACTTGAAAATGAATGAAGCTCCTCTCCATTATTATATTTGCCTTTCATTATAATCTTGAGGTCTTGATGTATCTTCTATTTATAATTACCCGCAGTCAAGTGAGAGGGAGCAAATGAATGATTAAACACAGAAGCCTATCTAATTAATCATGTGTTTGTAGTGTCAGAAATGTGGTGCAATATTAACTATGAATTACAGGTGTGTGGAGAGTCCTGGGAATTCAGAGCACTGGAAACAAAGAACCCATGAGTAAGGACCTCCAATTCGAGGAAAATGCTCAGTTTCATTAAGATTGCCTTTGAAGCAGGAGGCATGGTGAGAGCCAAGGTCAGGAATCAGCTAGAAAATGGATCACTCATTCTCTGAGGTTCACTCTCCATTCTTAAACTGGGGAGCTATTACTGATCTCAAGGGATGTCAGAGAGATGACAAGAAACCATGTACATGAAGTCCCTAACACATAATTCAAACTCAACACTTTTAACCATTCCGCCTCCATGGCCATCTGCCCGCAGTACAGCCTACTGGAAACCTCAAGATAGCTGTGAACCGTGAGCCAAAAGGAACAGCCCCTTTTCTCCATTTCAGTTTGTTTACTGCCTAACCCACCATGACGAGTTAGAAGGAGGAGGTAGAAGAAAGGACTATCATTTCCTTTTCCTTTTCAGATACTGTCCACAGACAGGGTCAATAACAGAATTATTCATGCAAAGCTTAAAACAGCACCAACAAAACGTGGCAGTAAGATTTAACATCATAAAGAACAGGCTGCCTAAACATGGAAATGGCACATGAAGAATAGACTAGTAAGCAAGAGGATCATAGGTCTAATTTAACACCACTGCTATGTTCTTAAAAATCACTTAAAAAAAATTAATAATACATATTGTTCAATTCTCAGCATACTTTAAAATTTTCCAAAACTCCTAAGCCCTATGGGATAGGAGTTCTGGTATGGTGCTGTGAGGTTAAAGCATTGGACCGCAAGGTCGATTTGAACTGCAAGGTTGGTGGTTCAAACTCACCAGCCGCTCCTCAGAAACTCTATACAGGGTCACTATGGGTCAGAACTGATTTGACAGCACTTAACAACAACAACAACAATGGAACAGGAGATCACTGTGGCTCTGTAGGATAAGCACAGGACTGCTAACCACAAGGTCAGTGGTTTGAGACCACCAGCCTCACCACAGGAGAAAGATGAGGCTTTCTCCTCCTGCAAGAATTTATAGCACCAGAAACCCTATACAGGGTTGTTAAGAGTTGGAACCAATTCCACAGCAATTAGTAACAACATGGGTCAAGGAAGACTTCTGCTTTAGAGAATGTTGTTGGTTGGACAATACATTCCCATGTCATTTCTCTTTCTTCAAAGCCTTCGTATCACATGCCCACTAGCCTAAGGCTACCTCTGAGATGCTATATCATGGTAAGGTATCACTCAGGGTCTGGCCTGTGAGTACGACACTGACCGCAGCTCTTTTCCAGCCTGAGGTCTGGTCATCTTTAATAACCAATCTGATTTCCCTTTCCTGCTGAATTTGCCTTAGGTTTGCTGTGACAATAAATAAAAGAGAACAGAACCTAAGCTCCATCTAACAGTCTCTGCCTTGATCACTGAACTCAAACAAGCAAAATCAGGGGATGTACCGACTTTAGAAGACAGGAAGTAGGTGACCAAGTGCTGTCCTACAACTTACAAAGTAGAAAGGAAAGGAAAAAGTTCAAAAACATAGATCTGAGATACGTCCAACTTTTTTTTTTTCAAGTATATACTGTGTGGCGCTGTAGGATAAGCAGGGGACTGCTCACTACAGGTCAACAGTTGAAACCCACCAGTTGCTTCTCAGAAACCCTATGCAGGGTCGCTGAGTCGGAACTAACTCACTGGCAAATAACAGCAGCAGCAACATACTGTATGACAGACTGTGAACTAGGCATGTCACATATGATCTATTCATGCTTTTTAAAACCAACAATTTAATGACTATGCATTAAGGCCAGAGAGGTCTGACAGTTAAGTCTGGTCTTAAGGCAGAATGAGTTTGAGGCTTAGACATCAGCGCACAGCTGAACTTGGTGAGCCTCCCCCACCCATTACTGTACGTAAGGGTCACTGCACAGACTGGAATATACAAAACCCCTTGTGACGTATTTATGGACATGTTCAGAGTTTCCCAAGCATTTACTATCTGTGATATTTCAACTATTAAAACCCAATGCCCTAAATAACTGAAAACAGAAAGTGCGGTAAGGGCTGTGCATTAGGCGCATGCAGACACAGGAGGGAGTAGAGTGAGTAGTCTTGGTCTGCCTTGAGGGTTAGGGTGCATGGTGGTGATGGCAGGAAGAGAAGGGGAGGAGGTTAGAAAGAAAACACCACCAGACTATAAAGAGCCTTAGGTATTTGGCAGAGGATTGGAGGTAGGAGGTAGGCACCAAACTCTAGGGTCTATATGAGATGCAGCTAACACTGTGAGAGGGCTGCCGTCTGGTATATTTTCCAGAGAAGACTTTCATCAGAAGGAATCAGCGCTGCTGAAGAGCTTATCAGCACTTACATTTTATTTTGGTTTAGGCTTCATGGGGCTATTAAGCAAACATGAACACTGCAATGGTCCACTTATAAAATATGCCACCATGGATGTATTGGAGCAGAATCAATTCAGACACTGGTGAAATAGATTTGATCTTCTTGCTGGATCACCTGTAACACTGCTGTGGCGCTGTAGGATGAGCACTGGACTGCTAACTGCAAGGTCGGCAGTTCAAACCCACCTACCACTCTTTGAAAATCCTATACAGGGTCGATATGAGTCGGAGTCTACTCAACAGCACTTAACAACCACATGTAGTAAAGTTAAATACTTCTATTTTGTAACATATAAACAGTTTTTAGAAATGCATAGCAACATTCAGCTCTGAATGCAGAAGGTTTTTAAAAATAAAATGTGTTCAATTTAAAAATCTGAATTGAGATAAATAAGATTGGAGATGATAAAACTGAAACTAGATTTGTTTTGCCTTTCCAAAAATGTCTAGAGGACAATTTACCGTTATTACGTGGTTATGTGCCATTGAGCCAGTTTCGATTCACAGAGACCCTGTAAAGGGTTTCAGAGGAGTGGCTAATGAGTTTGAACCACCAATCTTGTAGTTCAAACCAACCTTGCAGTCCAGTGCATTCTACAGCCAAGTGCCACGCTGAAAATAATAGAAGAGTTTATCATATCAATCTTAGATGCTAACACTTCAGCTAAAACCCAGCTGATTCCCAATGGTTTGAACAACACAATTCACAACAATGTAACAAAGTAATGCCAGAGCTCATTTTCTATGCGAGACTTCTCAAATTGACCAGATGACCACTGAAGCCCTTCTGCTTCCATGCTTGCTCTCCTTTAATCTTTTGTCCACCAAACAGCTAAAGAGTTCTTTGTATCTTACTCCTTTGAAAATGGTGGTATATTTTAAATATTTACATTTCATAAATCAAAACACTGAGTGCCAAAAATAAAATGCAAGATGGCTGTGCTATCCTAGTGGTCTCTTTTTAAATGCAAATCAAATCTCTGGTATTCTCCAGCTTCAACCCTTCAATGACTATCCATTTGACGCCTGATGAAATTCCACCTCACCATGGCCTTCACCAGGCAGCATGATCTAGTCCTGCACGTTGGCCACTCCTCCCCGCCCGCTGACTCCTTGCAGTTCCTATGAATTGCCAAGTTCTTCCTTTATAAGGATTTTTACATATGCTGCCCTCACGGCAGTGCATTTCATCCAGCTGTTGTTACTGTTATTGTTAAGTGCCGTCAAGTTGGTTCCAACCCATAGCAACACTGTATAGGGTTTCTGAGGAGCTGCTGGTGAGCTTGAACCACCAACCCTGCAGTTCAAACTGACTTTGCATCTGGCGCATTAACCCACAGTGCCACAACTAACACCTTCAAGTCTTGGGGAGCCACTTCCTTACAGAATCCTTCCCTGACTCCTAATCCAGAGTATCACTCCCTTTAATCCGTCTCATTCTCTGCTTTTCTTCCATAATCATAATTTATACTTGACTGTTGTTGGTTGGTTTAATGTCCATCTCTCCCATGAGACTGTAAGGCTCATGAGAAGAAACCATGCTCCTTGTCCATCACTGGACCTTCAATATCTAAGGTTCACTGAGAAGCATTACAAAAACATCATTCTTTTGAAAGAATGAATGAATGCATGGGGTCCCCTCTTTTCTTTTTCCACCATGTCGAAGTACCATTTAAAATATGGGAAATGGCCTTTCCTTTCTTATTTCACTTGTGATTGTTAAGTACCTCTGAGTCGATTTCAACTCACAGTAATCCTGTAGAGGGTTTCCAAGGAGCAGCTAATAGGTTTGAACCACCGACCTTATGGTTAGCAGTCTAATGCGTAGCCTAAAGCACCACATCATGACTCCTTATTTTACTTATTCAACAACTCTTTACGTTTTTACTCAGGACATTGAAAAGGTAGATGACTAAACCTCTTAACTTTTCTTTCTGAAACAACTACAACTGAAGCAGAATTTTGAGAGTACAAGCAGACCCTGGATTATGAACAAATTCCATTTTTAAGTCTAATTTGTATTTAAGTTAGAAGTTAGGTATAGTTCACAGGTAATGTCAGTCAAATGTTTGTCTTACTATACAGAATATAATGTACTTCATATGCACTAAAACATTAAAGAAACACTTCCAGATATGGTAAAACATCTTTAACTAAATAATATAGTAATAGTAATAATGTTTAAATGCACATTGCAAAAAAAAAAAAAAATTACTTGCTATTACAAACCATTGTATGTGCACTGAGTTTTTAATGCAATAGGCTTTATGGTGTTGATTTATTACCATGGGTAACATGCTAGTTGGACATTCCTAACTGAGACAGCCTATACTGCTTTAGCCCCTTGTTTCTGTTTATAATCAAGATAGAATTAATCATAAATGTGGCAAAGAGAATTCCCACAAGAACCTTGTAGCTTAGTCACTAAGTATGGTAACAAGGTGGTTAAACTGACTTCAGAATGCCAAGAAGAAATGCCTTCTATTTTTAGATCATATGGAACTAGTTCTACAAAGGAACTGTTCAATGAATTAACAGTCCTTACAACTGTGACAACCTTCAAAGGGTACAAAAATGTAATCTGAGTTTTATTCCATGTGCTTGTTCTCCCCACAGATATCCAATTTACTAATAATAATCCACAAGGAAACACTCAAGTGCTTTCTGCTGCCATCAAGTCCACTCTGACTCATGATCACTCCACGTATGACACAGGAGAACATTGTTCTGCAGGGTCTTCGATGGCCAAGTTTTAAAGGAAAAGGTTACCAGGCTTTTATTCTGAGGCACCTCTGGGTACACAGCTGTGCACTTTAACCATTTGCACCACCCAGAGGCTCCTCAGGTGCTCATTGCTGTTGTTGTTAAGTGCTGTCGAGTCAGTTCCAACCCATAGCAACCCTGTATAGGGTTTCCAAGGTGCAGCTGGTGAGCCTGAACTGACGACCTTGCGGTTTATACCTACTCTGCAATCCGGCACACCAGCCCAGAGCACCACACCAGGACTCCCAGGTGCTTATTTGTTGTTGTTGTTGTTTTCAAGTGCCATCGAGTTGATTCCGACCCATAGCGACCCTGTATAGGGTTTCCAAGGAGCAGCTGGTGAGCTTGAATCACCGATCTTGCGGTTCAAACAGCTTTGCAGTCTGGCGCATTAACCCACAACGCCACACCAGGACTCCCAGGTGCTTATTAGATGAGTCAAAATGAGTCGTGATAAACACTTTCATCTTTTGGCATCACTGCCTCCATTTCCTAATATAAGTCCACTGTTTTGCCTGGCATTTTTTTTTCTCTTTCTTTACTAAAGGTAAATGCACATCACGGAAAATAAAAATGCTCAGAAGTGAAGAAGAAACAAAATGGTTATTTTCTGTGTTGAAATGGGACCCCTACAGGACAAAATCATCTCTTTAAAAATCAGGAGCAATTTAAAATGGATGAAAACAGATTTGTTAGCAGAAATAGTATAATGTTTGGTCATCACCCCTCTTTCTTTCCCTAGATGTGAAACAAAAGCAGTCAGTGAAGGAACCCTAAATTAATTTATGTTTTCATTAATTCAGCTCTGCTAAGCAAATTAATTCAATCATTCATTAAAACGAACACCAACAAAAAAAATCATGTTTTCGTCAATCAGCTGCCTGCAACCATAGGAGAATTTTGAAATACAAAAGGCTGCAGGTTTTACTTAGTTGAAACCCATCATAAACCAGAACATGACTCTTTTATCATTATTTAGCAGACATGTCCTATGAGAAAAACCCTTATAATACTTTGTAGCATACAAGGAGTAGTTTTTAAAAACTGGATTGGAAGCATTTTTCTATTTAAAGAGATTGTCTCTTTTCTACTTAAAGATACCAGCACTGAGCCACACAACCCTAAAGGGTTTTTTCAATTAAAAAAATAAGGCAGTTCAGTTTTGCCTAAAAATAAACTAGAATGCATATTTAAATAGTAAAATATGTGGGATGTTTTGAAAGTGATACAAAATTTGCTAAAATGTGAATTTTCAAACTTATTTTAAACTCTGAGGCGGCGGAAATATTTCATAATTGAATTGCTGTATTTAAAGTGTTTATGTTAATTTTTAAAGGGCTCCAGGTGGCACCACTGTTAAGCGCTAGGCTGCTCACTGAAAGGCTGGTGGCTCCATTCATCCAGTGTCTCTGCATGACAAAGACGTGGCTGGCGGTCTACTTCTATAAAAACTGTTGTTGTTATCAGGTGCTATGTATGGAGTTGGGTTCCGACCCACTGCGACCCTACGTACAACAGGAAGAAACAGCGCCCGGTTCTGCACCATCCTCACAATTACCACGATGCTTGAGCCCATTATAGCTGCCACTGTGCCAATCCATCTAGTTAGGGGGGGTCTCTCTCTCTTTTGCTGACCCTCCACTTTATCAAGCATGATGTCCTTCTGTAGAAACTGATAATATGTCTAAAATACGAGAGACAAAGTCTCGCTATCCTGGCTTCCAAGGAGCTGGCTGTACTTCTTCCAACATAGCTTTGTTCATTCTTCTGGCAGTCCATGGGATTTACAACATTCTCCTCCAACACCATAGCTCAAATGCATCAATTCTTCTACGGTCTGCCTTATTCACTGTCCAACTTTCACATGTATATAAGGCTACTGAAAATACCATAGCTTGGGTCAGGCACACCTTAGTTCTCAAGCTGACATCTTTGCTTTAGAATACTTTAAAGACGCCTGGTGTGCAGCAGATTTGCCTCACGTCATCTGCAAGTTTTACAGCTCAGAAGACCCGTAGGGAGCCCTTTAACCCTGTCCCACAGGCTCAGTAGGAGTCAGAATGAACTTGAAAGCAAACAGCAGTTAATAAAATATTAACTTTAGTAAGAAGCTTTTAAATTAGTGTTGCCTTGACCAATTTTAAAGTAGGATTTTCCAAATGGAGGACATTTCACCTCCTGTTACAGGGAATACGAGGAGCTCTGGTAGCATAGTGGTTACGAATCGGGCTGTGAACCTCAAGGTCAGCAATTCAAAACTATCAGCTGTTCCACGGGATAAAGATGAGGCATTCTGCTCCCTGAAAGATTTACACCCTGTGAAGGGTTGCTATGAGTCAGAACTGACTCCATGGCACATAACCAACCAACCACCACCACCACAGTGAATGCGTGATGGGTACCCACAGGGGTACAGAAATAA
>NW_006408550.1:13937199-13956058 GCF_000296735.1 Chrysochloris asiatica
CTTTCTCCTGTTGAGCGGAACTGACTTGATAGCATATAACAAGGCTCCTTATCACTCTAATATCCCCTGATTTTATGAACAACTTTCAGTCTGGCAATTCTTGATCATTAGCAAGCCTTTATCTCTACACTTACATTTAAAGGTATTGTAATTAAGTCAAAAAGAGAAATGCTGTAAACTATCACTCAATACACATTAAAACATTTAAAAATAAATATATATAAAAAAAGAGAGAAACGCATGTGGTTGCTAAACAAATAGTTAAATACACAAACTCCATTAAAGACTCGAACATTTATGTGAGCACTGAGACATTCCATGGTGCTGATACCTTTTACAAGGAGCCCTCATGACACTGTAGGATAAGCATTGAACAGCTAACCAAGAGGTTGATGGTTCAAACCCCCCATCTGCTCCATTGGAGAACGATGAGAATTATTCCTCCTGTAAGCCTTTCTAGGCTCAGAAACCCTATGGAAGGTGGCTGTGAGTGGGAATCCACTTGATGGCAGTGGATTTGGTTGTGCTTGCCGTTTATAAAGAGGGACAAGAAAATATCTCTTGTGCAGCTGGAACCCTCCATCTGTGTGTGCTCTCAAAGGGCTGAACTACTGGCCTCAGCAACGGACTGCACCCTTGGACTCTCCTCACACTGACAGTCACACGCTTTGGTGACATCCTGCCTCAGCACTTCTCTCTGAAACATTCACCCAAAGAAACATGTGTTAGCCAGCAACGTGACTGTTTCAAATGTGGAACAGGAAGAACATCTCACAAGAAAATTGTGCAAATGTCTCCTGAGCAAAACATGTCATTAAAACAGCAACACCTTCAACTTTAATATTAGAGTACAGGTGGAGTCGCATTTTTCTGAGGCAATTGTTCTCTGTCATCAAATCAAGGGACAATTTTCCACTATACCAACTTTAGGTTTGTGAGGATGTACTGGAGACTTTATTTCAGGAACTAGCTCCCCCTTTCCAGCACAAGTGTCTTCTCATCACACCTTCTTCCTCTACTATCTGACAGTATCCATTAGCACCTTTCTCACCCCCTAGGAAATCCTGTCACACACACTACTTTTTGTCATTGCACAGACTTTCATATGTCACAATAAACGCCCTACGAAAAAATCTGAGGCGATGCCCCTGGTGAAATAAGATGAATCAATATACCATTTATAGTAAATATAGCCCTCTTGGTCAAATGGCCAAGAGTCAAGAAATTCCTGATTACATATGAACAAATGTTACGATATAAAAGAAGAAAGAGAAACAAACTAAATTTCATTCATATACCAAAACAAGTGTAGTGTCGAGAATACCCAATTAGCAAACCCTGCATCAAGAAAATATAATCAATGCTAATATTAAAAAGACTTTATTATGGCATTTAAGAAATAACTAAGAAGAGAATTCTGGGCAACTTCATAAGGAAATGTTTCAAAATTACTCTAAGATTAGAAGCAAAAATATTTTAAGATTGTTGTTAAGTATCGCTGAGTCAGTTCTGACTCATAGCAAATCTGATTAGGGTTTCAGAGGGATGGCTGGTGCATCTGAACCACCAATCTTATGGTTCAAACCGACCTTTCTTTCAGTCCAGTTCTTATCCTACAATGTCACACCAGAACGCTGATTAAAATATTCTTAAAAACTATTTACAATGTGTGTGTGTATACTTTTTAACTATTATGAGCTTTGGAGAATAATAAATCACTTAGAATTTATACTGGAAGAAAAAAGATCTATAATCAGCAGTATAAAATTCTCTTTAGTTTTCCTCACTATCCTCATATACCAAATGACCAATATTCTGAAAACATGTGTCTCTAACCAAATAAACATGAGACGCATAAAAGGATTTCTGAATTCTTACAGTTTACTTCTCAAGTTTCCCATATTAAACAGTTTAGTCTCTGTCCCCATCATGTCAAAGACTATCCTATTCCAGGTTTGGGAGAGGGGTTACAAAAGCTATGGAAAAGGACATAATGCTTGATAGGGTCAGTGAAGAAGAGGAGCCTGCCTTCCCCCCACTCTCGTCCTCTCCCAGGAAATGGACGGACACAGTGGCAGCAACAAAGGGCTCAAACATGGGAAGAATTTTGAGGAGGGCACAGGATCAGGCAGGGTTTTGTTCTGTTGTACACAGAGTTGATATGAATTGGAACCAACTTGATGGTACCTAACAACAATATAAAAGTTATGAGCTGATGTTATGGTGGGAGTGTTAGGAGGAAAACCCATTTTAAGCTCATGCAACATTTTAAACCTTTTTGACTGAAAAAGAATAAGACTCTTGGTCATTGGTCATCTGAAAAAGGAGAATGATGTACAGAGCTTGAGAAAGCAACCCTAGAGACCCTTTCTTACCCTCAGGGCTTCGATGACCAGATCTCTGGCCTCCAGTTCTCCTTCCATCACACTGAGGAGCATCCGCAGCTCGGACTTACTGAGTGTGTCCACGTCAAACTCTTTTTTCTGAAAAACAAGCAAAAAAAGCAATAAAGAGAGCTATATTCCTAAGAACAATGCACAGATCCAAGGGTACCATAATGGATCACTGTTATCCCCATCACTTATCCAGTCCAACATCGGGCACTGTTCAGCATTCATCTACACTGTTACTTCCTAAATGGTGGTGGTGGTTGTTTGCTGTGGAGTCAGTTCTGACTGTTTACAGTTTCTGAGGATGAAAATCTTTGCAGGAATAGAAAGCCACATCTCTCTCCTGCAGAGTGGCTGGGAGATTCGAACTGCTGACCTCAACTCATTATCCACTATGCTCTCAGGCCAGTAACGCCAATCTCCCAAAGTTCTTCTTTACGGAGATATATTTCCCCAGCCTATACACCTGGATTTAGAATCTCCTGTGAATTACAGGACATAAAATTAAAGCCCTTGGCATTTGTATCAAAGAAGGATCAGTGAATGTTGGAGAGAAGTTGAGAGTGTAACAAAGAATCCCTGATGTGTTCCTAGAAGGGCCCTAACATCAAGTCTCCTGGGAGGTTATTAAGATTTCCAGGACATTCGATAGTAACAGGTCATGTTTACAGAATGATCTACAGCAGAGGCCCTAAACTAGCAGCCCATAGGCCAAATCTGCTCCACAGATGTGTGTTGCTTGGGTCACAGAGTAGTTTTTTTTTCATTTTTAAATTTGGCCAACATTTTTAAAAAGTCTGAAGATGTCCCAAAAAAGTCCAGATCTCTGGCTTCCTGTCAAACTCTGGATGACTGCGTAACCCCAGATGCACACCCCACAGAGCAATAATCTATAGTCAAGTAGCAGATGCACCCTTTCGAAGGAATGTGCCTTTCACTTGTGGTGGTGCCCCCTCTGCCCAACACACACACACATGTACTTTCAAAAAGCCTGGCACACGACCCAAGTTCAGTCATCTGGGTCTTGTGGCAAGCTGAGTTTAGAGCTCTGCTGTATGGTTATCAAAGGACTTTCTCATGCAATGTATCCGTAATTTCTCACTGTTCTGTACGGTGGCCTGTAGGGTTATTTGGAAACCCTAGACAGGGTCGTTATGAGTTGGCACTGACTCCACCGGTCAGCACTCCAGTATCCTGGAGTCTTGTTATTCCTCACCCAATGCCCTTCTTCCCTGCCCTCTTCTGTCTACCCTCCCTTCCCAGGGTGACCTCACTCAATCTCACAACTTTAAAGACCATGGATATATGGCTGACTCAACTCTTTCATCTTCAACCCTGACTTCTTTCAACAGCCTTATAAGTAGGTCTTCTGATCTTCATTTTACAGAAACTGAGAAAGCACTAGTTAGTGTGTTCAAACTTGAGCCAGATGACTCCAAAGTCTAAGCTCCTTCCATCACACACACTCTGCTTCCCCTTTTGTGCAAAGACTCATCTTTACAAATCCAGTCACCATCATAGGAAGAAAACACCTGATCATTGCCAATGTCACATCCTACCCAACCTCAGAAGCCACCTGAGAACATTTGAAACATTATGTTTGTATAGCACCCAATGGTCTCCTAAGTTTTTTTTTAAGTTTTTATTATGAATACTTTACATGGGAGAACATCGATTTTACACTCATCGTTTCATTACAATGATTACAATCTGCTCCATGCATCATCATCCAACAGTATTTGCTTCTAGTCCCTCTGTTGGTGTGTGTGTGTGTGTGTGGTGGTGGTGGGGTATATACAAAAAAACACTCAGGAATATATAATCATTTAAACAACCAAAGAGCACATTCTTCAAGCCTGCCTCCTGGCCGCCAGCACACAGCCTTTCTCTTTCCATGAATCTAGCTAGAGTCCTCAGCTGCTCTCCTCTCTCCAAGCATCTCTGTCTGCATCTCTGGTGACACTGCTTCTCTAGACAGGGTCCCACATTCCGCTTCTGCTCCCCTCCCTTGATGATCCTAGGGTCCTCTGTTCCTAGACTGTAAGATTAACTATTCCCCTGTTTTTGTTGTAAAAAGTCTACCCTTACAGTTGTAACAGTTGCAATTAGTCTTGAAAACAATTTCCAAAGTATTTCTAAAGCACGATGATATCACCATGGATGTTCATTAGTTAAGAAAACCATAACTCAGAGAGGTCAAATAATATACCAGAACATACAGCCAGTGGCAAAACTAGGCTATAAAACAAACACTATAATTTATCAACACATTTTATCAACAATGTATTAATATTTTCTAAAAAAATATTTCTGATGAGTTGGAAATAATGCTATTCTATTAATAAGCCAGTGACAACTATTTTACCACCTACTTGCTCCCATGAAGATATAGAAATAAACATAGCAAAGCCCACAAATGTTTCCAGGGGCTTTCAAACAGGCATGTTCCAGAACTGGTCGCTTGTCAGTTTCAAAGAATCTACCTGTTAGTTTCAAAGGAACCTTCTGGAAGAAACTACTAATGGCATAAAGGGAAAGGGAACCAAGGCTAAAATAACCAGAGCTGAACAAAGTTTTTAAAAAGGTCTTCCTCTTGATATCAGTACTTTTTCATATACAATTGACTAAGTAATTATTTGGGAAAGCAGAAGCTAAAGATAGAAAAAAAAGAAAAGGAAACTTTTAGCAAGTCTATAGGATGGATAGTTCTAGGAGCACCTTGCTTAAAATGTTTACTTAGAGATATTCCTTGTGAATAATCAAATCCAATACGGAGGTGGTAGTTGGTGGTTATGTGCCACAGAGTCGGTTCCGACTTATATTGACCCTGTATAAGATTTTTGATGTTATTAATCTTTACAGGAGCAGAAAGCCTTAGCTTCCTTCCACAGAGCAGCTAGAAAATTTGAACTGCTGACTTTGTGATTAGCAGCCCAAGTCATAAAGCCACTATGCTACAAAGCTTCCTTTACCAGGACTCAAATTCTGTTTCTGGTATGTTATGGTAGCACCTAAATTCTAATAAGCTAAATGTTCTCAAACTTAAGTGTGCCTACCAATCACCTGGAGTTCTTGTTATAATACTGACAGTTGGGTTCCACCTTTGGTTCCAATTCCATAGGTCTGAGATGGGGCCCTGAATTTTTCTATCTAAATAAGTTCCCTATGATGCTGATGCTACTGGGCATGGAATAGCCTCTGAGAAGCCCTCTTAAAACCTGTCCAAGTCTCTGTTTTCTCATCTGTATAATGGAAAGCTTGCCATCTACCCTACAGAACTCTTGAAAGGATTAAACGAGAGCACATAAATGAAGTATGTGCCAAACAAAGGTGGGTGCCTGCCATTATTAAAGCTGAGAGGAATGGGATATTAGCCATGAGTCTATGAGTCTATGTCTTTGAAAATCTACCAGTCTAAGTTCAGTAAACACAGTTTACTGACGATGATGAAAGACAGACTCTTTCATCCTGTTTTTTCCCCACTGGGATGGGAGAGTAAGCTGAAATTCTAATGTGCTTTAGAAGTTGATGTTTTATTAATGTTGCTGCTGGTTGCTCTAAAGATTTTAATTAATTGTATATTTTATTGTACTTGCTTCCCTGAAGCTTCCTAAGCAAAGCACTCCATTTTTAAGATGAATAAATTATGAAAGGCAATGCCAAGATTCTGATTGGTATTAAAGTCAGGAGAGTTTGCTCTGACTCCGTTACCATCAACATCACAACCTGCGGATCTGCAACCAACACTTTTGCTTTTCTATGGAATCGCCATCAATAAAAAAGGAACTTCATTGAAATAAAAAACACTGTTATAAGCATTCTCAGTAAGCCAAAGATTGTTATATGACATAAAAAAAATAAGTCTCCCTTTACCAGTCATTAAGTCATATATTATTTTAAATATATCACATATCTCTCTGCCTGTTTCTCTTTACCCCATTCCCACTCTCAACTAAAACACTACTAATTCCTGATCTTCAATAATAAAACTATTATTGTTGTTATTAAATGCCACTGAGTTAGTTCCCATTCATAGTGATGATGCTGTATAGACTTTCTGAGGCTTTTTAAATCTTTGCAGCAGCAGAAAGCCTCACCTTTCTCCCACTGAGGGGTTGGTGGACTCGAACTACTGACCTTGTGGTTTTGAAGTCCAGCATTTATAAAAATATTGATAAACTGTCATTATAGAATACCTGATTCTTCTAACCCCTATTCTGACAAAACAGGGTAAGAAGTAAGCAGGTATTAAATTAATAAATTTAAAGAATTTTGGTATTCTTAGAAAAATACACATATCCAGAAGTAAATCACAATTCAAAACAATATTTTTAGTCTATATAAAGTGGCATCTAGTAGACTTAATTATTGTAACACTCATACAAAAGGACTTAAATATAGAAAAAAAACAATTATTCTAATTTCTTGATTTATGAGGAAGAAGAGTTGTTCTAAATCTTATGATTTTTAAAAGATTAATTTAGATTCTGCTTTTCAAAAGAAGATAAAAGAACATGGTGCTGCTCATGTAAAAAGTTAAGATCTTCAAGGTACCTATGGCCTCGCCTCCAGCCCCAAACACCCTTCCCCGCAAAAAAAAACACAGCAAAAAAATGTTCCCAGACTAAACTTTGTTGCTACAGTATTTACTTTGTTCAATCTAAAAAAAAAAACAAAAACAAAAGTCCAGCTTTCATTTGTACTGAGGGAAAGGCACTTACAAACAAAATCTTTTAAAAACAAAACAATCCAAGATGCTTGATTTTCAACTCCACAAGCCACTCCTCTGCTTGTCACATTGGCAGGAGAAGTACTCAACGGAGACACATTCTTTAACACCCAGCTTTAAAAACTTGGCACAGACACAAAACTAGTCCAGAGTCTGGTTACTAAATATATAAAGATTCTTCTTTGGGGGATAACAACAATAAAAGACAGCTGGATCACAAGGTTGGTTTGAACAGCAAGGTTGGTAGTTCAAACCCATAACCTGCTCCCCAGAAACCCTATACAGGGTGGCTATGAGTTGGAGCCAATTCAAAGGTGCTTAACAACAATATAGAGGCATGAAGAGATAGATGAAAGACAAAGCACAACTGCAAACTAATACTGTTTATCTTGACTGGTTTCAACTGCTCTGAAATACTTGGAGTGAGGAGGGTACTCCTTAAGCTTTTCTCATACAAGCCCAGTGAGACAACAGGCCAAAACAGAACCAGCTGAATTAAGTCATCTTAAATGGTCAGAACTGAACACAGGCCAATACTAAGTTTATCTACATCACTCACACACACACACACATACACACACACACAAAAAAAAATCTGAAATACTGGGTATATGTGGGGGATTCAACAGTCACAGCTAAACAGGGTGAGCCAACTGTCACCCCATAGCCTTAAAGAATCAATGGAGTCAGCACACGACAGTCTTTGCTGAAAGCCTTTAGGAGACAGAATGAACCAGAAATGCCTCCTTCTTTGTTTGATATAATGCATGAGTTATTTCAGGGCTGCTCAGTGAAAATCTGGTAACCAAACACAAAGTCAGACTAGTTCTCGGGGTATTTATTCCCACTGTGTTTACATTTGATGATTTGATGAATGTGTTTAACATGGGAGGGAAGAGGGATATTTTTAAAAGCAGCTGACTGGGAGGCCGGCCTAAGAGAGATGTGGTTAGGCGACAGCCAGCAGCATACAGCAGTCGCTTCATGTCTTGGGGTCTCACGTTTCTCATCAGTAAAATGAGGATGCTTTACTACGGATTCTCTGAAATATCCTCCAGCCCCTCAAGGTTCTGATTTCATTCGCCATCAGGGTGACTGGATTAGAGGACTGAGGAAATTTAAAAATTAGGTCATTCTCTGAGCCTGAAAGCCTTTGAGGAGTAGTTGAGGAAAACTGAGCCTTTTTGCTCAGAAACTATAGATACTTCTTTTGCTCCCAGTTTAATAGGGCATGTTAATAATTAATAATGCATTTAGGACTTCCCATCTAAGCAAGATTTATGTTGTGGGTATGAATATGGAGGGCTGCAAAGACAGGAATGCAATGACATGCAGCCTGAAATTTCAAAAAGATCAAATCTGAAAACAATCATTAACATAAAGGGAGCCTTGGTGAATAAGAACTGAACTGTAAACCACAAGGTTGGCAGTTCAACTTACCAGCCACTCCTTGGAAATCCTACAAAGAGTCACTAAGAGTTGGAACTGGCTCGATGGCACTTAAGTACAACAATAAAATTAACATAAAAACCATTAAATCAAACTGTCCAGGTATCCAGAACATTCTCTACATTAAGAAAATATGAATGTCACCAACTTTAAGGACTTTCATAAAGAAAGTACATGGAATGATTTAAAACTTAATAATATTCATGCTCTCAAAGAAAGGTTTCCTTTTTCTAATGCTCATTTCTCTTCACATTCACCTGAAGCCCATCTTTCTTTAAGCTTGAATCCCACATTCATATGTCCTTTTTAAAGACTACACATATCTCCTGTACTCTCACTAGACAAGCCTTTGTTGTTGTTGAGTTGTTAAATCCCGCTTGTTGTTGTTGTTAAGTGCCATCGAGCCGATTCTGACCCATAGCGACCTTGTATAGGGTATCCAAGGAGTAGCTGGTAAGCTTGAACCCCTGACCCTGCAGTTCACACAACTTTGCAAGTCCCACTTAGAGTTTGTTTATTCCTTCACTTGCCAACTAATCATGTGCTGGTGCATTTCTTCATAATATTAAACCCTGGTGTGGCTCTGTGGGTTAATGAGCTGGACTACAAGATTAGACTGAACTGTAAGGTCCACTGTTGAAGCTCAGCAGTCACCCTTCAGAAACCCTATACAGGGTCGCTAAGAGTCAGAACCAATTCAACAGCACTTAACGACAACATCTCTATTAATAGGAGCCCTGGTGGCATAGGGCTGCCAACATTGGGCTGCCAACCACAAGATCAGCAGTTTGAATCCACCAGCCACTCCATAGGAGAAAGATGAGGCTTTCTGCTGCCCTAAAAGGTACACAATCTTGGAAACCCTATATAGGGTCCCTTGTTATGAGCTGGAACTGGTTCAATGGCACACAACAATAGCATCTATATTAATGCTTTATATTCTCATCCTTCTAGACATGGCAGGTCAGTAAGGGTTACTACATCTGTATGTGGTTTTATCTAAAATGTGCCCCATCCCCAGATTTTGGCATAATGTATCCATTTACCCAGACAGCATGCCTCAGGTGTATCAGTCTTGGTAAGATACAATGTCACTGTCTTATGAATATTGGTTTCCCTTGCCTACTATTGTAAAATAGACACTTGAGTGGGATAGAAAGTAATATCAGGAAACATGATTACAGAAAGCTTGTAAGCCCGTCTTCAGCTGTAAGTGACTGGAATTCCTAAAAGGGGATCTAGAACTTGCCCAGTGAAAGAAGATTCTTGCGGAGCCTTTGTAGTGTATAGGACCTTAGATGGAATCCTGAGTCCCATCCAGAACCGTCTGAGGTGGGACATTCCGACTCAAAAGGACAAGCAGACCAGCTAGAGTAACAGAAGATACTTCTTGAAAGATCAGCAGGAAAAATCCAAAACAAAAATGGCAGTCTGATTAGCTACTACAAGAACAAGCAAGTTGTTCACCGGGGAGCCATCAAGGCAAGCAATCAAGTCCCTTCAGGTCAAACTGCCCTCTGAGACTGAAACTCAAAGGCAACACATGAGCAAGCATGTAAGCTTGCTGGCCACCACGTTGGTCTACTGGTGAGGGGGAGAGGAGGAAAGGCAGCAATGAAGATATGGACTGAGTTCAACCATGTTCCATAGCCTCCCATTGACCTGGAGATGAGAGAGAGAAGAGGAAGGGCTGGTTGGTCTGAAGTGTGGTGAGACCTCAGGACTCCTGAGCCCATGAACATAGCCTCAGGACATAGCCACAGAGGACTAGAACTGAGAGTGAAGCATCCAGTTGATATGAAGTGAGGGTGATGCACAAGAACACCCAAAATTGTATATAGTACCCACTTGACCTAGCCTCAATAGCTTGATGATCAGAACTCGACTAGAGGAAGACTAAAAACAATTTTTGATAAAGGAAACAAGTGTAAATTGCTACAATTTGATGAACTTTACCTGTACTTATGGACATAGTAGCTAAAAATACCAACTTAGAAGGAAGGAGTCTTCACACCAAGGATCAATCTTATCCCCTCTGTACACAGGGTAGATAGGGACAGACAACTTAAGACACTGCCTACCTAAAATGAGGGGGTAAAAAGGGCACAAAGTGACTGGCTTACAAGTTTTCAAGAGGGTGTTTAGTTCAAGAGTGTATGGGGACTCAACTAGAAGAAGAAAGTAGAGGAAAAAAAAGAGTAATCTGATACAATTTGATGAACTTGACCTACACCTATGGATGCAGTACCTCAAAAGAGGGAACAAATCTTTACAGCGAGGATCATTCTTACTTCCTCCATACACAGAGTAGACAGGGATGGGCAACTTGGACATTGGCTACCCAAAATGGGAGCGGGGGGGGGGGGGGCTACAAAGGCAAGAAGTGACTGGTTTACAAGCTTTCAAGAGGGAGCCTAGATCCAGAGGGTGCAAAGGAAAGTAGAATCTCCACTGAGTAGTATCCAATCTGTCTAGGCAGGGCTGATGAAAGGAGATGGGACAGGTCTTTTGCGGTACATTAGTGAATAATTGTTATCAGGACTGACTGTAAGGGTAGGAAATGTAAAGGTAGACATTTTGTAGCAAAAGGAGGGGAGTGAGTGACTTTGCAGTCCAGGAGTAGAGGTCCCTGGGACCATCAAGAGATGAGTGGAGTGGACCCTACCCAGAGAAACAGTGACGCCAGAGATGGAGGCAGAGATGATGACATGGAGAGATGGAGCGGCTGGGAACTCTAGACTCAGAGGGAGAGGGGCTGTGTGCTGATGACCAGGGGCCAGGCTTGCAGGGTATACTTTGGTTGTTTGATGCTGCATGGAGGGGACTATAACCAAAGCAATGAAACGATGTATAAGATGAATGTAAAGCTAATGTTCTCCCATGTAAACTATCACATAACTCACAATACAACATTTAAAAAAAAAAAAAAAAAAAAAAAAAAAAAAAAAAAAGAGTGTTTTTTTTATTTATTTTTTATTTTTTTTTATAATAAAAATTTGCGCCTGTCACAACTGTAAAGGTAGAAGTTTTGTAACAGAAAGTGGGGAATAGTTAATCTTACAGTCCAAGAACAGAAGACCCTAGGACCATCAAGGGAGAAGAGCACGAGTGGAATGTGGGACCCTATCTAGAGAAGCAGCAACACCAGAGAAGGAGGCAGAACTGGGGACATGGAGACAGAGAGGAGCTGAGGACTCTGGACTCATGGAAAGAAAAAGACTGAGTGCTGGCGGCTGGTGGATGGGAGGCAGCCTTACAGAATGTGACCTTTGGTTGTTTAAGTGATCATATATTCCTGAGTGTTTTTGTGTACATCCCTCCCGCCACCTCCCCTCCAAAAACAACAGAGGGAATAGAAGCAAACACTGTTGAATGAAGATGCACAGTTGTTGTTGTTGTTGTTGTTGTTATGTGGAGTCGGTTCCGACTCATAGCGACCCCTGTACAGGGTTTCCAAGGCCGTAAATCTTTACGGGAGCAGAAAGCCTTCTCTTTCTCCCGCGGAACAGCTGGTAGTTTTGAACTGCTGACCTTGCGGTTCACAGCCTGATTCGTAACCACTACGCTACCAGAGCTCCTTGAAGATGCACAGAGGAGTCTATAATCATTGCAATGAAACGATGAGTGTTAAAAAATAAAAACAAAACCTATGGAACACAGTTCTATTCTAAAATGAATGTTGTTGTTGTTAAGTGCCGTCAAGTTGGTTCCGACCCATAGCAATCCTGTGCAGGGTTTCCAAGGAGTGGCTGGTGAGCTTGAACCACCAACTTATAATGACTTTGCAGTCCAGCACATTAGCCCACAGCACCACACCAGGACTCCAAAATGACTGTGGTTTCCACGAAATAAAAAAAAAAAAAAAGACAGACTATCACAACCCACTCTAGGTCATCTAAGTAAGCAGTAATTCAATCACACATTCATTCACTCAAAAATCATTCTTAGTAATCCAAACTAGGGAAGCAATTTGGTGTGTGCCTTTAAGCCCACACTGGTACTATGGGTTAATGCGCTGGACTGCAAGGTCAGTTTGAACCACAAGGTCAGCGGTTCAACGCTGCATGTCCCAGCAGAGCTCAAATCAACCCCACAGTTCACCTGGGGTCTTTATGCAGGTGACAGACAAGCAATTCAGCTCATTGGGAGGAGGTGAAACTGACAAGAAAATAGAATGTCAGGAAGGAAACATGACAATGCTCATAACTAATTTTACCTAAGAGAAAACTGGAATGAAAATCAGAAAATGGCTCAGTAAGCCTCTCATACTAAACCTGGTTTGAAGAACAAGGTCGGTGGTTCAAACTCAACAGTCATTCTTTGGAAACCCTACACAGAGCCACTATGAGTCAGAAAAGGCTTGATGGCCCTAACAAACAACAGCAACCTCTCTGTCCTCCTTTAAGATTTCCTCCCAGTCCTCGTTTCCCCTTGGAGGTAGGGGAGGGCCACAGCTGAAGTAAATGTCTATTTTCATCCTAACTTAATTTTTCAATGTTACCATCAGCCCTTCATGCAGCATGCGAGCTGCCATTTGTCCCTTAAGAAGCTTATAATGAACTGGAGAAGATCATTCTGATTATCTGTAGGTGGCAAAGGTCAACATGCTGGTTTTTAAGTGAAGAGACTGACACATGGAAGATTAAATGATATTCTTAAGAGTTACAAATTCCTCTGTGGAAGAACTCAGGCCTTTGAATCATCGTATTGCTTTTTCAATAAAATATGAAAATGTCAAAACCAAATTATCAGCAAACAAGTATCCATCCCCCATAACAATGCTAACTCAGTTCTAATGCCCTTGCTGGAAATAATATTTTTCACTGATTCTTAAAGCACTGGATGTTGATTAGCAATTTATTTAAAGAAATGTTTTCTTCTAAAATCAGGACTTCTACACAACATTAATAATACAATCTCATTACTTATGTACAAGTATAGAGTCCTGATGTGGTGCTGTCGGATAAGCATTGGACTGCTAACCGAAAAGGTTGGCAGTGCAAACCCACCAGCCACTCATAATCCTACACAGGGTCACCATGAATTGAAACCAAATGGACAGCACTTAACAATGTGTAATAGATAAGCTACAAATTTTGCTATCAAGCATCATCATCATCATCATCATCATCATCATCATCATCATCATCATCATCATCATCATCATCATCTCTCTTGTAGCTGCTATTCTCCATTTCTATTCCTAACCACTAAAGGGAAAAGATGTGTCTCCTTTTCCATGTTACGGAAGACTTGCAAAGGAGCTAATCAAGAATAATAAACCACATTTTCAAATAAAGACCCTCTCCTTCCAAAGCAATTCTCATTTAGGCTTAGGTGAACGAGACACTGCCCCTTCCTGTTACTGTTGCTGCCATCTGACTGATTCTGACTTAAAGCGACCACATGTGTGCAAAGCTGAAGTGCTCCTAGGGTTTTCAAGGCTGTCATCTTTCAGACGCAGACAGCCAGGCCTATGGGTTGGCACTGAGCTGCTAACTGCAGAATTAATGGTTCCAGCCACTCCACTGGAGAAAGATGAGGAGGTCAGTTCCTAAAAAGATGTACAGCTTTGGAAACCCCGTACAGGGTTGCTGTAACTCAGAATCCACTCAATGGTTGGGTTTTTTGTTTTGTTTTTGTTTTCTGAGGAGGGTCTTCCTAAGAACCTCTAGATGGATTCCAACTGCCAATCCTTCAGTTAATAATTGAGCACTTAACTACTTGTGCCAACCAAGGACTTCCTTCTACCACCACCCCAATCCTGAATTCTACTCCCACACTTTAGGGCAGATGCAGGATATTTTAAAGCCTCACCTAATCGCCTTCTCCTGCCCCATCTTCCTTTTTGTGCGTGTATGTTTCTGAATTTCTCTAACTGCTCCTCACTTGTCCCCTCCTCCCCCAAACACTCCAATGGGCAGTGTGACATAGACGACTGTGTATGACAGGAAGAATCCAAGATGAAAGGGGGTAACTGCCATTCTACCCCATCCACAACCTCAATCATGGTTTTGAAGAGAGCCTAAAAGAAAAACAAGTAGTGATAAAAAATGAAAGAAAAACAACAACCAAGTATGGGATATTGTGGAAAGAAGCTGCTGAAGAAGGTAGTATGAAAAACAGGACCAAACCTGAGAATCTGGGTCATCTTTCTAGAACAAGAAAAAGTCTGTTATACCTACTACCTATGTTAATTATGACAAATCACAGGGCAATTGTTTCACTATAATCACATCGCATAAAAAGTAAAAATTCCAATCAGCAGATCAACATTGTTTTGGTACAATTTCTTGGTGACCTTTCACTTCCTTTCATTCATTCCCTATTTGTGACCTGCCTCCTCTGGGCTGGGCACTGTGCTTAGGAACCTTTGTGCTCTTTTAGTAACCGAAATGACACAAATCTTCTTGAGGAAGGTGGCTTTTTCTCTCCCAGCCAGTCTTGCTGTCAACATGATTACAAGCATATATTTATAAATGGCCCACGTGGTACTGAGGCTGTGAAACCGTTTCTCACCTCATACAGTTCAGTGAAATACACTAGGATGGAATAAACTGGCAATCTAGCCTTGGTATGGTTGCTTTCACAGAGACAACAAATATTTTTCCCTAGAAAAAATTGTTCCTTCAAAAACCAGAGCAACACTGATTAGTGACCATGTTCATCACCGAAAAGGGTGAGGGAAAAACAGCAATGAAGCTGCAAGCTAAGCCCTACAACGGTCAAAAGACTCCTGTGAATCCGGGTGGAGACCTGGTTGGCCAGCAGTGTGGCAAGACCTGGGAACTCTTGGGCCCAGAGTCAGTGACATAGCCACAGAGGACTAGAGTGGAGAGTGAAGTATCCAGCTGATAAGAAGAGAGGGCATATGCACAAGAACACCCATGTTGTTGTTGTTGTTGTTAAGTGCCATCGAGTCGGTTCCGACCCATAGCAACCCTGTACAGGGTTTCCGAGGGTGTAAACACCCATACATGCAGATAATACCCACTTGACCTGGCTTCAATGACTGGATGATCAGAGCTCAACCAGAAGAAGAAAGAAGAGGAAAAAAAGAGCAATCTGATAGAATTTGATGAACTTGACCTATACCTATGGATGCAGTAGCTCATAAGAGGGAACAAATCTTTACAGAAAGAATCATTCCCACCCCCTCCATACACAGAGTAGACAGGAATGGGCAACCTGGACACTGGCTACCCAAAATGGGGGTGGCTACAAAGGCAAGAAGTGACTGGCTTACAAGCTTTCAAGAGGGAACCTAATTCCAGAGGGCATGGAGGAAGGTAGAATCTCCACTGAGTAGTATCCAATCTGTCTAGGTGGGGCTGATGAAAGGAAATATGGATAGGTCTCTTGTGATACAATAGTGAATAATTGTTATCAGGACTGATTGTGAGGGTTGGAAATGTAAAGGTAGATGTTTTGTAGCAAGGAGGGGAGTGATTAACTTTGCAGTCTAGGAGCGGAGGTCTCTGGGACCATGAAGGGAGAAGAGCGGAGAGCAGGACCCTATCCAGAGAAGCAGTGATGCCAGAGATAGAGGCAGAGATGATGACGTGGAAAGATGGCACGGCTGGGGACTTTAGACCCAGAGAGGGAGAGGGGCTGTGTGCTGATGACAGGGTGTGTGTGTGGGGGGGAGGGGGGGAGGCTTGCAGGGTGTACCATTTGGTTGGTTGATGATGCATGGTAGGGATTGTAACCATGGCAATAAAACGATATACAATTGGATGAAAGTAAAACTAATGTTCTCCCATGTAAACTATCACATAATTCACAATAAAACATTAAAAAACAAAACAACAGCAGAGCAACAACACATTGCAAAAGCTGAGCTCTGGGTGTGAAATTGAGACACCCCTCCATCCCCCCAAAACTGCTGCCTATGACTCAGTTCTGACTCATGGTGACCACTATGTGCCAGAGCAGAACTGTGCTCCACAGGGTTTTCAATGGTTGCTTTTTCAGAAGTACATTGTCAGGCCAAATGGAAGATTTGAACCATCAGCCTTTTGGATACTGTTGTGACCCTGTATAGGGTTTGCAAGAATCAGCTGGTGAGTTTGAACCGCTGACCTTGTAGTTCAAACCAACTTGTGGTCCAGCGTAGCTAAGCTCAAACAAATCATTTGTGCTACCCAGGGACTCCTTGACACAGAGAATGTATGTTTAAGAAGAAAGAAGTCAAGAGTGAAAAATATCACAATGAAAACAGTTGCATTCTAATCTTTGGTGACTACTTCAATCATTTTCCTCAACTTCTAAACTATTTTCCTAAAGTACCTGTCTGAGACTGAAATTGAAACTTCCAAACTCAGCTTCTAAATCCCTTTACAGTTACCTCAGACCCTGTCACATCTCATAGACTTCAGAACCAGCCCCACTTGCAAACTGCTTCCTATCATCACCCTATCCAAGTCCTACCTATTTCTTAAAGCCCAGTTCAAATGCTACCTTTCTGTGGAACGTTTCCAGTTCCTTCCATTGGAAACTCCATGATTCTCCCTCACCCACCAGACTCCTAATGGAGATCATGGGTGCTCCTCATGACAACATCATCTCCTCTCATTGGATTGCCTTGTGCATGTGAGTGTTACTTCAGGGCAGCAAAGGCGTTACTCATGGCACCTTCATCTCTCGTTAAGTGTTCAGGAAATGTATATTATATCTAGATCATTTCCTATTGAAAAATTAGGCTGTCAGACATTCACTATCCTACTGTAGCTCTAGAACTGTGATTTTTAAAAAAGGCTTGGCAAGATGGACTAAGAAGGTTTTCTTCCCATTGCATTCAATACCTTCACCTGGAATACAAAATTTTCAAAGTACCAATTGTAAGTTTGTTTAACATCACTGTTGTGCATTTGTAACCAAATCATTGTTCAAGTTTTTTCTTGCATAATCACCATGACAACAAAATTTATTCCTACTTTTTTACATATAAACTGCTCCAGAAAAGTCAGAATGGGCAAGAATTTGGTTGGCTTCCCAAACATAGCTCTAAAAAGACCCGAATTCCCTTTCATTCCAAAATTCCTGGGTGACATTAAAGGCAGGGAGATTTCTGTTTTCCATACTGCCTTCTCCATCAGGGGTTATTTTCAGAGCAGAAACAGCAATATGGCCTATAAAAGTCATCATATTTAGCTGAGATGCTGAAAATAACCCAGGTCTCCCAGCATGGTTCACAGTAAAGACTATTAATATGATCCTATTGAAGAATGTAGCTTTTACAATTCTTTACACTTGGGATGCTTTCAGGACTCAAACAGCTAAGAACAAGGATCACAAACTAAATTTAAAACTCGCCACTGAAAATCATATTAAACTGAAAACTATAAATTAAACTTGTTTCTAAGCAACAGTCTAAATATTCAAAACTTAAGCGAAAACAGTCACTTTCAAAAATAGCCTACCGCTTTGGAGGCTTGTTGGCTGATTACTGCCAAATCTATATAAACTTACTGATTTGAAATAAATCAAAATCACTAAATACAAAAAAGGATTGTTCACTAAAAATACCCCCAAATTGTTTTAAGTCCTCAGCTGCCAAAACCCCAAAATGCATTAAAAATATCTTAGATTTTTAATCATTAGGTTATAGTGACAAATATCATTCATCTACCTGTCTTTTCTTTCATTTAAAAATCAGTCTGTAGGTTGAAGTGGCTATTTGGGGAAAGTAACATAAAATGCCCAGTCTTCAGCACAAGAGGTCAGTCAAAATTTTACAAAAAAGTAAAAAGTTACAAAAAAACAAAAACAAAAACCTGGTGTGGGGATGCGGGTTAATGCAATGAACTGGAAGGTCGGTTTGAACCACAAAGTCGGTGGCTCAAGCTCACCAGCCAGTCCTTGGAAACCCCATACAGGGAAATCTTTACTGTATCTTGGAACCATACGGATTCTATGGAAATAACAAAACAGGTTCCCTTTCAGATATTCCATGGGTAGTCCAATTATCATAGGTGAAATGATCAAACCCTAACAGATCAGGCATAAAAATCGGGCTTCAGAACATTTTTAAACAGCAGAAAGGGATCAGACCTTGTTAACCCAAAAACGTGTCCAGTGACCAGGGTTCCGTTTACAGTCTAACCAAATAAAACCATACATCCATCACATGTTTGTGTTTGGTTTAATTGTCAGAGGTGAATAAATACAGAGAGTAGTAAAAAAAAAAACACTCCAGGTCTGAATGGATTCAACCTACCAATGTAACCTTTCTGGGGAACAAGAAACACACACACACACACACACACACACACACACACACACACACACA
>NW_006408550.1:13956158-13957853 GCF_000296735.1 Chrysochloris asiatica
ACACACACACACACACACACACACACACACACACACACACACACACAAGACCACGTTTCCCCCCTCCCAGTCAGTCCTTCCCAGCATCATCTTTCTTGGGGGGTGAATACACTTCTCCCAGAGGCTTGTCCTAAGCTAGCTTCTTTACTGTACCTCACAAAGGGGAAGTGATTTCATTGCATTTTAAGTGGACAGGTTTCATTTGAAATCCTGAAGTTCTCATTTTCCATGCAAGAAATGGAACGGGAAAAAAATCAATTTTCCTCAAAGTTGCAAATCAAAACTTGCCAGTTTCACAAGTGGAAACCAACAACCCTCCTCCTTCTCCATTCCTACCGCTCCACCCCCAACCCCCACGCCTTTTTCTCTTTCCCTTCTGAGGTTCAGATCCTCTCACCCACAAGTACCTTCCTCCACATCTCTCCCTCTCCAGAAAGCCCTATCTCCAAACCCAGGGAGGAGGAAGTTACAGCAACCCTGGCTGTTTACGCCAGGACCTGCCCTTGGCAGCTCGCACACCGTCTCCGCTAGGGTCTTGGCAGGGACGGGGTGGGTGTCCATGCTCGGCTCACCCCAGCCCACCCCGCAGCTTTCGGCACGAATGAGCCAAAGATGGGAGGCGCTCCCAGAGCAGCCTTTCTTTGCAAATTCTTGCAGCTCCAGTAAAGCCGTTCCCATACCAAGAGCACATTTTTTTTTAACCCAGACGAGGGGCCAGCCCTCCCCCTAGTAGGACCTGAAACCTGCCAGCGAGTCTAGGCGCAGAGACATTCAGAGGTTGAATGTGGGTACCAGGGATAGAAGCGCATTCGGCATCTAGAACTCAGCGAAGGAAAACAATGTGTAGATACTAGGTGATGACCCCTCCATCTCACCAGGGCATCGCTTGGAAAGAACGCGATGATTCCCCTCCCCGCCCAACTACCACCACCTTTAGTGAAAGGATAGCTAGGATCCAAGTCACAACCCTCCGCAGCAGCAGCACGCACAGCTGGGCAAAGGGTCCCTTCCCAGAGGCCCCTAAAAGCGCACAGACACACACAATAGACATCCCACACCTGCTCGGCAGTGGCCGCCCGCCTCAACTGTTCCCGGGTTCCGCAGAGAGGTGCCCGGCACCCCGGTACGCACTCTCATAGCCAGTGAGAGCCACGCGCGCAGCCAGAGGCGAACAATGGGGCGGTGGGGGGTCAAGTTCGCCAGCAAAGAGTCCCTAGTCCTCACCCCCCTGTCAAACCCGACCCGCAGAGTGGGCATCGGGATCCCGGGGAAGGCGGGGCGTCGGCAATGATCGCCGAGAGCAGGGAGCTAAGGCTGCTTCCTTGGAGGTTTGAAATGGGTAGAAGGCGTCCCAAGCCCCGGCGGCCTGCGGTCGTGGGGCACCGTAAGAAGAGGCGCCCCCGAGGGGCCCGGGCAGCGGAGCGCACCGCAAACGTGGAGCCGCGCCCGAGCCCGCGTCTGCCCTCTCCCCGCGCCCGCCTTGGGAACTCGGTTACCGCCGCCTCCGCTGTGGCCCCCGCCGCGTCCTCTGGGGCGCGGGAGAAGTCGGGCTCGCAGCTCGCGCCGTCCGTCGCCATCTTCCTGCGCTAGCGGATTCGAATGCGAGCTCGGAGCCACGGCGCCCGGCTCAGCCCTCTTCGCGCGGGTGGCGCTTAACCCGCGGCTGGCCGGCGGCGCGGCGCGGCGCAGCGCAGG
>NW_006408550.1:13957953-13967382 GCF_000296735.1 Chrysochloris asiatica
CGCCGCCCCCGCCGCCTTAACCCGCTGCGCGCCGGAGCTCGCGCGCCAGTACCCCGGAGCCCGCCGCCTCGCCCAGCCCTGGTCCCCGGCCCGCGCCCTGCTGCCAGCGTCACCCGGCGCGTCAGGGTCCAAGTAATGGGCATAAACCTTGCCCGGGGTTAGCCCTGCCCGCAGATCGATCAGGAGATCGGAAAGAAAGAGCCCGAGCCCTAGAGGTGATACCCTGAACAAGCCCCACCGATCCCACGCTGCAGAGATCGAACAAAATGCCAAGCCTCCTGATCGGAGTTCTCTAGTATCTGCCCACCCTGAAACATAAAACACCTTTTAGGTTTTTGTCAAATTTCAAGGTGTTTTGTGGTTTTTGTTTTTGTTTTGCTTATTTGCTTTGTCTCAACACTGTCGCCAGCACGCTTGTAGCCCTTCCTTCTCTAAAAACCATGAACTAATTAATCTATCAAAATGAATGTGTTCTCTATCTTTTATTACGTTGCACCCCAGTCGTCCCCCCCCCCGCAGGAGTTTTTCTGTAAAATCTCCTTTTCAATTTAGGTGTTGCGGGACCCTTTTCATTTCTTTGGACCCTAAATCTGACGTCTTTTCTAAAGTACTAACCAAAAAGTGTTAAATGCCATCGCTTTTCAAAGGAAGCTGTCTACTTTCTGAAAGAATACGCGCAGGCACATACACACACTAAAAAAAAACCTTTATAAAAATGGACCTTATGGGAAATACAGAACTCAGAGATTTTTCATGAGATTCAGTTCCTACCCTTTCCTGCCAAAAATCCCAAGATGTAAAAATCTATCACCTTTTTAAGACCATATGGTTCCATCCCTTCTCAAATCACTAGATCCCTAAAACTGTGTTGAAAGCACAAAATCAAATTCAGCCATCCAAGATGTGTCTCAAAGAAGTAAAATAGAATCACAACCAAATCGTAGAATTGAAATTCTGGGAGACAAATGATTTGGAATGTTCAATCCAACAGCCACAAATAGATAAAAACTCGTTTTTAAAAAATGCCAGACTCCTAATGAAAGGTTTTGGCACTTGAATTGCTCCAAACTGAATCCAAATATGTCACAAATCAGGGCAGAAAAAAACTTTCCTGTAAAGGCCTTGAATGCTGTTGGTTTAAAATCATTGGGTAAGATGAATATAATGACAAATACCATTCCTCTCTCTGTTGTTGTTGTTAAGGGTCATTAAGTAGGTTCCCACTCATAGTGACCCTTTATAGGATTTCCAAGGGTTTTGAACTGCCAACCTTGCAGTGCTTATCCTACAGTGCCACACCAGAAGTTTTCCCTCTGCTTTGTTAAGTGCTGTTGAGTTGGTTCCAATTCATAGCAACTCTGTATAGGGTTTCCCAAGAGTGACTGGTGGTGGGTTTGAACCCCTGAACTTCTGGTTAGCAGTCTAGTGCTTATTCTGCAGCACCACACTGTATCAGTCCATAGGTTGTTGTTGTTATGTGTCATGAAGTCGGTTCTGACTGATAGTGACCTTGGACAGAGTTTCGAAGGCTGTAAATCTTTACCGGAGCAGAAAGTCTCATCTTTCACCTTATTTGTTGTTGTTGTTGTCAGGTGCCATCGAGTTGGAACCGACTCATAGCGACCCCATGCACAGAAGAATGAAACAATGTCTGATCCCGGGCCAACCTCACTACAGCTGCCACACTTGATGCCACCTGGCTGATCCATCTTGTTGGGGGTCTTCCTCTTTTTCTCTGACCCTCCACCTTACCCAGCATGACATTCTTCTCCAGCTACTGTTCCCTCCTGACAATATGTACAAAGTATGAGAGACGAAGCTTAGCCATCCTGGCCTCCAAGAAGCACTCTGGCTGCACTTCTTCCAACACAGATCTATTGGTTCTTTTGGCAGTCCATGGCACTTTCAGTATTCTCCTCCAACACCACAATTCAAAGGCATCAATTCTTCTACGATTTTCCTTATTCACTGTGCAGCTTTCACATCTATATGAGGTTATTGAAAATACCGTGGCTTGGGTCAGGTGCACCTTAGTCCTCAAGCTGACATCTCTGCTCTTCAACACTTTAGAAACTTCCTGTGCAGCAGATTTGCCCAGTGCAATACCTCGTCTGATCTCTTGATTACTGCTTCCATGAGTGTTGATAGTTGATCCAAGAAGAATGAAGTCCTTGACAACTTCAATCTTTTCTCCATTGATAAGAATGTTGTTTATTGGTCCAGTGGTGAGGATTTTTCTTTTCCTGACATTGAGATGCAATCCATACCGAAGGCTGTGCTCTTTGATCTTCATCAGTAAATGTTTCAAGTCCTCTTCACTTTCAGCAAGCAAGGTTGTATCATCTGCATATCGCAGGTTGTTAATGAGTCTTCCTCCAATCCTGATGCCACGTTTTTCTTCATAGAACCCAGCTTCTCGTATTATTTGCTCAGCATACAGGTTGAATAAGTATGGTGAAAGAACACAACCTTGTCACACACCTTTCATCCTATAGGATAGAATAATCTTTATGGAAACTGACTGACGAGTCTTTCTTCCTCAGAGAAACTGGTAGGTTCAAACAATGACCTTTTGATTAGTAGCTGAGTACTTAACCACTGTGCCACTAGAGTTTCTCAGTTAAGGATGTTGTTGTTGTTAATTGCCATCAAGTCGGAATCCTATATAGGGTTTCCTAGGAGCTACTGGTGAGCCTGAACCCCAGACCTTGCAGTTCAAACCAACCTTGCAGTCCAGCACATTAACCTGCTGTACCACATCAGATCTCCAGGTTAAGGATGAGAGGCTTGGAAATAACCTCATGGTTGTACTGTAAGCAGAGGGCTCATTCATTTCTTTTCTTTGCTTTTACTCTGGCAATCACTCCATTTCTTAGCTCTCTGGTCTCCATTCCTGTCCATTACACTGCTTTCTTTTATTAACTAGTCTCTCTGAAATTGCTTGATATTACAATAACTGGGAGCTCCAGTGGCACTGTAGGATAAGCACTGGACTGTTAACTGCAAGGTCAGCAGTTCAAACTCACCAGCCACTCTTGAGGAGAAAGATGACACTTTGTGTTCCTGTAAGACTTCCGAAGGGTCCATATGAGTAGGCATTGACTGATGATCAGTGACCTAGGTTTTTTTGTTTTCAAACAGCTGGTGTGGCACTGTAAGATAAGCAGTGGACTGTTAACAGAAAGGTCAGCAGTTTAAAGCCACCAGCTGCTCCCCTGAAACCTTCTACAGGGTCATTATGAGTTGGAACTGATATAACAGTTAACAACAACAGAGGATGAAAGTACAACATTTGAAAGTAAAAGTTCATTGCTAAATTGACAATAAAAATTTAAAGTTGGAACCTAGAGCACTTCTTGTTTTTTTCAGAATGCATTTTCACACATCACAAGGCAGTGAAGTTCCTTAATATTGGTGTTGGGTTATGAAATTAACTGGTTCACTTCTGTGAAACAAAGGATCGAATATTAAGTTTCACTTAGGGGTTAAGCACTAGGAATATGACATGATAATTTCTCTGTGAAGTAAATACCATGTATTTTATAGAGGCAGCTCGATTACAAAATGAAATAAAACATTGTGGGGGATAAACAGCTTTTATTACTCTAAACAAGGAGCCCTGGTGGCACAATGATTAAGCTCTTGGCTGCTAACTGAAAGGAAAGGTTATTGGTTCACACTTAACTAGCCTCTGTGCAGGAGGAAAGACCTGCTGATAGTCTCATAATTCCAGACAATGGTGTAGTTCTGTTCTGATTTATAGGTCAGCTCTGAGTGGAAATAGACTCTAAGGCACTTAACAATAACAACACCATTGGTCTAAATACAACTAAAGTAGAATCCAGTTACAAGCAAGTAGATCCCTGAGAAGTTTCCTTACCCTCCGCCCCCCTACTTTTTTGTTTTGTCTTGTTTCTGTGAAATGAAAAATAAAGAGGGGCAAAAACAACCACAGGGCGGCACATTTACTTACTGCCCAAATCCAAGACCTGGGAAGGAGAATAAACAGTATTTTGTTTCTTCCTTAAAGCTACAGCTGAATTTACTGAGAGGCCCATCCCACTGCCCAGAAACAGCACACAAGGAGTTAACTCCCTGAAGCTGCCTCTTCTCCAGGAGGGCACTCCTAGTTTAAATTCCCTCCAGAGAATTCATTTGTTGAGATTGCAAATTAACTCTTTCAGAAAGCCATTCTTTGCACAAAGACAGGCTCTATTAGAGTCAAACCAAATAGATCTGCTAGGGTACTGACTTGATGACTCCAGAAATTAAATCTTTTGAAGCTTCATTAAACAGCTAAATAAATAAGAAAGAAAGAAAGAAATCCCAGGACTAGAGTGATAATTTTTGAAAGGCAGGGAAAAAGGAGATGGAAGTACAATCATGGAGAAAAGAGATTCCTATATAAAACAACGAATCATGATTCTGAATCAGTAAATGCCTTTTAGCATTAAGATGGAAGATAGAGATATTGCTAGCAGAGGAAACTTATTTACATTGTCTTTTCCTTTGAACCTAATGATGATATTGATGGCCTGCTGACAGAATTATTTGAGTTTTGGATTATTTTCTGAACCCTGGAATAGAGGTAGGGGTTTGTGTCCAGCTACATCAAAGCCTCTTTTAAGACCAGAGAATAGAGTGGCTGGTGCTAGGCATGCAGACTGTGGTTGGGGAGCCAAGTGGTTGTCTGATTAAACCATAGCCTTGGTGTTGCCAGCCACATCCTTTAACCCACTAAACCAAAATCCCAAAAAGATCAATAATGATATAAAAGGACACTTCCTTCCATGTAAGAAGATAAAAGATCATACGCATCTCCTAAAACAATGTCCCTCATGGTATAAAAGAATCCTCTATTTCAGTCAAGTGACAACATTTATGTCAACTCCAAAAAGGAGGCCATATGTTATCATGTCTTAGTATTGCCAAATGATAAAATTACTGAGTAGCAAATCATTTCTGACTGTATCCTCAAGGCTATATTTATACAATTTAAATATTCCAGACCACGCTTATCCCTGTCTACACCACAGCAACCAATTTGGGAAACCCCAAATCTTGACATCACTAACTTCAACAAAGCACACACATGAGCTCTGTCTGAGGGCCTTCTATCTATTTCACATGTTATGGAAACCTGGACATTGTCAGAAATTAGTTTTCATATGATTTAACTACATTCCCTGATAGTCAGCTTGTCATTATTTACATGTGCTTTAGACTGTGGATTTTTCTTAGTAAATGTAATCCTAATCTAGTTAGTCACTCTTGTCAACAAGCTAAGGTTTTGGAAGGCCACCTCCACCAACTGTAGTTGGTGTGTGCCAAGGGAATGCAAGCTAATTTTACCTAAGCTAAAGCAAAACATAATTAGGAAATTAAATCTGCTATGTAGGAAGGAAGCCAAAGCTAAACATAAATATATCTTTATAATCACTCTCAGCCCCTTTTAATACCACTTTTAACTAGAAACTATATTTGGACATTCAATTACTAAAGTGATGCCTGTATGTAAGATTTTATCAAGGGGTTTAGGATATGGTGCAAACATTCTCCACTTTATTGACTATTAGAACAGAAATTGGGGTTAATACAGAATAATAATGCAGTACTGGTTCAATTCTACTGAATGCTTTGAAATTTGCAAACCATGACTCTTTGGATTAAGCCTTTATCTGCAGAAGTCATTTACAAGAGTAAATTCTAGTGCAGAAAGATGTTTTAGTGCATAGCCATGATGGAAAAACAATTCTAACAAAGGACTCTGGCCCACTGCTGCCCCTCATCCACCTCAATTGGAAATGGATCTGAATATTTTCCTTTTTTCAGCCTCTTTAAAAAAAACCCCAAGACTACAGTATGTTGTTACTAGGCAACCACTAAAGCAGGGGTGTTTATACCATTAGGTATTAATTATAGCAGAGCTTTATTTTTCTAAGAAAGTTTAAAAATACTATATAAATAGGTTATGAGATCAGACCCCCTTTCCCCTCTGATTAGGAATTGCAACCTTTGAAGTATAGAGACAGCTATAAAACCAAAGCTGAGTTTTTCTTTTCACTATGTGGTCTATATTGTTCAATACAAAAAGAAATGCAGTGTTCGAAGGATTAATAAGGAAACTAAAGATGGTGCCCTTTAATTTTATTAAATATTCAGAATGCATTTATGATTTTCTCACTGAGGATTTACTTAAGATACAAAAATCAGTAGAAAAGCCATAAATGCATAGTTCTTCCATGTTTGTTGCTGTTGTTGTTAGGTGTCAAGTCAATCCTGATTCAGAGTCAGTTCCAATTCATAGCGACACTACGTAAAACAGAATGAAACACAACCCATCGTGCGCCATCCTCACCATCTTTGGTAAACTTGAGTCCATTGCTGCTGTCACTGAGCCAATCCATCTCATTAGGGGTCTTCCTCTTTTTCACTGGCCCTCCACTATACCTAGCGTGATGTCATTTATCAGGGCTCGGTACCTCTGGATAATGTGTCCCAAGTACAAAAGATGAAGTCTGCCCATCCTGGCTTTTAAGGAGTGTTCTGGTTGCACTTCATCCAACACAAATTTGTTGGTTCTTCTAGCAATCCATGGTATTTTTAATATTCTCCTCCAACACCATAACTCATATGCAGTAATTTTTCTATGGTCTTCTTTATTTACTGTCCAACTTTCACATGCATATGAAGTTATTGAAAATACCATGGCTGGGGTCAGGCACACCTCAGTCCTCAAATTGAAATCTTTGCTTTTGAACACTTTAAAGAGGTCTTGTGCAGTAGATTTGCCTAATGCAATAGTTTGTTGGATTTCTTGACTGCTGCTTCTATGAGTGTTGATGGGGGATCCAAGCAAAATGAAGACTTCGACAACTTCAACCTTTTCTCCATTTATCATGACACTATTCATAAGAAGATGGAAAGGGGGGAAAAACAAGATGGAAGAATACACAAAATCAACATACCAAAAAGAAATGGATACTGTTCAACCATTTCAAGAGATAGCATATGATCAAGAGCCAATGGTACTGAAGGAAAAAATTCAAGGTACACTGAAGGCAGTGGCAAAGAACAAGCCTCCGGGAATTGATGGAATACAAATAGAAATCTTTCAAGAAATGATACAGCACTGGAGGCACTCATTTCCCTATGCAAAAAAAGTCAGAAAACAGCTACCTGGTCAACTGATTGTAAGAGATCAATAGTGTGTTCATTCCAAAGAGAGGTGACCCAATGGAATGCAGAAATCAACAAACAATATCATATGCAAGTAAAATTTTGCTAAAGGTAATTTTAAAATGGCTGCAAGAGTACATTAATAGGGAACTGCTAGAAGTTAAAGCCAGATTCAGAAGAGGACATGAAACGAGAGATATTATTGCTGACATCAGATGGATCTTGGCTGAAAGCAGAGACTAATAGAAAGATGTTTACCTGTGTTTTATTGACTACACAAAAGCTTTCAATTGTGTGGATCATGACAAACTATGGGCAACATTGCAGAGAAGAAGTATTTTGAAACACTTAATTGTGTTCGTGAGGAACCTATACATAGACCAAGAGTCAATCATTGGTTGAAAAGTAGGAAAGGTGTGCACCAGGGTTGTATTCTTCCACCATACTTATTCAGTCTGTATGCTGAGCAAATAAACCAAGAAACTGGATTATATGAAGGCGAACATGGCATCAGGATTGGAGGGAGACTGATTGACAACCTGTGATATGCAGATGATACAATTTTGCTTGCTGAAAGTGAAGAGGACTTAAAATACTTACTAATGAAGATCAAAGACCACAATCTTTGATATGTGGGTTGCAACTCAATGCAAAGAAAATAAAAATCCTCACCAATGGACCAATAAATAACGTCGTCTCCAATGTAAAATTGTTAAATTAAATTCAGTGTTCAAAGAATTAATAAAAAAAACTAAAGCTGGTGCCCTTCAATTTTATTAAATACGCCACCATTTTCCAGACAATCGTAATTGTCAGCAATACATCATTTTAATGAAGTTTCAAATAACTCTGGAATTTTTGAGACCTGATTTTCACCTTACACCACTCCAAATCTCCCTTGGTGATAATAGATATTTTTGCCCACCAAAATATTTTTTTAATTAATTCAGATCACTTGGATCCATTTTAAATCACCTGGAAATGTGAAAGGAAATAATATAAATATATTTATATAAATATATATCACAGATATTTTTCAATTAACCAATAAATATAATATATAATTCACAATATCTCAAAGCAATCTTATGATTAGACTTGAAGGCTTCATTTTGTTTATGATTACAAAACTGAAAGGGGGAAAAGCACTGATTTTGCTATTTTCATTGCTGGGAAGGCAAACTCACGTGTAGAACTATTGTTAAAGAACAATATTTTTGGCAAATCCCCGTAAGGTTTAGTAGCCCAGAATGCTTTATTTTGACAATTAAAGGGACATTCAGAATGATGTGTAACTACTGAGGTAGGCAGTATTGAAGACAAAAGCTTTTCACCAACAAAATCCACACAATGTTTTCCTTGACTAGGAAGCCTGGTGGCACTGTAGGATAAGCACTGGACTGCTAACTGCAAGGTCGGTGGTTCAAACCCACCAGTCACTCCTTAGAAATCCTTTACTGGATGACTTTGAGTAAGAACCAACTTGATGGCACTTAGCAACAGCAACGTTAACTACTGAAATGGTTTTATGCTTGATTTTATTGTTGTTGTAGTGCCATCGAGTCGGTTCTGATGCATAGCAACCCTATATAAGATGTATTCCAAGGCTATACATCTTTGCGGGAGCAGAAAGCCTTCTCTGTGTCCTGCAGAGTTGCTGGTGGGCTCAAACTGCTGACTTTGTGGTTCATAGTCCAGTATCCAGTGATTACCTTAGGAAGCCACTGAGCTCCTCATTTTTATAGCAATACAATATTTTCCCTATGGAAAATAAAAACATGTTAACATCTCTTTTATCATTACATCATCACTGAAAACCCATCCTTATTCAATTTCAGGGTCAGCATCCTTTTGTTTTTATCAAGATCAATCCAGTAGTACACATGCTATCATACTTTTTTTCCAACATCTGCTAAGAGCCTTCACCTCCTCACCATTAACCTCCCCAAAGGCATGACCTCTGGGTCACAGATGTCCATTGAGATGGTGATTGGAAACCCTGCTCTCCCAAATTATAAGGATACCATTTGGAGTTGAACTGAATCCATATACGACCCTTTTGAGTTTCAGCAGTGGTGAAAAGCATGCTATTTATAAATCCACCTTGTACGGTCCTGTTTCCTGTAAGGAATCATTTTTAGAGCCATACAAACCAAAGAACCAACCAACAAAAACTGCGTCATATTATTGTTGTTAAGTGCTGTCTAGTCAATTCTGACCCATAGCGACCCTGTATTGTTGTTGTTGTTA
>NW_006408550.1:13967512-13969070 GCF_000296735.1 Chrysochloris asiatica
GAGCTCCTTAGCGACCCTGTATAGGGGCCTTACATATAAAAGAAAAATCAGTAAAGCATCTTAAAGGAACATATCTTCATGAATTTAAATCGGAACATGAGTTCTTAATTGGAATGAAATCTAATTTGCTAGTCTGTTTTTTGTAGCGTTAGTATTTTTGGCATCCAGGTTATGACATGTTTGCTCAGCTCTTCAACCTCCCAGATGCTGTTTTCTGCTGACGCTCTTGGAGTCTCAGTTCACACAAGCCTGGCCTAGGATTTGAGAGGAAACTGTGTTCAGATTTTCTGGGCTCCGTCTCTGAAGTTTCTTTTTCTCTGGGACCTTGTCCCTCTTGTCCCAGACACATTTGTAACCCCTAAAACCTGACTTCTATCTCCCTAACTTAGTAAGATTCGTCTCTATTCACCAGCTATTCCTCTGCCATCACTCAGCACAACCCTTTTCTCAACAAAAATAGCTCCTGAAATCCTGCCTGCATTTGTTGTTGTTGTTAAGTGCCACTGAGTCAGTTCTGACCTGTTTTGGGTTTCCAAGGAGCAACTGGTAAGTTTGAACCACCAACCTTGCAGTGGAGTACTTATTCTACAACTCCACATGTCTTCTATCAGGAACCCTGGTTGTGTAATGGGTTACAAGTTGGGCTGCTAACTGCAAGGTCAGCAGTTCAAATGTCCATGGGCAAAAGATGAGGCTTTCTTCTCCCATAAAGATTTACAGTCTTAGAAACCCATATAGGGTTACTATGAGTCAGAACTGACTTAAAGGCACAAAAACCATCACCAATGTCTTCTGTGGGTTGTTTTGTACTATACATTGGTCCATGTTTCTGTAGGAGTATTATAACTTCTATTACACTGAAACTGGAAACCACATGTACTTACATTTAGAGCAAGAATTTATAAGCAAAACTTTCTAACATTTCCTTGACTGATTAGGTTCTAGGACAGTGTTATAATTATTATTATTTAATCTCCAGATTGGGGATGAACCCATTTTAGGTTCTTGAGTTATCATTAAAAATTAGAATCCAGGTCCTGATTTGCTAACTAGTCTACATTGTTGTTAGGTGCTAGTGAATTGATTCTAGCTCTTAGCAACACTATGGACAACAGAATGAAATACTGCCTGGGTTTGCACCTCCTCATAGTCATTGCCATGCTTGACTCATTGCAATGGTTGCAGCCACTGCTTCAATCCATCCCATTGAGGGCCTTTGCTCTTTTGATAACCCTGCATGCTTCCAAACATGATGGCCTTCTCACCATTCTTGCTTCCAAGAAGCATTCTGTCATACTTTTTCCAAAACAGATGTTTGTTCTTCTGGCAGTCTACAGTAATATCAATATTCATTGCCAAAACCATAATTCAAATGCATTGATTCTTCTACTGTCTTCCTTATTCATTGTCTGACTTTTACATGCATATAAGGCAACAGCCTATAGGTCAGGTGCACCTTAGTCCTGAAACTGACATCTTTACTATTGAACACTTTAAAGAGGTCTTTCATAGTAGATCTACCCAAAGCAATACGTCATTTGATTTTTTGACTGCTGTT
>NW_006408550.1:13969600-13973088 GCF_000296735.1 Chrysochloris asiatica
CAATACATCTTGATTGCATGTTTGATCAATTTCAGATTGAAGAAGTTGGTAGAATTCTTCTATTTCATCCTCACTGACTTTAGTGGTTGGTGCATAAATTTGAATAGTAGTGGTATTAGCTGGGCTTCCCTGTAGGCACGTGAATATTATCCTATCACAGACAGCGTTGTACCTCATAACTGATCTCGGTATGTTGTTGTTGACAATGAATGCAACACCATTTCTCATCAATTTGTCATTCTCAGCATTGTAAACCATGTGGTTGTCAGATTCAAAATGGCCAATACCATCCATTTCAGGTCACTAATGCCTAAGATATTGATCTTTATTCATTCCATTTCATTTTTGGCAATTTCTAATTTTCCAGATTCATACTTCGTACATTCCATGTTCCGATTATTAATGGATGCTTACAACTCTTTCTCTTCATTTTGAGTTGTGCCCCATCAGCAAATGAAGGTCCTGCGGGCTTTACTCCCATTGGCCTTACCATTTGCGCCATCACGGTCAACTCTACTTTGAGGAGGCAGCTCTTCCTCAGTCGCATTTTGAGTGCTTTCTAAACAGAGGGGTTCATTTTCCAACACTATATCTGACAGTGTCTGTTATTCCTTATGAATAAATATTCGGAAGTAGTTCGTCACTCTTTCTTCCTAGTCTGTCTTCATCTGGAAGCTCATCTGAAACATGGCAACCATAGGTGACCCTGCTGGTATTTAAAATACTGGTGGCATATCTTCCAGAATCACAGCAACTCACAAGCCATAACAGTACAACAAACTGACAGATGAGTGGTGATTTATCATCTAGTCAGCCATAAAATATCATGTTACCATAAAGAATATATTATGATATCTTACCCCTAAAAGCCGTGTTAAAATTATAGCAGGGTTCATTTTATTTCCAGAGAGTCATGTGTCCTCTGGTTTTCAGGAAAGGGCAGAATAATTAGAAATTATAAAGACAAAGAGAGAGAAAGTATGAAGGTGTCCTTCTCAATTAAAAGTCAAAGATTATTTAAATGGATGTATTTCAAAAACCAAAACACATTTCTAAGGATACTAGCATATTCTAAGAACCTCTGACAGATTTTCTGGACTTTAGGTAAAATGTAGATGGATGGCATTTTAATATCATTAACTCTATCTAGTCTAGTCTACCTGGCACCAAGCCCAGACCTTTACAAGAACTCAATAAATATGTATTCAAATTAATTGAATGGAACCAATGGTTGGGTAGCTAGAGAGATGAATAGATGAATGAATAAGTACTGTTACTTGCTTTTTGTGTCATGAAACTGCTTGGCATTTTGGTGGAGCCTATGGATTCCTTCTATATGGAGCTCTGGTAGCATAGAGGTTACGAATCTGGCTGTGAACCACAAGGTCAGCTGTTGAAAACTACTAGCTCTCCTGCGGGAGATCCTGTAAAGATTTACAGCCTTGGAAACCCTGTATAGGGTCACTATGAGTGGGGACAGACTCCATGCCACATAACAACAGTGGATTCCTTCTGAGAAAAAGTTTTAAAATGCATATAATTAAACTTAAAGGATCTTATAATGAACCCATTATACTAAAATCCAGTAATCCAAATTCTGCATGGGAATACAATTTTGTAATATGCAAGGTAGAGATGTGCAATTGCATCTTTATTAGCTCACTAAGTAACAAGACATGATGGAAAGTGTAGGACTCCTGGTGTGGCGCTGTGGGATCAGCACTAGGCTAAGAACCACAAGGTCAGCAGTTCAAAACCACCAGCTGCTCCTCAGACACTCTATACAGGGTTGCTATGAATCATAACTGACTTGATGGCCCTTAACAACAATAAGTCTTATAATTTATGTACCTAAGAAGTTACCATGAGTAAAGCAGATAATTTGAGATCTCTGCAACAACTGTACTGAAATTTCAAAATATCTGTGATTTCTATAGTGAAAAAGCCTATAGTTGTCTGTTGCCTAAATTCATAGTTGAAATAAATACTATCAGTGAGAATTTGGTGAACATGTGCATGTATGTTCACACATACATATTTATGAAGGGACTTTAAAAAATTTGTGGACAATTTTCATTATCTTTTAATTCCATTTTTCCACAAACATTTTGAAGACTCTTCATACATATGGTCATGTATCACTTGAAATCCATGAAAGATGATGTCATGTGATTTGGACACTGTGCAAACACCCTATCACAGTCTGGTTTTGCTTTTTCTTTAAGCATCACAACCAAACTTCATGTTTGTTTTTCTTTAAGCATCACAAACAAACTTCATGCCTTAACATGATTATCAAAGTGCTGAGAGGGATTCCTTTTTGTGTTTGATCCTCAAGCCATGTCATTAGAAATTTCTCTATATCTGACATAGATTCTTTTTGCAATTCGTTCTCCTTATAACTTTCAGTGGAGCCAATCTACTAAGAGCTTGGAGAATTTTCCATTTGTTTTTGAGGATCATCATGATTACTGAGTGTGACATGCCTAAATTGTGAGCAATAGCGGTCACTGTTTTCCACCTTGTTGTTTAATAAGCTTTTGTTTCACTTCCAAGTGGGAACTTCTCCTTTGTCTATTGCTGATGCTGTTACTAGCACTAGTTTTGCTGCATTTAGGAGCCATATACACTTCACAGAAATGTTTTCCAAAGAAAATTAAACATAGATAACACTATAATACTTAAGAGGTGCGCAACATCAGAGATTGGATGCTGCTTTGAGAAGAAGCATACAGTTGTATGGTAAATTTTTTAGATAGGAAGTACAGTATAGTCCATAAACAAGCCAGTGTAACATGTTGTTTTTGTTGTTGGTAAGTGCTATTGAGTCAGTTTCGATTCATAGCAACCCTGTGAGTTTCCAAGGAGTGGCTGGTGGCTTTAACTAATGCCCTTGTGATTCAAACCCACTTTGTGGTCCACACCAGTTATAATAAACATAGGTGTTTATTATAACTATCAAGACATATTTATTATAGGTTATATATGCACAGCTGCTCCTTGGAAACCCTATACAGGGTTGCTGTGGGTTGGAATTGACTCGATGGCACTTAACAACAACAACAACCTATATGCTCTGTAACATGTGCCTAACAGCACAATAACTTGGTATACAAGAGACATGATATACACACAAGAAACATGATATACACATGTTACATTTGGGAAGCTGTTATATTCCACTACATAGATTTCCTTAAAGGGATTTCTGAATTTTATGATAACTTTACCACCACTTGTCTGTCACTTTGTCGTCTTATGGTGGTTTCTGTGATGCTGGAAGCTATGGCACCAGTACTCTAAATAACAACAAGTTTCACCCATACTGAAGAGATTTCAACTAAGCTTCCAGACTAAGACAGACTAGGAAGAAGGAGAGGCAGAGTACTTCTGAGTGTTTAGCCACCGAAAACCTTATGAGTAGCAGTGAGATACCTCCAGCACCAGAATATTAAATATTGAAACATGATGAATGCATCAATTCTCTA
>NW_006408550.1:13973533-13979425 GCF_000296735.1 Chrysochloris asiatica
TTCTGACATCCATTTTGATCTGTTCCTTCTTTCTTGTCTTCTCAATGACTTTTTGCTTTCTTCATGTATGATGTTCTTGATGTCATCCCATAATTCTTCTAGTCTTTGGTCTTTAGTATTTAATGTATCAAATCTGTTCTTCAGATGATCTCTAAATTCAGGTGGAATATATTCAAGGTCATATTTTGGTTCTTGTGGATGCATTTTCATTTTCTTTAGCTTCAGTTTGAATTTGCATATGAACAAAATTGTCTATTCTACAATCTGCCCCTGGCTTTGTTTTGACTAATGATATAGAGCTTTTCCACTGTCTCTTTCCACAGATGTAGTCAACTTGATTTCTATGTATTACAACTGGTGAGGTTCATGTGTATAATTGTCTTTTATGCTGTCTAAACAAGGTATTGGGAATGAACAAATCATTGATGAATATAGTACCAGAATATCGTCAGATATAGTACCAGAAGATGAGCCCCTCAGATTGGAAGACACTCAAAATACCTCGGGGGCAGAACAGGCTCCTGGAAGTAGAGTTGACTGTGATGACACAAATGGAGTAAAGCTTTTGGGACTTTCATTTGTTGATGGAGCACAACTCAAAATATGAAGAAACAGCTGTACACATCCATTAATAATAAGAACACATAATGTATGAAGTATGAATCTAGAAAAATTGCAAGTTATCAAAAATGAATTCCACTAGACCTCTGTCAGTTTGTCACACTGCGGTGGCTTGCATGTTGCTGTGATGCTGGAAGCTATGCTGCTTGTATTTGGAATGTCAGCAGGGTCACCCATGGTAGGTTTCAGCTGAGCTTTCAGACTAAGACTGACTTGGAATAAGGAGAGGCAGACTACTTCCTACTGTTTAGTCACTGAAACGGTATGAATAACAGTGAAACACTGTCAGATAGCACCACAATACTGAATGTTGAAACATGATGATTAGCACCAGAATATTGTCAGATATAGTGCCTGAAGATAAGCCTCTCAGGTTGGAAGCCACTCAAAATACAACTGAGAAAGAGCTGCCTCCGCAAAGTAGAGATGACTGTAATGGTATGAATAGAGTACAGCTTTTAAGACCTTCATTTGCTGATGGGTCACAACTCAAAATAAGGAAAAACAATTGGAAACATCCATTAAAAATTTGAACATGGAATGTACAAAGTATGAATCTGTGAAAACTGGAAGTTGTCAAATATGAGATGGACTGTATAAGCATCAATATCCTAGGTATTAGTGAGCTGAAATGGGCTGGTAACGACCACTTTGAAGTGACAATCACATAGTTTACTAGGTCAGGAATGACAAATTGAAAAGGAATGGAGTTGCGTTCATCATTTCTAGATCTATCTTGTAGTATAATGCTGTCTGTGATAGGATAATATCCATACACCTACAAGGAAGACCAATTAATACCATTATTATTTAAAGTTATGCATCAACCACTAAAGACAGTGATGAAGAAACTGAAAAATACTATCAAGTTCTTCAGTCTGAAATTGATCAAGCATGACATCCAGATTACTGATAAATGAAATGTAAATATTGGAAACAAAAAGGAGGAATCTGTAGTTGGAAAATATTGCCTTGAGTGGTGATAGAAATGATGCTGGAGATCACATGATAGAATTTTGCAATACCAATGACTTCTTCATTTCAAATACCTTTTATAAACAACACAAAAGATGATTATACACATGGGCTTTACCAGCTGGAATACACAGAAATCAAATTGACTACATCTGTGGAAAAATACGGTGGAAAAACTCCAAATCATCAGCAAAAACAAGACCTGGGGCAGACTGTGGAACAGACTATCAATTGCTCATCTACAAGCTCAGGTCAGGCTGAAGCTGAAGAATGTTAAAACAAGCCCACAAGAGCCGAAATATGACCTTGAACATATCCCACCTGAATTTAGAGATCATCTGAAGAACAGATTTGATGCATTAGACTCTAAGACCTAAAACCAGAAGAGTTGTGGGATGACGTAAGAACATCATACAGGAAGAAAGCAAAAGGTCATTAAGAAGACAAAGAAGAAATAAAAGACCAAAATGGATGTAAAAAGAGATTCTGAAACATGATCTTCAATGTCGAGATGCTAAAGAAAATGGAAGAAATGAGGAGGTAAAAGCTGAACAGAAAAATTTAAAGGGCAACTCGAGAAGACAAAGTCAAATATAATAAAATTTGCAAAAATATTGAGTTAGGAAACCAAAATAGAAGAACATGCCTAGCATTCCTTGTTAATATTACAGAATTAGGGATTTTTAACACATCACATCAAGACTGATCACATCAGATCACATCATGGGAGTGATTCCATTTTATTAGATCTTATCATGGAGAATCACTACATCTTAAAGCTAAGCCACTGAAAATCCAGGCTCAGGTAAGTTGACATGAAACCTTAATCATCACAGATGTTATTGTTAAGTGCCGCCGACTCGCTTCTGACCCATAGCAACCCTGTAGAGGGTTTCCGAGGAGCAGCTGGTGAGCTTGAACCACTGACCTTGCAGTTCAAAGGACTTTGCAATCTGATGCATTAGCCCACAGTGCCACACCAGGACTCCATAGTATTATTTAAAAATAGAGCTGGGAGAAGAAAGGGAATAATAAAAATGAAAGCAGAAACAAATGAAACAGAAAAAAAAAATTGAATCAAAAAAACTAAAGGTTGGTTCTTTGAAAGGATTAAGTAAGTAAACAAACCATTGGCAAATCAATCAAAGGAAAAGAATGAGAAGATGCAGATAACATGAATAAGAAATGAAATAGGTGATATCACAACAGAACCTACTAAAATAAAAAAATATATAAAAACAGAATACTATGAATAATTGTACTCCAACAAATTTCAAGACCAAGAAATGACAAATTTCTAGAAACACACATCTAAATCAACACAACCAGAGGTGGAAAATTTGAATCGATATGTAACAAAAGAAGAAACTTAACAGGTCATTAAAAACAAAACAAAAACGCCCAACAACAACAACAGAAAATCCTACCTCAGACAGTTTCACTGGGAACTTCTACCAAACAATCAGAGGAGAGCTGACACCAATTCTACGCAAACTATTCCAAAGTATAAGAAAGGATGGAATACTCCCTAATGATTTTTATTAGGCAAGCATAACCCTGATACCAAAACCAGGCAAAGACACCACTACACATGGAAATAATAAGCCCACATCTTTCATGATAATCGATGCAAAAGTTCTCAGGAAAATTCTAGTCAATAGAATCTAACAACATATCAAAAAAATAATACATCATGATCAAGTGGAATTCATACCAGGTGTGCAAGAATGGTTCATCATTAGAAAAACAATCAACATAATCCACCACATAAATGAAACCAAGGAAAAGAACTGAATGGTCATATCAATCAATGCAGGAAAGACATTTGAAAAAAGTTAACACTCTTTCCTAGTAAAAAAGTTCAATAAAAGAGGAATTACATATATTTTTAAATAGAAGATAAATTCCTCAACATAATTAAGGGCTTATATATAAAACCAATGGCCGCCATTAATCTTTAACAGAGATTGAAAACATTCTTCTTGCAAATGGGACCAGATAAGGCTACCATTCATTATCAGTCCTACTCAATATTATAATGGAAGTCCTAGCCAGCGCAATAAGGCAAGGAAGGAAAATAGAAGGCATCCAAATTGTCGAAGAAGTAAAACTGCCACTATTGGCAGAGGATACGCTTCTATGCATAGAAAATCCCATAGATTCAAGAAGAAATCTACTTATAGAAGGATTCAGGGAAAAAAAAATAGAGCAGTGGTGATCAGAAATCCTGACCTCCTCTAGGCCACTAGTTCCATATTTAATCTAATCCACTCCCACAGCTAACCCCAGGAAGCAGATGTGTTTTCCTTTGCTTGCACCATGTTTTCTTTTTAAAAAGAAAGTATCTGTCAATATTTAACATGTAGGAAATTTTGCACAAACATTCCACTTTCCAATCTCTCAGAAATATAGCTATTTGGAAGCCACCAGGCTTGCACTGAGCCGGAGCAGACACCGTAAGAGCTCTCTCTGCCTGTATTGTTTCACTGTACTCATTTCGCTTTACATGTATGATCCCTAGTGCAGAAGCATAACAGGTTTAGGTGATTCTAGTAGCATCCCAAGAAAGGAGCCCTGGTGGTGCAGTGGTTAAGCTCAGCTGCTAACCAAAAAGTTGGTGGTTCAAAGCCACTCCAAAGAAGAAAGGATGTAAGTCTGTTTCCATAAAGATTACAGCCTTACAATCCCAATGGGGATTGGATCACTGTTAGTCAGAATCCACTCCATTGTAAAGGGGTATTCATTTCAACAACAACAACAAAAAAGGGAGGGTGGGGAGAGAAGGAAACTTGGACTTGAAATGGGGTCTAAGTCCTGGTAATGCAGGTGTCTTGCTATCCGTAGTTAAAATGCATGTGAGCACCAATTTTCCTTGAGTCAACTGTGACTCATGCTAACTCCATGTGTTTCAGGGTAAGAACTGTGCTTCACAGGGTTTTCAATGGCTGAATTTTTAGAAGAAGATCATCAAGCCTTTCATTTGAGGTACCTCAGGGTGTACTAAACCTTCCAAACTTTTAGTTAACATCTCAGCACATTGACTATTTGTACCACATAAGGACTCCAATATGCATGCTAACGATATATTGTTAAGTACCATTGAGTTAGTTCAAACTCGTAGTGACACTATGAACAACAGAATGAAATACTGCCTGGCCCTGAAACAGCCTCACAATTGTTGTTATGTTTGAACTCACTGTTGTTGTCACTGTGTCAATCCATCTTGTTGGGGGGTCTTCCACTTTTTCGCTGACCCTCTACTTTACCATGATATCCTTCTCCAATGATTGGTTCCTCCTAACATGTGCAAAGAATGAGAGGTCTCACCATCCTTGTTTCTAAGAAGCATTCTGATTGTACTTCTTCCAAGACAGATTTGTTTAATCTTATGGCAGTTCACGGTACTTTTAATATTCTTATCCAAGCAGTTCAAATACTTCGATTTATTTTATGGTCTTCCATAGTCATTGTCCAAGTTTCTCATGTTTATGTTGTTGTTGTTGTTATTGTTACTGAGTGCCATCAAGTCAGTTCTGACTGATAGTGACCCTGTATAGTGTTCCCAAGGCTATAAATCTTTGCAGGAGAAGAAAGCTTCATTTTTCTCTCAAGGAATTACAGGGGGGCTTGAACTACTGACCTTATGGTTTGTAGTCCAGTGTTTATACTTCAGAACCACTGTGCATTGCTGATGAGGCCATTGAAAATATCATGACTTGGGTCAGGCACACCTTAGTCCTCATTCTTTGACACATTAAAAAGATTTACCTAATGAAATATGTCTTTACACTTATTTATTTTGGGGTGGGGAGCAGGTAAGTCTTGGTCTCACTTAAGTGTTACAGTTATGTTTATATTTATTAAATAAAAAATCTATTTGGTGTTCTCTTTATTTGAAAGTTCTGTAACTAGATATTACCTTTTCTTACTTTGTGTTTTTGTTGTTGTTGCATCCGCATCTTGTACTCTCTTTTCAGTATTAGAGGTCAATTTTACTTTGTATACCTCTATGGCGGTGGTCGTGTGCCGTGGAGTAGGTTCCAACTCATAGCGACCCTGTACAGGGTTTCCGAGGCTGTAAATCTTTACAAGAGCAGAAAGAATCATCTTTCTCCCACATAACAGCTGGTAGTTTCAAACTGCTGACCTTGCGGTTTGCAGCCCGATTTGTAACCACTATGCTCCCAGAGCTCCTGATGATATAGTATATGCATATATTTCATCAGTAGTTTTCTTGACCATTTTATGTATACATTGAAGTTGTCTAATTAACATTCTTTTAAATTTCTTTTCAGG
>NW_006408550.1:13986035-13992010 GCF_000296735.1 Chrysochloris asiatica
ATGATCAGGAGATAGGTGGCGGGCAGGTGGCAGGTGGGCAATTTGGGCCTCAGTTTGGCCTGGGACTCGGCGGTGGGCCGTTTGGGCCTCAGGCGGGTGGGTTGAGCCTCAGACGGGCAATTTGGGCCTCAGGGGGCCTGGGTATCAGCAGCTGGGCATCGGGCGGCTTGGGTGGATTGGGCCTTGGGGGGGGCCTGTGCCTCAGGGACCAGGCTAAAGGTGGGTTGGGCCTCAGGGGCCCTGGGCCTCAGTGACCGGGCTACGCGGCAGGTTGGGCCTTGGGGCCCTGGACCTCGGTGGCGATCGGGCTGTGGGCCACCTGGGCCACATGGTGGGTAGGCGATTTGGGCCTTGGTTGGGCCTGGGCCTTTGTGACCAGTCTGTGGGCGGGTTGGGCCTCAGGGCAGGCCTTGGCCTCAGTGGGCATGTCTGGGCCTTGGGAGGGCCTTGGCCTCAGTGGGCAGGCCTGTGCCTTGGTTGTTCCTGAGCCTCAGCGGCTTGGCAGAGGGCTGGTCTAGGCCGAAGCAGTGGAGGGCAGGGGGTAGTGGCTGCAGTGAGGTGGTGTCTGTATCTGATGACATAAAAAATGACTCTCTCTGTCTCTCTGTACCGTGGATACCCCAAATTTCCTGATATCCACGCCGATATCCCTCTCTATGGCAAGGAGATCCCTTTGGGAGGGCCTTTGTTGGCTCCTGCGCCTTTGTTCAGCTTTGTTAGTTTATGCTTCCTCTCATCTGGAAATGCAGCCTTCTAAACAGGGTTGCTCTAGCCCTGCACTCCAAGCTCTGCAGGGGGTGGAGGCACTTGCTGGCGCCAGAGCGGGAGCCGCGTGCAGGCAGGCAAAAGCTCAAAATGCCTGTAATTCCTCAGCAATTTGATCTTTTAGAAAAACGAGTTCAGAATGTTGAAATATAAGATTTTATGTTTGCTCAAAGGCTGTCTGTCTGCTAGACGGAGGTTTCCTTTGTGCGATTCCGCCCCTATTCCCCGGAGCCTGTCCTACCTGAGCTGCCTGGTCAAGGAAGCTCCGGAAGCCCTCTCCCCTGACTCTGCATTTTTGTGACTTGTTTGAGGCAATCTGTCTTGTTTCTTTGTACAAACTGATATTGTCTGTTTTCTGCAAGACATGTGGTCTTGTCCTGGTGTAATGCTGTATGATTAGAGTACTGGACTGCTAATCACAAGGTTGGCAGTTCAACCCACTCCTCAGAAACCCTATACAGGATCACTATGAGTTGCAGCCAACTCAATAGTACTAACAACAACAATCTGTATTTAGTTGATGATTGTATATTAGTGCATTCTCAGGCACTGGTCACCTGTCTCCTGGTGGATGTGTTAGAGAGCAGAAATGTGAATGCAGTTAGTTCTTTGTTCACTGTTTGTGTAACATCATTTGGGGCAGGTTCATGATCCTCCAGACGCAAATACATGTATCCAGGCTTTGGAAGATAGTTTCTCATCCTGCCCCAGTTCTAGTTAGGTCAAAGTCATCAGATGTCTAGCACAGTAGGTACTGTCTTGTCTTCCATATCATCAATCCATGTGCCAAGGCTGAAATAGTGTTGGCAGACAATCTTTTCTTGACAAAATCTGCAAGAGTGCAACTTCCCTCCCCTGGTTTACCTTAGCAGAAAGCATCTATCAGCTATCTCATCACTTGCCTTCTACAGTCATAGAAGCAATAGAGTTTCATCCTCACCCTCTGTCTTATTTATGCCTGTAGAACACTCCACATGTTACTCCCTGGTTACTCCTTTATTTTTCTACTTGACCTATGACTTGGCTTACTGAACCCTAGGCAGAACAGAGGCTGTACAGGAAGGGCTCCACTGGCTTCTGGGTTGGCAAGGCCACATCCTGTTTACCAAGAGGGCACAAGAACAAGGGAGAACTGAATCCCCTTGCCACCAACCTCCAGCTGCATTTGGTCCCCACAGGCCATTGTTTCCATAGCCAGTCACAAGAGCTCAAGATGGTCATACGGCCCTGTGTCATCCACAGTCTGCCTGATTTTCTTCTCTGTTGCTGCTCCTGCTATGCTTCCTCTTCCACTCAGTCCACCTCTCTGTGCTAGCCTCTGATATTCAGGGTTCCAGGATCACCATCTCTTTCTGTTTGACTTGGTCTCCCATGTCTTTCTTGCAGAGGATCATATCAGTGCATCTACTTACTCTGCCATCTGGCTCCGAACTTGCTGTCATTTTATTTCTTGACTGTTGCTTCCATGAGTGTTGACTGTGTATCTAAGCAAAATGAAGTCTTTGATAGCATCCATCTTTTCTCTGTTTATCATGATGTTATTTATTGGTCTAGTTGCGAGAATTTTCTTTTTCTTTACATTGAGGTTCAATCCATACTGAAGGCTTTGATCTTCATCAGTAAGTGTTTTAAGTCTTCTTCACTTACAACAAACAAGGTTATGCCATCTGCCTATCTCAGGTTGTTAATGAGTCTTCCTCCAATCTAGATGCCATGCTCTTCTTCATATAATTCAGCTTCTCAAGTAATTTGCTTAGCATACATATTGAATGGTGAAAGAACACAACCTTTCCTGATTTTCATGCATTCAGATCCCTCTGTTTTGTTCAAATGATTGCCACTTGGTTTATATACAGGTTTCTCATGAGCACAATTAAGTGTTCTGGAATAACCATTCTTTGCAATATTATCCATAGTTTGTTATAATCCACACAGTCATGTGCCTTCTCATAGCCAATAAAGTACAAGATCCATCTGATATCAGCAATGACATTCCAGGTCCACTTCTAAATCCAGCTTGGACTTTTGGTAGCTCCCTGTTCATATACTGCTGCACCCATTTTAAAATTACCTTCAGCAAAATTTTACTTGCATGTGATACTAATGGTATTGTTAGAAAAGTTTCCCATTCCATTGGGTCACTTTTCTTTGGAATGTATTAACACTCTTAAAAAAGCTGGAGCCTAGCATCTGTTCTGAAAGAACTCATTCTTCCTCTGCTCTCCAATAAGTGACTTGTATGTCATTCAACTCATCCCTAGGCTCAGTGGTCATCTCTAGGGTAAGAAGAAACAGCAGATGATTCAAGACAGTGCAGTGTGCCTCAGTGCCTCTCATACAAGTCATCCAACACACTGGCTTGTTCTAATCAGTTCTGAAGTTTGTCAAAGCAATTTGTCACTAATAATAGGCATATTAATAAAAAAGTGTTTTCTTCCTTTCTTTTTAAGTACTGAAAATGAGATCAGATTCAATGTCAGTTCTCTTATCATTTCACTCACTAGATTTTGAATATGATTTAATGTGTCTGAGAAACAGAGGATTTCTAGCTAGCCTACCCTGAATTGCACAAAGCTGGCCCTCTGTCTTATTTATGCCTGTAGAACACTCTACATGTGAACTTTTCCATCAATGTGCCAAAGCCTAAACCCTCATTTTGCACAACTCCATGTGCACCACTCACCAGGTAGACTATGTAAATGACAAGCCCACCTTCATCTGGAAAAACTGAATAAGAAAATTGGAAAACACTGGTATAAAGTGCAGGGAATTGGTTATGAGAAGCCAGTTTAAGCATGGTTTCTGTGTGACCTGAAGTCAGCCACTCATCTCTTGTCATTATTAAACAGTGCTGAAAAGAGATATGCAAATGGTATTATGAACTTGTTTTACCTTCCAATGTTCAGATTCAAGGATTTTTCAGTTGAATATCTTCAGCCTCACCATTAAGAATCACTGGCAGTCCTGATCAGATCTAATTGGAACTTCTGTCCTTTATACACAACTCTGCACTTAAGAAAATGCCCCCAGAGTTGAAATGTAGAAGGGGTTTCTCTTTCTCTCATAACTAGGCTTTTTTAAAAGTGAAATTTCCTCTGTCAGAACATATCAAGATACCATGGTGACAATTGCTATAGAAATTCTAGATTTAGTAAGAAAAGACAAGGTGATTTCAATTCTCTTTTCTGCTATACGTATTCAACGGCTCAACCTTAGCAAGCCCACATAGGCCAGAACATTGAAACTGACCAGTGCCCCAAATATCATGACCACTCTTATTTAGGTGCCAAAGCCTAAAAACTCTCATTTCTTAAGACCTTTTGAAGAAGGTCCCAGTCTAATGATAAAAGGGACACAGATTGGATTAGCAGTGCTTTTGTTTTGATAATATGTGATTACATACCTGAATCTAGATCACAATCACTCATGTAGCATCTCTAAGTAAGGCTGATGAGGGAGAAAGACCATAAAGAATGATAGGGACTCAATTTGTTGTTGTTGTTGTGAAGTGCTGTAGAGTTGGTTCCAACTCATAGTCACCCTGTATAAGGCTTCTGTGGAGCTGCTGGTGGGCTTGAACTACCAACCTGTAGCTCACAGTCCAGTGCTGATCCTACAGGGCTATACCAGGAGCCACTCAACTAGGGGGGAAAAAAATCCCTTTTGAATCAAGAAATAGAGAACTGATGAAATCAGAGCTTCTAATTTTTCAAGAGAAGAAAGATGATATTAATGGGAAATGTCCTAGTTTTTTTTAAAAAAAAAATATGCCAGTCAAATCTGGGAAGGTTATCAGTTTTCAACTTCTATTAGATGGATACCCAGAATAAAGGAATTTTCTTCCTCTACCTTTACTCGATATTATCAAGAGGGATCAGTCCTTGGAGAAGGACATTGTGCTGGGTAAAGTGCAGCATCAGCATAAAAAAGGAAGGAAGATCCCCAATGAGACAGATTGGCACAATGGTAGCAGCAATGGGCTCGTGCAGAAAAACAATTGTGGGAATGACGCAGCAGTGGACACTGTTTCATTCTGTTGGGAATAGGGTTCTCTCTGAGTCAGAACTGACTTGATGACAACTAACAATAACAACTCCCCTTAACTGGGGAGTGCCGTGACTCTATATGATAAGCACTGGACTGCGAACCACAAGGTTGGTAGTTTCAGCCCACCAGTCACTTCGTGGGAGAACAATGAGGTTTGCTACTCCCACCTAGGTGTATAGCCTCGGAAATCTTATACAGGGTCACTATGAGTTAGAACCAACTCAAAGGCACAAAACAACAATAACAACCCTTAATTGGGGTCCTGGTGTGGCACTGTAGGATAAGCACTGGACTACTAACCACAAGGTCGGTGTTGCAAACAAACCAGCCACTCCTAGGATGCCTACACAACTGACTCAACTACACTTAACAACAAAAATACTCTTCATGTGAAGACCTTGGGAGACCTGACTACTAGTGGAAAGGTTGGTTGTTTATACTCATCCAGAGACACCTCAGAAGAAAGGCCTAATGATTTGCTTCTGGAAGGTCACAGTCTTGAAACCCTATGGTGCACTGGTCTACCCTGACACTCACGGAATCACCGGAGTTGTAGTCAACTTGACAACCAACAACTAAGGTTTTTGTTGATATTTGTTTGTTTGTTTGTTTTTATGTCTAGCCTTAGTGTTGAGTTCTTGGTCTGGAACTTAACTACTAATCAAAAGATTGCTGGTTCAAATACATCCAGAGGTGGCTCAGAGGAAATACCTGGTGATTTATGTCTAAAAGATGCAGTCACTGAAACACTTAAGGAGCATGGCTCTATTCTGGAACTCATGGGATTGTTATGAGTTGGAATCGACTTGATTGTACTTGTTTTTTTCATTTGTTTGTTTAACCTTAATGGCCAGAAAAATGCAAGAGAACTTACTAAATATTCCAAGTAAGAATATTTACCGAGTAAGTCCCTCTTGGGGCCTAATTTGTTGCATTTTTTAAATAGTCAAACCAGGAGATTCTGATGGGGGTCGCTTGGGGACCACCTTATAAGATGTACTGTTGAAGACAGCAAGCTACAAATCTACCAAGCTACCTAGCCATCTTTCTGTCCAGGGCCTAGTACACTATCAGGTACAGTATGTATTGTTCTTGTTGTTAGGTGCCATCGAGTTGGTACTGACTCATAGCAACCCTATGCACAACAGAACGAAACACTGCCC
>NW_006408550.1:13992870-13994027 GCF_000296735.1 Chrysochloris asiatica
TTTCTTAACTTTAAACCATTTCAGTGTTCCCATGTTCTGTTTGAACAACTACTTCTTTCTTGTTCCATGTATAGATTCACCATGAGCACAATTAAGTGTTCAGAAATACTCATACTTTGCAATGGTGTCCATAGCTTGTCATGATCCACACAATCAGAAGGCTTTGCATAGTCATTAAAGAACAGGTAAATATCTTTCTGGTATTCTCTCCTTTCAGCCAAGATCCATCGGACATCAGCAATGATATCCCTCGTTCCACGGCCTCTTCCAAATCCAGCTTGAACCTCTGGAAGTCTTCTGTCAATGTATGTTTGCAGCCGTCTCTATATTAACTTGAGTAAACCTTTACTCGCATGGGATATCAAAGATATTGTCAGGTGATTTATGCATTCCATTGGGTCACCTCTCTTTGGAATGGGCACAGATATGGATTTCTTCTAATCAGTAGACCAGATAGTTGTCTTCCAAATTTCTTGGCAGAGATGAGTGAGTGCCACCTCACTTTCTTGAAATATTTCAATTTTAATTCCATCAACTCCTGGTGCCTTGTTTTTTACCAGTTCCTTCAATGTACCTTGGACTTCCTCCTTCATTATCATTGGCTCTTGATCATATGCTACTGCTTAAAATGGTTGAACATCAACCATTTCCTTTAGGAACAGAGACTGTGTATTCTTTCCATCTTCTTTTGATGCTTTCTGCATCATTCAGTAATTTGCCCAGAGAATCTTTCAATAACGAAAGTCAAAGCTTAAATTTTTTCTTCGGTTCCCCCAGCTTGAAAAATGCTGAACGTGTTCTTCCTTTTTGGTTTTCTGACTCCAGATCTTTGCACATTTTGTTGTAATATTTGACTTTATCATCTGGAGGTGACCTTTGAAATTTTCTGTACAGCTCTTGTAACTCCTCATTTCCTCCATATGCTTTAGCATCTCTACTGACATCCATTTTGACTTATTCTTTCTTTCTTGTCTTCTTAATGACTTTTGCTTTCTTCCTGTATAATGTTATTGATGTCATCCCGCAACTCCTCTGGTCTTCTGTCTTAGTGTTTGATGTATCAAATCTGTTCTTCAGATGATTTCTAAATTCAGGTAGGATATATTCAAGGTCATATTTAGGCTCTTTTGGACCTGTTTTCATTTTCTTCAGCTTTA
>NW_006408550.1:13994817-13996657 GCF_000296735.1 Chrysochloris asiatica
GTTTACAGCTGTTATCTCTTCATTTTGAGTTGTGCCCCATCAGCAAATGAAGGTTCTGTGGGCTTTATTCCCCCAGGCTTTACTCCATTTTCATCATTACAGTCCACTCTACTTTGAGGAGGCAGCTCTTCCCCAGTCACATTTTGAGTGCCTTCCAACCTGAGGGGCTCATTTTCTGGCACTATATCTAACAGTGTTTCTTTGCTATTCATAAGGTTTTCAGTGACTAAATATTCAGAAGTAGTTCATCATTCCTTCTTCCTAGTCAGTCTTCATTTGAAAGCTCACCTGAAACTTGTCTGCCATGGATGACTCTGCTGATATTTAAAATACCGGTGGCATAGCTTCCAGAATCACAGCAAATCTCAAGACAACAGTATGACAAACTGACAGACAAGTGGTGGACAGTATGTATTAGGAGTGGATGAATTTCTCCGTATTTTAGTGCAGTATTATAACACTGGCTGACTGGTTGGAAGTGGAGTTGCTTCCAACTCATAGCTACCTTGTATAGGGTTTCCAAGCCTGTCTACCTGTATGGGAATAGAAAGCATCATCTTTCTCTCATACAGCACCTGGTGGAGAGGAACTGCTGACCTCCTAGTTAGCAAGCCAACACATAACCCACTATACCACAAGGACTCCTTATTATAACACTTGTTGTTGGTGTTAAGTGCTGTCAAGTTGGTTCCAACTCATAGCACAGCCCTATATAGAGTTTCCAAGGAGCAACTGGTGAATTTGAACTACTTACCGTGCAATTCAAACTAACCTTGCAGTCTAGTGCTTATCCTTCAGTGCCATAATAGGCCTCCTATTTATTATAGCACTAGCAGATGTTTAGTACAAGCTGAATTAACTCATTTTCAAAAAGTGACTTCAAGTAGCTATCAAGATGAGCAAGATAAAAGATACTGAGAAAACACAGGAAAATAAACTTGGGGAATAACAAGAAAAATTCTGGAACATGGTGTGTTGTTTGGGAGGACAGGACTGGTAATCTCAGGGCTCCGACAGAGCTCTTAAACACTGAGAAGTGTTTAAAGACACAAAAGTACTTGTAATGGTTTTACCACAATTGGAAGGTTTTACACAGTAAAAATAATTAGGTTCCAGAATAGTAGCAATTGTCATTTGTGTTCAAATATTTTCATTTGTCAAAATTATGGAGGTTAATAACATACATTTATGAAACAATGATTAATAGTAGTAGAAATCATTATCAAAATACAATAAATATTGATTTTTCAACTTAGATTTCCCTGTCCTAATTTCCCTTATAACTCATTTATGTATTCCTCTAATTATCTTCATAGTAAATCACAAATTTTCAATTATTAGAAATATCTATGTAGCAATATTTCCTGCTTCTTAAGGAGAGGAGTTGTGGGGAATTTTCAATTAATGTTGATTTTGGAACAACATTGGGAAGACTATTTGAAAGGATTAGATGGTGCTCTTGTCCATGTTAAACACCGTCCATTTGTTTCCGATTCATAGCAACCCTATGAACAATACTACCCAGTCATGCTCCATCCTCATATTGTTATGTTTGAACCCATTGCTGCTGTCACTGTGCCAATCAATCTCATTGGGAGGTCTTCCGCTTTTTTGATTACCCTCCACTTTACCAAGCATGATGTCCTTATCCAGTGACTGGTCCCTCCTGATAATATGTTTGAAGTGTGAGAGACAAAGTTTCACCATCCTGGTTTCTATGAATATTCTGGTTGTACTTCTTCCAACACAGACCTGTTTTTCTTCTGGCAGTCCATGGTACTTTCAGCATTCTTCTCCAATACTACAACTCAAATGCATCAATTCTTCTATGGTATTCCTT
>NW_006408550.1:13997592-14008162 GCF_000296735.1 Chrysochloris asiatica
ATTTCTTGGCATAGGTGAGTGAACACCTCCAGTGCTGCATGAGTTTGTTGAAAGATGTCAGTTTGTATTTTGTAAATTCCTAGAGCCTTATTTTTCACCAATGCCTTTAGTGCTATTTGGACTTTGTCCTTTGGTACCATCTGTTTTTGATCTTATACTACCTCTTTAACGGTAAAACATCAACTTTTTTTTTTTTTTCCCTTTTGGTATAATGACTGTATATTTCTTCCATTTTCTTTTGATGCTTTCTGCATCATCCAATATTTTTCCAATAGAATTCTCCAATATTTCAAGTCAAGGCTTAATTTTTTTCTTCAGTTCTTTCAGCTTAAAGAGTTGAGTGTGTTATTTTATTTAGTTTTCTGACTTAAGGTCTTTGCACATTTCATGATAGTATTTGACTTCTCAAGCTGCTCTTTGAAATGTTCTGTTCAGCTCTATGACATCCTCATTTCATCCATTCCCTTTAGCATTTCAGATGAACTTCCAAACGAAGAAAGACTAAGAAGAAGGAGAGATGAACTACTTTCGGATATTTAATCACTGAAAACCTTATGACTATCAGTGAAACACTGTCAGATATAGTGCCAGAAAATGAGCCCTTCAGGTTGGAAGGTACTCAAAATGTGACTGGGGAAGAGCTGCCTCCAAAGTAGAATTGACCGTGATAACACAAATGGAATAAAGCCCTCAGGACTTTCATTTGTTTATGGGGCACAACTCAAAATGAAGAGAAAGAGCTGTAAACTTCCATTAATAATCAGAACATGGAATGTACAAAGTATGAATCTAGGAAAATTGGAAATTGTACAAAATGAAATAGAATGCATAAACATAAATATGTTAGGCATTAGTGATCTGAGATGGACTGGTATTGGCCAGTTTGAATCTGAAAATCACATGGCTTACTATGCCAGAATGACAAATTGAAGAGGAATGGCATTGTCTTGATGCACAATGCTGTCTGTGATAGGATATTATCCATACACCTGCAAGGAAGACCAGTCAATACCACTATTATTCAAATTTATGCACCAGTCACTAATGCCAGTGATGATGAAACTGAAGAATTCTATCAACTTCATCAGTCTGAAATAGACAAAAAATGCCATCAAGATATAATTACTGGTGATTTGAATGCAAAGGTAGGAAGCAAAGAAGAAGTATCAGTAGCTGGAAAACATGGCCTTTGTGATAGAAACCATGAAGTCCTTGTGTGGTGTTGTGGGATAAAGCACTGAACTACAAGGTCGGTTAGAACCACAAGGTCAGTAGTTCAAACACATCAGCTGCTCCTTGGTAACCATACACAGTGTCGCTCAGGGTTGGAACCAACTCCACAGCACTTACCAACAACAACAACAAAATGACTTCTTCATTGAAAATACTTTTTTAAAACAACATATAAGATGACTATACACATGGATCTCACCAAATAGAATACACAGCTATCAAACTGGCTATATCTGTGGAAAGAAAAGCTCCATGTCATCAGGCAAAACAAGGCCAGGGACAGACTGTAGAACAAGCTATCAATTGCTTATATGCAAATTCAGGCTGAAGCTGAAGAAAATTAAAAGAAGTCCATGAAAGCCAAAATATGACCTTGAACACATCCCACCGGAATTTAGAAATCACCTGAAGAACAGATTTGATGCATTAGACACTGAAGACCAAAGACCAGAAGAGTTATGGAATGACATCAAGAACATCATACAGGAAGAAAGTCAAAGGTCATTAACAAGACCAGACAGAAGGAAAAGACCAAAATAGATGTCAGAAGAGACTCTGGAACTTGCTCTCCAGCATAGAGATGGTAAAGCAAATGAAAGAACTGAGGAGGTAAAAGAGCTGAATAGAAAATTTCAAAGAGAAACTTGAGAAGACAAAGTCAAATATGATAATGAAATGTGCAAAGATCTTGAGTTAGAAAACGAAAATGAAAGGACATGCTTAGCAATTCTCAAACTGAGGAAACTGAAGAACAAACTCAAGGCTCGGTTTGCAATATTGACAGATTCTATGGGCAAAATATTGAATGGCGCAGAAAGCATCAAAACAAGATGGAAGGAATACACAGAGTACTGTACCAAAAAGAAATGGTTGATATTCAACCATTTCAAGAGGTAGCATGGGATCAAGAGTAAATGATACTGAAGGAAGGAGTCCAAGGTGTATTGAAGGCATTGGCAAAGAATAGGGCACCTGGAATTGATGGAATACAAATTGAAATCTGTCAATAAACTGATAAAGTACTGGAGGGACTCACTTATCTATGCCAAGAAATTTGAAGGACAACTACCTGGCCAACTGATTGGGAAGAGATCCATATTTGTGCCCATTCCAAAGAGAGGTGACCCAATGGAATGTGGAAATCATTGGATAATATCATTAATATCAAATGCAGATAAAATTTTGCTAAAGATAATTCAAAAAGAGCTACAAATGTACATTGACAGAGAGTTGCCATACGTTTGAGCCAAATTCAGATGAGAACATGGAACAAGAGATATCATTGCTGACGTCACTTGGATCTTGACTGAAAGTAGAGAATATCAGAAAGATGTTTACCTATGCTTTATTGACTACTCAAAGACTTTTAAGTGTGTGGATCATGACAAGTTATGGATAACAATGCAAAGCATGAGTATTCCAGAACACTTAATTGTGCTCATGAGGAACCTGTACATAGATCATGAAGCAGTTGTTTGATTAGGATATGTGTGCGCCAGGGTTGCCTTCTTTCACCATACTTATTCAATCTATACGCTGAGCACATGCTCTGAGGAGCTGGGTTATATGAAGAAAAAAGTGGCATCAGGATTGGAGGAAGACTCACTAACAACCTGCAATTTACAGATGATGCAACCTTGCTTGCTGATAGTGAAGAGGACTTGAAATACTTATTGATGAAGATCAAAGACCACAGCTTTCAGTATGGGTTGCACCTCAATGTAAAGAAAACAAAAATCCTCATCACTGAACCTATAAACAGAGAAAAGACTGAAGTTGTTAAAGACTTCATTTTGCCTGGATCAACCATCAACACTCACGGAAGCAGCAGTCAAGAAATCAAAAGACGTGTATTGCATTAGGCAAATCTGCTGCACAAGACCTTTTTAAACCATTGAAGAGCAAAGATGTCAGTTTGAGGACTGAGGTGCATCTGACATGTTAATAACCTCATATACATGTGAAAGTTGGACAGTGAATAAGGAAGAGTGTAGAAGGATTAATGCATTTGAGTTATGAATATTTAAAGTACTATGGACTTCCAAAAGAACAACCAATTTGTGTTGGAAGAAGTACAGCCAGAATGCTCTTTGGAAGCCAGGAGGGCCAAACTTTGGGTCTCATACTTCAGTCATAGTGTCAGGAGGGACCTGTCCCTGGAGAAGGATATCATGTTTGGTAAAGTGGAGGGTCAGAGAAAAAGAGAAAGTCTTCCAATGAGATGGATTGGCACAGTGACAGCAGCAATGGTCTCAAACATAGCAACAATTGTAAGGTGAGCCTAGGACCAGGTAGTATTTGTTCTGTGATGCATATGGTCACTATGAGTTGGTACTGACTCGATGCTGCCTAACAACAACAACATGTTATCTCCAGCATCATTTCTATCATCACAAGTTTTCTAACAACGATCCCTCCTCTTTGTTTCCAACCTTTGCATTCCAATCACCAGTAATTATCAATATGTCTTGATTGCATGTTTGATGAATTTCAGACTGAACAAATTGGTATAATTCTTCAGTTTCATCATCATTTGCTTTAGTGACTGGTGTGTAAATTAGGATAATAGTGATATTAGCTGGAATTTCTTGTTTGCTGTTATTTGTTGTTAGGTGCCATAGAATCGGTACGCACTCATAGTGACCCTATGCACAACAGAATGAAACACTGCCTGGTCCTGTGCCAACCTCACAAACATTGCTACGTTTGAGCCTATTGTTGCTGTCACTGTGCCATCCATCTAGTTGGGGTCTTCCACTTTCCCCCCAACCCACCAGTTTACCAAATACGAAACCCTTCTTCAGGTACTGGTTCCTCCTGACAGTATGTCTGAAGTATGAGAGACAAAGTCTGGCCATCCTGTCTTCCAAGGATCACTCTGGCAGTACTTCTTCCAACACAAATTTGTTTGTTCTTTTGGCACTCCTTGGTACTTTTAATATCCTCCTCTTACACCATAACTCAAATGCATCAATTTTTTAATGCTCTTCCTTATTTACTGTCCAACGATCACCTGCATATGAGGTTACTGAAAATACCACGGCATGGGCCAGGCACGCTTTAGTCCTCAAACTGACATCTTTGCTCTTGAGCACTTTAGAGAGGTCTTGTACGGTATATTTGCCTGATGCAATATGTTGTTTGTTTTGTTGATTGGTGCTTCTCTGAGTATTGATGGTTGATCCATATCAAAAGTCTTTAACCACTTCAATCTTTTCTCAGTTTTCTTCCTTCTATAAGTATGATATTATCCTATCACAGACAACATAGTACTTTATGGGACATTTTGAACTCTTCTTTTTGATGATGAATGTATCGCCTTTCCTCAATTTGTTGTTCCTGGCATAGTAATCTACATGATTGTCTGATTCAAAATGGCCAGCTCCAGTCTATTTTAACTCAATAATGCCTAGGATATTTATGTTTATGCGTTCCATTGCATTTTTGACAACTTCCATTTTTTCATAGATTTATTCTTCATACATTCCATTTTCCTATTGTTAATGGATCTTTGCTGCTGTTTCTCCTCATTAGATAGATATTTCAAGTAAATTATTTTGAGGACCAGCATGGTGAAAATGTTAACAAAATCATATAATAATAACAATGTACAATTATTTTCAGCATTTTCTCACTAAATTCAAGACTCAAAGTGTCTTCTTACCTTCCTTTCTTTTGAGGACCCAGCTTCAATGACCCCTGAAAGCTGTCTTAATCTGCGCCTCTCAATTGCACTCTGATATCTCTAGCATCTATATTAGCCACTTAACATTAATCACATTTTCACCTGTGACTCAAAAAAATTATTCTATTATAAGGATTGGCAACCTTTTACTGTAAAGGATTAAATAGTAAATATTTAGTCACATATGTTATATGATCTCTTTTGCAATTACTCAGCTCTGGTTTTGCAATATGAAAGCAGCCACAGATAATGTATAAATGAATAGAGCTAGCTGTGTTCCAATAAAATTTTATTTACAAATAAATTTATCTATAAAGATATGACTCATCATCTGTATTTTGTGTATCCATGTTCTAGTAGAAAGTTATATACCTTTTATAATATTCATAATATCTTATTTCATAAACAATTTGTAAGTCCCATGAAGATATTGGAATCCTGATGTAGCACTTTTGGATAAACACTGGACTCCTAACCAAAAGGTCAGTAGTTCAAACCACCTCAGAAACCCTATACAGGGTTGTTATGATTTGGAATCGACTTGATAGCACTTAACAACAACAATCCTAAAACAACAACAATGCAAACATTAAAGTCTATATTCTGCTTTTGCAACACACTTAGAACTTATACATAATATGGATGTTTGTGTGTTAGTTGTTAGTTAATTGATTAGTCTTTTAGTGAAAAAGAAAAAAAAAGTCTGAGAAAATCACAGAAGTTTTGAATGGAGGAGACCTTAGCTATTATCCTTCCTTTAATTTTATAGGTGAAAACAACACCAAGACGGCCTTGTGATCATACCTCTCTTGCCAGTTACAAGTTATCCCTTCAAACATAAGAGCAATTCTAGTGCTTTCAACACTATTAGTCTTCTTTTAATATCAAGATAAGATCATTTGAGTCCTCATCTCACACAACTCTGGCAAGTCCAATGTGCTCTGCACCTCTCTAGAGATTTCCTAGAGGCATTTTCGTTTCCTTGATGCTATCTCCTTACTTGCTCCTCTGAATTTTTGCCTTTTGAACCACTTACCCTCAGATTCTCCCAACCACTCCCTTCTTTTTTTGTCTTCTGGTTCCTGCTCAGAACCACCAAACCCTATGTCCAGTCTCATAAAGGAAAAGAGTACCTCTTACCCTAAAAATTGGAGTTCTGGTGTGGCACTGTGGGTTAATGCACTGGACTGCAGTCGGTATGAACCACAAGGTTGATGGTTCAAGCTCACCAGCTGCTCCTCAGAAGCCCTATACGGGGTTGCTATGGGTTGGAACCAACTTGATGGCACTTACCCAAGCAACCTCTTATTTTATAAATACAAGATTTCTTTCCTTTTGGTTCCAACTCCCAATTCCTGCCTAAGCGCAGGGATTTTTTTGTTTTATAGATGTAACCACACAACCATTCATGAATGCTCCTAAAGGGAACCCTAGGAATCCTTGTCTGGCCTCACCCAGTCTTGCTCTTAGGGCAGTCCAAAAAGTGGAGCCTCCTTCGTATAGCAGAGATCCCACTTCAAGGACCAATGACACCATTTCCTCTTTAAGACCTTTTGTCAGGGGAGCCAGCCTGCCAAACCTGGCTGCCAGTGAGCTGCTCTCATAAACGCTACTGCCGCAGCTGCACTGCCCTCCCATCAGAAGAGGCAGATGCTCAGCGTGGATGGTCTTAGAACTCAGGAACCATGATATGATTTTCATCAGCTCAGTAAGTCTTGGGAAAGAGTGGTCAAGACTTTGCCTGACAATTCCATAAGAGAAAGGCTTTTGTTTTTTGAGGCATTTGATAGTGGATTGAGTGGTGGTTTACAGAGCAGTTTTCATTCAATAAATCATACACTTTGTTTTATCTCCATGTTCTCCCTTCCACGGTATAACAGTTATCACACTTCCTCCCTGTGGCTCTTGTTTTCATTTCCACCTTCCTTCCCTTCTTTTCCCAACTTTGTCTTTAGGTAAATATTATCCTTTTGATCTTAGATGATTGACCATTCCATGGTGAACATACCTCACTAGTGTTGTTGTCCCTCCATATAACTATCTGAAGTCCTGATGTGGCCCTGTGAGATAAAACACTGGACTGAAAGGTTGGTTTGAACCACAAGGTCGGTGGTTCAAATTCACTCAGCCACTCTTTGGAAACTCTATACAGGGTCTCTATGAGTCAGAACTGACTTGATAGCAATTAACTTTACAATAACAACAACAATATGCCCATCTGGAGTCCAGATGTGGTGTGATAGGGTAAAACACTGACCCTCAAGGTTGGTGGTTTAAACTCACCAGCTGCTCCTCAGAAACCCTATACAGGGTCACTAGGAGTTGGAACGGACTCAATGGCACTTATCAACAGCAACAGCAACAATGTATGCCTATCTACAGCTTGACTGAAAATTAGGCCACAAGGGTGAGTTTTGTTCTGAGCTGAAGGGTGGCTATGGGCCATAGTTTCATGTTTTTCCAGTCTCTTTCTAACCAGTAAGCCTGATTCGTTTTTTTTTTTTTTTTCATTAAAATTTTTTTTTTTTTTAGTTTTAGTTTTGTTCCACTTTGTCTCCCACTCTCTTTGGGACCTTGCAATGCAATCACTTTCAGAGCACGGTTGTGGTAGCCAAGAGCCATCTAGTTCTTGTTTCAGAGTCATTGAAACTGATATTTATGTCTTCCATTAGTCCACTGATTTGGAGAAATATTTTCAAAGCAAAAAAGTGGCAAAAATCAACACCACTATCCACCAAAAAAAAAAACAAACAAAAGAAAATGGCTTGAAAAAATGATGGTTTGCAGTCTATTAGTCACAGAAGGGTTAAAGTAATATCTTTGGACAATTAGTGTAAAGAGAAACATTTACACAGCAAGTGTCATGTTTTTCAGAAAGTGTCATAGTTTTTGTTTTCTGATCAAAGGAGCATCTATTCTCAGCTCTCTCCTGAATAAATAAATAAATAAAATGAAAATGAAAAAAACCTGCATCTTTTAAACTCAATGTCCTGAAAATACAATCTCTTCTTGGTTCTGAGGGACAATGAATAAGAAAGATGGTGGGAGAATTGATGCACTTGAGTTACGGTGTTAGAGATGAACATTAAAAGTACCGTGGAATGCCAGAAGAACAAACTAATCTGTCTTGGAACCAGTACCAACCAGAATGCTCCTTAGAATCCAGGATGGTGATACTTTATCTCTCATACTTTAGATATGTTCTCAGGAAGGATCAGTCCCTTGAGAAAGGACACCATGTTCAGTGAAGTGGAGGGTTAGATGACAAGAGGAGATAGATCAATCGACACATTGTCAGTACCGAGGGGCTCACACATAACAGTGATTGTGAGGAAGGTGCAGGAACAGGCGTTGTTTCATTCTGTTGTTCATAGAGTTGCTGTCAGTCCAACTGACTAGACACCTAACAACAACTTATTCAAACAGCATCCTCAGAACCCTGCTGACTATCTCCAGCATTTGTATATTCCTAGCAGTCAAGAAGATGGTTAAATTTTACTTTCAGGAGTTTAAATTACAAAAAAAAAATTACATTACAAAATACAAATTTGCAATAATATGCTGAATTTGCTTTTTCATACTACAAACACTTGATCAACATGGGTTATACCCCCAGAGAATCTTAATTCCCACCTCCAACTCCCCAAATCTATGCCTCTCTAGTGAGGAGTACTGCCCCAGAGTAGCTGAATATAGCTCTAGCCCTGACAGAACACCCAGAATACATCTGTGTACAGAGTGAGAGGCTCAGATTGGAGCAGAGTGGATTATGGTAACATCCTGCTACTTCTGGAGTCTTCCACAAAGCAGGCAGCCAACTTCATGTAGTTCATTAGAGGAATGTCAAGCATCCTTAGCACCCCTGCTGATAAAGAATTGATGCTTAAAGTGATCTCAGGCCATGCACAGAATCAGACTTAAACTATCTAGCAAATGCCAATAATGACGCGCATCTACAGAAACGGCATCAAGGTGCAGATCACTGAGAACAAGAACAGTGTGAGACTCCATAGTGCATTAATGGAAGTGAGGTGGGGGACAGATAGAGGGTGGAGGTGTGTGTGTCGGGGGGAGATGGCCCAGAACAAAGGGTATTGTTTTAACTATGCCTGACTAAGGATGATCATTAAAATCTCACTGTGGATTCATTAGAATAAATATCATTAGCCTGGGCAGTTTTTTCATTTTGTTTTGCATAGGGCCTCTGTTGTTAAGATGGCTCTAGTCAGTTCTGACTCATAATGACTATGTATAGGATTTCCAAGGAGCAGCCGGTAGGTTTGAACTGCTTACCTTGTGGTTCAAACTGACCTTGTGGTCCAGTACTTTATCTCACTGCACCATATCAAGACTCCTATGAGTCGGAATTGACTCCACAGTGCCTAACAAGAACATGGTTATCCCATCGCTTTTCATTTCATTTGTGAGTCAATTCACATAATATCAGAATGGCATTCTCATTCCACACTGTGGGTGTGTTAATTCTCTACTAGTCTGAAGTGCCATCCAGGTAGTATCACTATCTAAACTGGGTAACAAAACTGGGTAATCTTTAAAAAGCAATAACAACAAAATAATTTCCATCGAGTTGATTCAATTCAGACTAATTGGATCCCATGTGTGTCAGAGTAGAACTGTGTGCCATAGGGTTGTCAATGGCTAATTTTTTTTGGAAATAGATCATCAGATCTTCTCCTGAGGCATCTCTGGGTGGACTCAAACCTGCAATCTTTCAACCAACAGCAGAGCATGTTAAACATTTGCACCAACCAGGGATCGTTTCAAACTTTAATAAGGTTTACAGTATGTCTTCCTGTGCTATTACATATAATATTGGATATTTACCCTCTATAAATCTCGAAGCACAGCTGAAATGCTATGAATTGTTTTCAATTATACAACAAAATAAAAATCTGGTATCAAGAAATGTTTTAAATTCCCTAATTCCTGTTTGAGTACACAGGAATATGGCATTTTTCAGTCTTCTAGTACTTATGGGACAAGTGACTGATTCTGGTTGTTGTTTTTTGTGTCATCAGGTCAATTCTAACTCTTTATTGACCCCATGTGATAGAGTAGATGTGCCCCCTAGATTTTCTTGGCTATAATGTTTACGGAAGTAGAATGCCAGGTCTTTTTCTCATAGAGTCGCTGTCTGAGTTGGAACCACTGTGACAGTTAAGGTTTTGTGTAAATGGGCCTGGGCCAGGATTCTCAGTTGTTTGGAAGTTGTTGTTAAGTGCCATTGAGCAGGTTCCAACTCATAGCTACATGCATAACGTTTCCGAGGAGTGGCTGGTGAGTTTGAACCACTGACCTTTTGGTTCAAAGTGACCTTACAGTTCATCACATAATCCTGCAGCACAGTAGCAATCCTCCAAAATGAGACCTAATATAATGCAATCCACTCCACAGTGAGATCTGCTATGAACAATCAACTGAAAGGAAGTTTCCTCGAGGTGCGTCATGCTTCCAATATATTGAACATTCAGAGAAAGCTTGCTTGGTTTTTGCTGGGTCTGGATCCTGCAGCCTCTGGTTCTTAGGAGTTGAGTCAGTGGCTTGCTCAATTGCCTTCAGATCCTGGGAGTTATTAACAGCCTGCCATCTGACCCCAAGATCTGGATTCATTAGCCCCTAAGCTATAAGAAA
>NW_006408550.1:14009447-14010701 GCF_000296735.1 Chrysochloris asiatica
GCACCTAACAACAACAACAAATATGAGGAGTCCTGGTGTGGCACTGTGGGTTAATGCGCTGGACTACAAGGTCATTTTGATCCACAAGGTCCATGGTTCAAGTTCACCAGTTGCTCCTTGGAAACCCTATACAAGATTGGTATGAGTCAGAATCGACTCAATAGCACTTAACAACAGCAATAAGCTACATGAATCAGAAGCCTCCAGTCTGACATCTGAGCCTTGGACTTGGAGCTCTACAACTGAGCTATTTCCTTGATATGTTGTTGTTGTTAAGTGTCATCAAGTTGGTTGATAGTGACCTTGAATAGGGTTTCTGACAGCTGCTGGTGAACTTGAACTGCCAACCTTGCCATTCAAACCAACCTTGCAGTTGACCACATTAACCCTCTGTGCTATACCAGAACTCTCATTTTCCTTGACGTAAGTCTCTCTTTATAGATATGTATATGTAATTAAATTTCACTGGTTTGGCTTCTCTAGAAAACTCAGACTAAGACAACAATCAACCTTTTGGTTAGAACCCAAGCACTTAGATTGTTATTATTATTTTTTGCAATGCCAGAGCTTCTTTAGCTTGGGTTACCTGGATGCTAACAGAAGTGATATAGTAACTTCCACGTTAAATCATAGAAGAACGATTGTAAAATTTTCCTGATTTCTCTTCCCTGTTCAGGGACCTGTTGTTGTTAAGTGCTGTTGAGTCTGTTCCAACTCATAGTGAGTCTGTATAGGGTTTCTGAGGAGTGACTCCTGAGCTTGAACCACCGACTTTGCAGTTCAAACGGCTTTGCAGTCTGATTCATTAATCCACAGTGCCACACCAGGACTCCATTCAGGGACCTAGAAAGCACCAATTCTAGATGGCAAAGCTACAAGATGGATTCTTGAGTTATCACCTGGATGAGAGGTGCTCTGGAAGCCCACCAGGCTCATTGTGGGTTTATGTGGGCAGTGATTTGTTACTACAACATCACCTCACCTATTCTGACTAATATGGAAACTGATATTCAAAATAAAAGAATTAAATTGACATTTAAAGTACTTGGAAAACTTATAAAAATAAAACTGCATGCTTAAAAGTTTGAATTAGAGAACATTTTCTAAGAAATACTATTTTATGACACTGTGATGTTTATTACCCAGGGGAAACTAACTGAATTATTGTGGGCTATCACAATAATCAAATTACATAAACAATTATACAAACACCCACAAATATTTAAGAGTTTGAAAGATGATATTTGTACATGA
>NW_006408550.1:14012721-14023944 GCF_000296735.1 Chrysochloris asiatica
CTGACCTTGTGGTTCAAACCGACTTTGCAGTCCAGGGCATTAAGCCACAGCACCACACCAGGACTCCCGGGAAAGGTGGTGGTGGTGGTTATGTGCCGTGGAATTGGTTCTGACTCATAGTGACCCTATACAGGTAAATCTTTACAGGAGCAGAAAGCCTCATCTTTCTCCAGCGGAACAGCTAGTAGTTTCAAATTGCTGAACTTAAGGTTCGCAGACTGATTCGTAACCACTATGCTACCAGAGCTCCCAGGAAAGGTGGGGCACACAAAAAAGGCAACCACACACAAGAGACTTTAGCCTTTGAATCCTAAAAGGATTTTCCAAGGCATTCTCCATGTTAATACACTGACTTTAGAAGTCACACCATGCAAAAGATGTCAAATCAAAATGGCTGGTCTGGCTATCTCAAATTCTAAATTAGAGAAGGAAGAAACAAATTCGTTTTGGATATACAAGAGTAAGACAAAAAAGTATTGCTATTAGGTTTCCAGTTCATACATGGGTTTATGAAAAAACAAAACATGTTTGAACATGTGTCTATGATCAGTGAGTGGCTACAGACAAATTCTTTCAGTAATACACTTGTCTAATCTTGTTATGGTGTCATCAAAAAAAGGTCCAATCAAAATAGTGAAAATGAGAAGCTTTGCTTGGCCAGTTAAATTCAAGGCAGAGAGGTCAGCTCAGAATGCTGACTGTTTTTTGGCATTCCAAAGAGGTAATTCTAATAGGTTTGCTTGAAGGACACAGGACAATCTTGGGGGTTTCTTAGAAAGAAGTTTTAAGAAATTAAAAATTATATTGATGCAAAAATGCATATTCTCATAAGATGACATTTTTCTTCTAATAGTCCTCATCTAATTTCTCTTACACATTGTTGTCAGAATAATCTTTCTATTTATTGGAATGATTTCCTTTGTGTATCTCTTTCCTATTCTCTCTTCTCTGATAATGGTGAATAGCTGCTTACTGCCCCATGTATTGAGACTAGACTCTTGGCTGTTGTCCACACTCTAACAAGCCCTTACAAGAAAATTGTATTTGTTCCCCCCATTCCATAACATTCTTCTATGTAAAAATTTTCATTCTTCTCTTTGGTTTCAATTAACAGAACATTTGGCTACAATGACTTAAGCAAATATGATTTATGCTTTTCCCAACACAAAACAATAAATTGGGAGGTGAGTGACAGTAGGTATTGATTCAGCAACTATGCAATATTAGGGTCTGCCAGATGAACAAACAAATCTTTATTGGAAGAAGTATAGCCAGAATGCTCCTTCGAAGTCAGAATGGCCAGACTTCCTCACTCATACTTCAGATATATTATCAGGATGGACCAGTCCCTTGGAAAGGAAATTATGCTTGGTAAAGTGGAGGGTCAGGGAAAAAGAGGAAGGCCCTCAATGAGATGGATTGGCACATTCGCAGCAGCAATGGGCCCAGGCATAACAATGGTTGTGAGGGTGGCACAGGACTAGACCTTGTGTCAGTCAGTTGTGCATAGGGTCACCATGAGTTGGAACCGACTAGACGGCACCTAAGAAAAACAGATTTCTTGAATTCGTAGGCTGTTTCTTCAAGGTTACAAGGATGGAGCTCTAGGTATCATGTTTCTATTCAACACAGGGAGAAAGTGATTAAGGAGAGGATAGTGATACGTAACTATCTCTTTCATTGAGAAAGCAAAAAACTTTGTAGAAACTCCAGGCTGACTTTCATTCATGTAACTTATTGTATGGATCAGTCTCATGGTCAGATGGCCACACCTAGCTACAAAGGAGGCTACAAATGTGAGTACTGACTTTCTTGGATCCTAAGTAAGGGCAGATAGGAACAAAGGGCTATAAAAGTATATTGGCTATGTCATGTAGCAGTATCTGCTACCACACGTACATTATGGTCACTAGAGCCTCCATGGTTTTGCATACTCAACTCTACCTGCAATGCTCAATAGTTAAACACTCAGCTGCTAACTAAATGGTTGGCAGTTCAAACCCACCAGTGGCTCCACGGGAGAAAAAAGACCTGGTGATCTGCTTCCATTGTTGTTGTTATGTGCCGTGGAGTTGGTTCCGACTCATAGTGACTCAAACCCTGTACAGGGTTTCCGAGACTGTAAATCTTTACGGGAGCAGAAAGCCTCATCTTTCTCTTGCAGAACAGCTGGTAGTTTTGAACTGCTGACCTTAAGGTTCGCAGCCCGATTCGTAGCCACTACGCTACCAGAGCTCCTTACAGCCTAAGAAACCCTATGGAACTGTTCTACTTCGTCCAACATGGTCGCTATGAGTAGGTACCTACTTGACAACACCCAAAAACAATGACATCCCCACTAACTCAAAACTCTATTTCAATCCCAGCATTACATTCTTTCTTCATTTAATGTACTTGAAAACTTTCCACCACCATAATCTTTTCTTTCTCTGAATTCTTTTTTTATATATACATGCACAATCTTTTTTTAAAAAGAACAAATTATGCTCTAATTATGGCAGATGTGTTTGTTGTCGTACTAATTAAGGATCCTTAAGTTCTTGATGGCAGTGCTGTGTCTTCTACAAAAGATGGTCTCTTTGAGATAAAAGTAGATAATCTTCAACAGAGAAATTCTTTTTATTTAACTGTACTACGGGTTAATGCACAGGACTGCAAAGTCGTTTGAATCACAAGGTCAGCAGTTCAAGCTCACCAGCCTCTCCTAGGAAACCTTATACAGGGTCGCTATGGGTAGGAAGCAACTCGACTGCACTTAACAACAACAACAACAATGCTTTAAAAACCTTATTATTAATCATTACTTAAAAAAACTCTTTTATATGAATTCTGACTATAATAATGAAGTTGAATGAGCCAAATAGAAAGGTCAGCACTTATATGACAGGGCTTCAAAAAGTTTGTGGAACATTCCACCATCTTTTAATTTCACTTTCTACAAACTTTTTGAAGTCCCTTCATACATATTGATACAATTAACATTGTTAATGAGATGAAAGATACTGATATACTTATATGTTAAGTGCTGTTGAGTCAATTCTGTCTCTAGAGACCCTGTACAGGGTTTCTGAGGAACATTTGGTAGGTTTGAACCACCTACCTTGTGATTTGCAGCTCAGTGCTTATCCTATAGTGCCACACCAGGAGCCCACTTGTATAGGTACATTGAATAATTATTGATTTAACTATTTAGAAGCTGTTTGTTATGCTGCTTCTTAAACTATGAGTAAGAACTCTAATCACATAATGTGTTTACTTTCTGTAAACTGGAATTAGCCAGCAATTTAAGCAGTATTCTTTAGTTAACTAAAGAGTTTGGGACTTTTTTGTTTTTTAAACTCTTTTCCAGTCTCCATAAACTAGCTTTTAGCACTTAATTTCTGAACAAGTAAGTCTTACATTTCTTCCTTCTCTTCTGTAGGACTTTAGTTTTTATTTTATGAATTAAGTATTTTCAGATTTGCATTTTCATGTGAAATATATGTCTTTCCCTTACATAGGAACAGATCATTTTCAAACCAGTCCTGGTGTGATGCTATGGGTTAATGAGCTGGACTGCAAGGTTACTTTGAACTACAAGGTTAGCAATTCAAGCTCACCAGCCGCTCCTCGGAAATGCTATACAGGGTCACTGTGAGTCGGTACTGACTCAACAGCACTTAACATCAACAGCAGCAACAATGTAAAAATATACTTTATTAATGAAAGGAACCCCTAGCTGATTTTAAGTGAATCTAAGGTCATGGAGTCCTGGTGTGGTGCTGTGGGTTAATGCTCCAGACTGCAAAGCCATGTGAACTGCAAGGTCGGCTGTTCCAGCTCACCAGAAGCTCCTCTGGAAACCCTATACAGGGTCACTGTGGGTTGGAACTGACTCGACGGCACTTCACAACAACAACAAGGTGGAGTCACTAGGTGGTATAAATGGTTAATGTACTCAGCTGCTAAATATAAGGTGGGCAGTATGAGTCCACCGAGAGGTGCCTTGAAAGGAAGGTCTGGTGCACTACTGACAACAGATGAGCCATTGAAAACGATGGAGTTTTCACAGTTCTCCTCTGACATGCATGGGGTTGCCACCGGTCAGAATCAACCTGATAGCAATGGGAATGAGTGTAAGGATTGGGTACCAAAGCCTCCTAGCAACCCTGCACAGGACAAGCTGTAAGCTGTCCCACTGGTACACATGTGCTTATGATACTGGGGATCTGAAGTAGGAGAAGCTGTGGGACTATGGCGTGTGGATGACTTGACTTTCAAAGCACCAGGAGGGCCATAGGAAGAGATGAGAGCATGTGGCTTCACAGAGTTTTGCTTCTGCCTCCGTGGCCTGCTTCTCAGGCTCTGGCATTGAGAAATAAACCCTGTGCTTTTTGAAGTTAAGCCACATCAATCACTGGTCTCTGTGTGCTGATTAACTGCCTCTCACCAAGAAGGATGAGCCACCTTGCTTGCTTAGCACAAATGAAACCAGTTTTGCAGCTCATGAATTAACGCTTGTACTGCCAGGTGAACTATTTTAAAGAAATAACTTGGTTCAAATAATTTGATGACAACAATAAGTAGAATTCATATTATGGCTAAATGTAATGCTGGAAACTCTAAAAGCATTCCCTAGTAACCTAAAAGGACTGCTAAAAAGCCCAAGATGGGACAGGATGCAAGAAATCACAACATGACAGCATCCCTAAGAATGTAGTCAGCAGCAGTGTGACTCCATTTGAGATGTGCAAGGATCTGAAATAGACATGGATTCACAAAGCACTATCACAGACTTAGTGTTTGGGAGAGCTGAGATGTCTGATTTCCTTTGCAGGGTTTGCTAGAGCAATGCTTCTATAACCTTAATCTGCCTACATACCACTTGGGGATTTTATTAAAATGCTGATCCTGACTCAGTAAGTCTGAATGGGTCCTGGAATTCTGTATTTCTAACAAGCACCCAGTTGATGCTGATGCTACTGGTCTATGGACCACATGCTGAAGCACAGATTCATATTGTTGTTGTTAAGTGCCACTGAGTCGGTTCCAACTCATAACGACCCTGTTGAGGGTTTCCAAGGAGCAACTGGTAGGTTTGAACTGCTGATCTGGTGGTTCGTAGTCCAGTACTAATCTTGCATTACACCTTAAAGGATTCTTAGCCTTATCTCATTAATTTTAACCCATGCTCCAAAGCAATCATGTAAACTTCATTTTCTGTAGACATGTAGAATCTCTCTACCTCTACAAGCTCTCCTATTCTTAGATCCAGCCTTAACTTCAAGGACTTGGTGGTAGATGGCCTAGGTGTGGTTATCACTAGATTACATGTAGGTAGCTGGTGGGCTGCAGGTCCAATGGAATTAGTTTCAAACCCCATAAACTAAACACCAGATTAGTTACCATTGGCTGGACTGTGAGTCAAGACAACCTAGGTGTGTCAGGGTAGAGCTATGCTTCCTATGGTATCAATGGAGGAGTTTTGGAAGTTGATTAGTAGGCTTTTTGCCAAGTCATCTTTGGGTTCATACTGAGTGCTACACCATTTCTCCCACTCAGGCTCTCCCTTCAAATCACATTTGCTGTTATTGTTGTTGAGTGCCATCAAGTCAGTTTTGACTCATAATGACCCTGTATAGGGTTTCAAAGGAGTGGCTGGTAGGTTTGAACTGTCAACCTTATGGCTAGCAGTTCAGTGCTTTCCCTGTAGTACCATACAAGCATTGTCCAAACCACATTGTTGTTGTTGTTATTATGTGCCGTTGAGTTGATTCCAACCCTTAGCGACCCTGTACAAGGTTTCTGAGAAGCAGCTGGTGGATTTGAACCGCCATCCTTGTGGTTCACAGTCCAGTGCTGATCCTACAGCGCCACACCAGCTCAAACCACACATATGCTATTGTTGTTGTGAAGTGCCATCGAGTTGGTTCTGAGGAGCGAATGGTCAGTTTGAACTGCTGACCTTATGGTTCAAAGCAACTTTGCAATCTGGTTCATTAACCCACACCACCACAGCAGGACTCCTCAAACCACGTGGTGGTGATGGTAGTGTGCTATAGAGTTGGTTCTGACTCATAGTGACCCTTCATAAGGTTTCTGAGGCGGTAAATCTTTACGGGAGCAGAATGCCTCATCTTTCTCCCGTGGAACGGTTGGTAATTTCGAACTGCTGGCCTTGAAGTTAGCAGCCCAACTCATAACCACATAACCACTATGCTTCCAGAGCTCCATTCAAACCACTGAGACTGCTTTATTTAAACCTTATATAAACAAACATATCAAACAGAACAACCAGAGAGAGGGAGAGACTTTCATTACATACAAAATTGACTTAAGCCTATGAGTTTTCTGACTTTGGCATATGTAGATTATACTTTAAGCAAAAATACAATAAGAATATATTTGCATGTAGTAACATATTTATGATGTCAAGTAAGTAACCTACCCAGTTCTGCCACCTGGTCAGGTGCCTAAACAGAGCAGTAATGATACCTTACTTTTGTATATGCAGTTATAAAGCTCTGACGTGTGTATGATCGCTTTCATCCTTATAATAACTCTCAGATGTAGGTGTTATTCTTATTTTACAGATGAAGGAACAGGAACTGGGAGCTTATGTGCCTATTTTCCCAGCTAATAGGTGATAAGCCTGGGACTTAAAACTAGGTTCCCAAGTCTCTCTCTTTTTTTTTCTAAAAAAGCATCTGCAATGGTTCTCAGTCCTGTTTGCCTGTAGAAATCACCTGGAGAGTTTAAAAATGCTGATGCCTGTATTCCATCCGCAGAGTCTCTGAGCTAATTGGTCTGCAGCCTGCATAACTTGGGTATCAGGGTTGTTAATATCTTCCAGGCAATTGTAATGCAGGGCTTCACCCTCAGCACTATTGAAATATTGGGACAGATCATTCTTTGTTCTGGAGCTGCCATGTGCTTTGTAGGATGTTTAACAGGATCCCCAGCTTCTCCTTTCTAGATGCCAGGTGCAACTCCCCAGACGGGACAAACCAATATTTCCAGACATTGCCAAATAGTCCCATGGAAACATTAGAACTACTGTTCTAAGGTACAGGCAAAGTTGGGCACCATTGATAATTACTTACATTACCAGCCGCAACTTTCAACATATTATTTTCTCTTCTGAATTTATCTCACTCATGTCTAAATACAGAGAGAACCAAACTTGACAAAGATTTTTGTAATTCTATATTTATTTATTTGGCATCTATCTAGTGTGGTGCTGTAGGATAAACATGGGACCACAGGTTGGGTTGAACAGTAAGGTCGGTGGTTCAAATCCACCAGTTGCTCCTTGGAAACCCTATTCAGGGTTGCTATGAGTCAGAACAGACTTGACGGCACTTTACAACATTCTACAGAAGAGAATGGCCTGATCATTTGTTGTTGTTAGCTGCTGTCGAACTCATGGCAATGCAAGTGTAGCTCTTAAATTAATTCAATTACATTTCCTTACTGCTACTACTAAGGCACTCTGATGGCACAGTGGTTAAAGCACTAAGCTGCTAATCAAAAGGTTGGTGGCCTGCTGAAGAAAGATGTGCCAATCTGCTTCTGTAAACGTTACAACCTTGGAAACACTTTAGGGCTGTTCTATTCTGTCCTAGTGGTCAACTATGTGCTGGGCCACTATTTCCCAATCTGGGTTGATGATAAGAATTGCCTGGGTTGCTTGTTAAAGCAACAGAACTATATGCATCAACCCAGAACTTCTTGTTGCCAAGTACTATTGAGTGTGTTCCAACTTGTAACGACCCTATGCACAACGTACGTAAACACAATCTGGTCCCATGCCATCCTCACAGTTGAGTCCACTGCTGTTGACACTGTGCCAATCCATCTCATTGAGGGGGAGGGTCTTCCTTTTTTGTTGTTGTTCCTCTGAATTGAAATTTACGGGAAGAGAGGTTGAATGATTCATATTTTAAGCAAGATTTTAAACAATGAATTCTTATCATCAGAAAAGGTTGGGAAAAACTGGGTAAGGTCTAGGGGATACAGAGATGACGAAGACAAAACCCCTCCCCTCAAAGAACATGCAATCAACTCGTTATTGTTGTTGTTGTTATGTGCCATCGAGTCATTTCCGACCCATAGCGACCCTGTATAGGGTTTCCGAGGGTGTAAATCTTTACGGGAGTAGAAAACCTCATCTTTCTCCCGCGGTGCAGCTGGTAGTTTCGAACTGCTGATCTTAAGGTTCGCAGCCCGATTCGTAACCACTACGCTACCAGAGCTCCTTTATAGCACGTGTATATAAGAGCAACAATCTAGGTGTGTAACAACCTAGAAGTTAAGGGAGGATAATTAACATCATCTTGCTTGGGGAGGCGCTGATCAGAGGGCATTAGTAAGAGATAGTATCTGACTTTGATTTTGAAGCTTAAATAGGAGTGGGGGGCAGATAATTATGGTTAAAGGGGCATTCCAAGCAGAAAAACTTTCCAACAGAAGAAAAAGTCTCTTCAGCTCAATTTGTAGTTGCCTAGCCTATAGTCATTTACCATAGTTGTTGTTGTTGTGAAGCGCTGTCGAGTCGATTCTGACTCAGGGTTTCCAGCTGGTGAGCTTGAACTGCTGATCTTGCAGTTCAAACGGCTTTATAGTTCGGCACATTAACCCACAGCACCACATCAGAGGTCTATTTATCATAGTAGGTGCTCAATAAATATATCTTCTTTGCTCCACCCTAAATCCACTATTCATTAATCATAGAGCCCTATTGCCAATAATGATTCCTCACACCAGCTATTATCAGCAAGCAGGCATGAGAAAAACTTGGCTAGGCTAGACAGTTTCTAAATGTGCATCTCATTTGGGCCCCCACATATCCAGATTTAATTCTTAAATGTTTTCTCAGAATTAACTTTTGTCTAATAACAGCTGTTGATGTTTTTGGTAATTTATTCCATAGATCTTTGTAGAAGTTGCTTTACTCTGTGATTACTGTGTGGGCATGGTGAAACTCACCAAGCTCTTAGAGAGTATTAATGGGAAAATGAAAAACCTTGCAGGCTGTGCTGAAAACCTATCTCAACTTGCGGTTCAAACTGACCTTAAGGTCCAGCGCTTTATCCCAGTGTCACACCAAGACTCCTCTTAGTGTAGTGGTTATGCATCGGGCTGCTAACCTCATGGTCAGCAGTTCAAAACTACCAGCCATTCTGAAAGAGAAAGATGAGGCTTTCTGCTCCCATAAAGATTTACAGTCTCGGAAGCCCTATACAGGGCTGCTAGGAGTCATAACTGACTCCATGGCTCATAAGCAACCTACTTGAGGTGACCAATTTGAAAATCAAGAGACATCTCTGTCTGATTCTGCTCCTAATTAAAGCTACTTTCCTGAAAACCAGACAAAATGAGGCAGGCTGTCTAATTAGGAGGCCAACTGGATACAACCTCCTCAGGACGGCTTCCTGTGGTATTCCACTCTTTATATTTTCTTCATCCTTCTTTCTTTCTTTTCCTAGCATTTATCACTCCCTGACATTATATGATTTGTTTGTACGTTACTTTTCTTTCCCTTACTAGATTTTAACTTTTATGAGGCCAGGGATCTTACCAGATTGTAATTTATGTGTGCTATAAATTATGGTGTTGGAGGAGAATATTGAAAGTACCATGGGCTGCCAAAAGAACCAATAGATCCATGTTGGAAGAAGTGCAGCCAGAGTGCTCCTTGGAGGCCAAGATGGCCAAACTTCGTCTCTCATACTTTGGGCAAATTGTCAGGAGGGACCAGTCTCTGGAGAAGGATATCATGTTTGGTAGGGTGGAGGGTCAGAGAAAAAGAGGAAGACACCCAATGAGATGGATTGGCCAAGTGGCAGCATCGATGGACTCAAGCATGGCAACTGTAGTGAGGTTGGCCCAGGATCGGGCAGTGTTTCATTCTGCTGTGCATAAGGTTGCTATGAGTCAGTACTGACTCGATGGCACCTAACAACAACAACATAAGTTTTTGGCTGATTTTTGGCATTAGGCTTCCAGGACTTTCTTTGTAGTTCATCTTAGTCTGGAAGATCTGCTGAAACCTGCTCAGTATCATAGCAGCATGCAGGGCAGTACAGACAGATGTGTGGTGGCTGCACCAGAGGTGAACTGATCAGGAATCAAACATGGTTCTCCCACATGGAAGAGAAGAAGTCTACCACTGAACCTGCACAGTCGTCCTAATGCATAAAGCTGCTACTGTTGTTAGTTGCCATTAAATGGATTCTGCCTTATGGTGACCCATGAGTGCTACACGCTTTTAGAGCACAGTAGCTCTGTAGGATAAGCACTGGACTATGATCTACAAGGTCACCAGTCTCTCTGAGGAAGAGTCGGAACTAAGTCTACAGCACTTAACAGCAACAACAACAACAACAACAACAACAAGCTTTTGGAAGCAGATCACCAACGTCTGTCTTCTAGGGTGCCTCTGGGTCGGTTTAAACAACCAACCTTTCAACCAGTAGCTGACTATGTAATTGTTTACACCATCCAGGTGCTCCTACTTCATAGTAGTCTCATACACACATAGTTGTTGGATATGTGAACAATGGTTAGAGATTCGGATAGCTTATATGTTCATTTAGAATCCTGGTTTTCTCTGAGGATACAGCATGCTCATTATCAGTTGTTCATTGTCTACCTTTCTTGAAAGTGATGTTTGTCTGGGCAGGGATAGTGTTTATCTTGTTCTCTGTTTACCCTCATGCCTAGCATGCAATAAATGAGTCCTGATGTAGTGCTGCAATGCTGGTTTGAATCACAAGATCGGTGGTTCAAATCCACCAGGTGCTCTTTGGAAACCCTTTACAGGGTCACTATGATTTGGAACTGACTCAACGGCACTTAACAACAACAACAAATCTTTAGCCAGGTTCAAGCTAAATTCAGATGAGGACATGGAATGAGGGATATCGTTGCTGATATCGAATGTATCTTGGTTGAAAGCAGAGAATACCAGAAAGATGTTTACCTGTGCTTTATTGACTATGAAAAGGCAATGGATTATGAGAATCATGACAAAGCTATGGACAACATTGCAGAGAACAAGTATTCCAGAACACTTAATTTGTGCTTATGAGGATCTGTACATAGACCAAGAGTCAGTCATTTGAACAGAACAAGGGAACACTGAATGGTTTAAAACTAGGACAGGTGTGTACCAAGGTTGCATTTTTTTCACCATACTTATTCAGTTTGTATGCTGAGCACATAATCTGAGAAACTGGATTA
>NW_006408550.1:14025329-14027014 GCF_000296735.1 Chrysochloris asiatica
ACAGCACTTAACAACAACAACAACAAAGTGAGGAGATAGCAGAGCCAGTGGAATCTAGTCTAGGACTGTAGTATGAATCCCATAAGCCCAATGGAACCCACAAACCCAGTTGCTGTTCATTTGATTCCAATTCATAGTGAGTTCATATGTATCAGAGTAGAACTGAACTCCACGGCGCTTCTGACGACTGACTTTTTTAAAGTAGGCTGACAGATCTTTCTTCCAAGGATCCTCTGTTGTTAGATGCCGCTGAGTCAGTTCTGACTCATAGTGACCCTATATACAACAGAACAAAACACTGCCCGATCCGAAGTCATCCTCACAAACATTGTTATGCTTGAGCCCATTCTTGCTGCCACTGTTGTAATCAATCTCATTGGAGGTCCTCCTCTTCCTTGCTGACCTTCCACTTTATCAAGCTTGACATCCTTCTCCACGGTCCAGTCCCTCCTGACAACATCTCAGCTTCAAAATAGCATTCTGACTGTACTGCTTCTAACACAGATTTATTTGTTCTCCTGGAAGTCCATGGAACTTTTAGTATTCTTCTCTAAATCATAACTCAAATGCATCAATTCTTCTATAGTCTTCCTTATTCGTTGTCCAGCTTTCATATGTATATGAGGCTATAGAAAATATCCTGGCTTAGATCAGGCACACGTTAGTCCTCAAACTGACATGTTTGCTCTTGAATACTTTAAAGAAGTTTTGTGCAGCAGATTTGCCTAATGTACTGCATTGTTTGATTTTCACCTGCTGCTTCCATGAGTGTTGATAGAGGATTCAAGCAAAATTTAATCTCTGACAAATTCAATCCATTCTCCATTTATTATGATGTTATTTATTGGTCCAGTGATGAGGATTTTTGTTTTCTTTACATTGAGGAACAACCCATACTGAAGGCTGTAGTTAATCTTCATCAGTATTTTAAGTCCTTTCTGCTTTTATCAAGCGACATTGTATCATCTACATATTGCAGGTTATTAATGAGTCTTTATCTGATGCTGATTCCAGGTTCTCCTTCATATAATCCAGTTTCTTGAATTATTTGTTCAGCATACAGATTGAATACGTATGGTGAAAGAATATGGCACTGGTGCACACCTTTCCTAATTGCAAACCATCTAGTATCCCTGTGTTCTGTTCGAACAACTACCTCTTGGTCTAGTAGAGATTCCTCATGAGCACAATTACGTTCTCCAGAATACTCATTCTGTGCAATGTTGTCCATAGCTTGTTATGATTCACACAGTTGAAAGCCTTTGCATACTCTATAAAGCACATTTAAACATTTTTTCTGGTATTCTCTGCTTGCAGCCAAGATCTATTGGATGTCAGCAATGATATCCCTAGTTCTACATCCTTGTCTGAATCTGGCTTTAGCCTCTGTTGTTCCCTATTAATGTACTGTTGTAGTTGTTTTTAAATTATCTTCAGAAAAATTTTACTTGCATGTGATATTAATGATGGAACAGGTGCAAATATGGATCTCTTCCAATCATTTAGCCATAGACATGGAACCCACAGATAGTCCTATTACCAGAGTTCATGTTTGTTTATGATTGACAGTTAGGCATTCTACTCCAGGAAGTCCCTCCCATCCTAAAATAGAAATCCAGATTTAAATAGTGATATTCATTGACATCACTAAGTGACCTGATGGCACAATGATTAAATGCTAGGCT
>NW_006408550.1:14027964-14032259 GCF_000296735.1 Chrysochloris asiatica
ATGCTGTTGTTGTGTGCTGTTGAGTCAGTTCCGACTCATAGTGACCCTGTATAAAGTTTCCAAAGCTATGAATCTTTACAGGAGCAGACAGCCTCATTGTTGTTGTTGTTGTTAAGCGCCTTCGAGTCAGTTCTGACCCAGAGTGACCTTATATAGGGTTTCTGAGGAGCTGCTAATAAGGCTGAATCTACGACCTTGTGGTTCCAACCAACTTCGCAGCCCAGCGCATTAACCCACAGAACCACACCAGGACTCCAGAAAGCCTCCCACCCTTGCATAAATAGACATGGTTGCTCCACTTGACAACTTGTGGGCAGAAGAACATAATACCATGGGCATACTTGTAACCCATTTGAGATGCGGCAATTAGCCTGCAACTCACTGTGTAGATGTGTTGCAACAGTAGATGTGTTAGCAGTACTATATAATTCCAACATTCATGGAGGGCTTATTTTATGCTAGATTTTTTTATGTATTTAAGAAATATTTATTGAGCAACTACTATGTGCTAGGAACATCTCAAAGTAAAAAAAACATAACAGTGAGTAAAACAAAGCACCTTCTCTCATGAAACTTACATTTACGTGTTTCAGAAAGTAAACAGATACTGCTACAGCAGGTTATAGTGAAATGCTAAGGCATTAAATATGGCAAGGAAAGCGGAATGAAAGTGACAGTATTGGGGACAGAGACAGGGATAATCTTATGTTAGAGAAGTTGTATTCGTTGTCTGTTGTTGCTGTAACACATTTCCAAACCTTTAATGGTTTAAAAGGACAAAGATACCTTATATTGAAGTTACGGAAGTCTAAAATGGCTGATGCCTTCTGGAGGTTCTAGGGAGGATTCCATTTCTTTGCTTTTCCAGCTTCTAAAGACAGTGTGCATTCCTTGGCTCCAGGTCTCTTCCTCTACATTCAAAGCCAGAGTATAGCATCATTAGACCTCTCCCCTCTACCTCTCCTGTGTCTGACTGGTACTCCTGTGTCCTTGCTATAAGGACCTGTGTGATTACACTGAACCCATCTACATCATCCAGGATAAGCTCTCCATCTCAGACTCCTGTGCTTCATCACATCTGCAAAGCCTGTTTTGCCATATAAGGTATACTTGTTGTTGTTGTTAAGTGCCGTTGAGTTGGTTTCGACCCATAGCCACCCTGTATAGGGTTTCCGAGGAGCAGCTGGTGAGCTTGAACTGCCGACCTTGCAGTTCAAATGGCTTTGCAGTCTGGTGCATTAACCCACACCAGGCAGGTATTCTCAGGTCTTAGGTATTAGCATGTGGACATGGATAACTTTGTCAGCCTTACATGACTTCTCTGATGAGGTGACATTTGAGCAGTGATCTAAAGGAGATGCAGAAGCACCATGTAGTTCCTAGGGAAGAAGGTTCTAAATTTGTTGTTGTTACTAAGTGCTGTTGAGTCTGATCTGAATCATAGTGACCCTGTATAGGGTTTCCAATGAGCAGCTGCTAGGTTTGAACTGCCAACCTTGTGGTTTGCAGTCCAGTACTGATCCTACAGCACCAGACCAGGAGTCAGGGTTCTACACAGGGGACACCAAATGCAAAGGTCCTAGGTGGGAGTGGATTTAGCATGCTTAAGGAATAGTATGGAGATGAGTGTACAGGGATTGGAATGAGAGAGGGAATTATGGTAAGAGAAAAGAGTTTAGCAGTGGGCCAGACCATGGAAGGACCACACGAACAAACTCATTCAAGAATTATTTTCCTCTTTGACTTTTTTTTTTTAAACTTACCTCATGGAGTCCTGGTGTGGTGCTGTGGGTTAATGCACCAGACTGCAAAGCCATTTGAACTGCAAGGTTAGTGGTTCAAGCTCACCAGCTGCTCCTTGGAAACCCTATACAGGGTCACTATGGGTCAGAATCGAACTCGATGGCACTCAACAACAACAACCACAAGTGTTGTTGGATTATTGCCCATTGGCGTCCTGGTGTTGCTCTGTAGGATAAGCAGCGGACCTCAAGGTTGATTTGAACTGCAAGGTAGGAGATTCAAACTCATCAGCCACTCCTCAGAAACCCTAGACAGGGTCACCATAAGTCCAAACCAACTTGACAACACTTACCATTTTATTCACACCAGTCTTACTATATCACAGAAATAACTAACTACTTTAAAAATCAGGGCTGCAGATTCCTGGCATTTACTGAAGCAAACTTCTATGCCGTTAGAGAATTCTAGAAAAACTTTACAACAACCCTGTTAATAATAAAGTAGGTATTATTAGTCACATTTGTATGCTTTGGAAACTGAGACTCAGGAAAGTTAAGTGTAACTAGCTGAAGGTTACACAGCTTCCAAGTTGAAAAACCAGGTTTTCATCCAGGGTTGTCTGACTTCAAAGTTTTCACACTTGGTCATCATGTTCTTAAATTTGAAGTGCGAACATTGAATTGGATCTGACAATCCTGGTTTAGAGAAGCGGAAAGGTCCACTAACATGGAGAAAATATCTAAGGTTGTTATTGTTGATAAATGCCAACGAGTTGTTTCTGATTCATAGCGACTCTGTACAGGGTTTCAGAGGAGCAACTGGTAGATTTGAACCACCAACCTTGTGGTTAGTTGTCCAATGCTTATCCTACAACACCACAGAGGGATTTAAATTATTACTCAGAAGATAGGTCTATATGACAGAAAGCACAAGAATCAAAGTGCAAATAGTGGTCCTCCTACCAATTTCTCATGTGACTACAAAGCTAAGGGCTGTGAAAGCTTGTAGGTGACAAAAGGTAAGCCTGGTAAATTCTTGGCTTTCAAATGTACTGTTTATAAAATGGAGTCATGGTGTGGTACTGAGGGATAATGCACTAGACCTCAAGGTTGACGGTTCAAACCCATCAGCTACTCCTCAGGGTTGCTATAGTCAAAACCAACTCAACGGCACTTAACAACAACAACATTTTAAAAATGGGATTACAAAGTTATAAATGTACCTTGCTATTGAAAAAAGAAAGAGCGAGAGAGAAAGTAGTACTTTTTAAATGTGTACTTTTTAAACAGAAAAGAGGGCTTTTGTACCATAAGAAGACATTTTGTTTCAGCAAAAGATTAGGAAAAACTTTCTTTATAATAGTAAGTTCCCTTGGTGTGTGTATGTTCCCATAAGGTCACACATACATTTTTTGGTTAATTGATTGGCACACAACGTTTTTAAAGAAAGTCTCTAATTCTCCAAAGTTCCCTTATTTCACATTGTGTATGCATATTAGCTCTCTGCCTCTAGCTCACAGATTTTGCCATGTTGTTGTTGTTGTTGTTATGTGCTGTAAAGTCAGTTCCGACTCATAGCGATCTTGTATAGAGTTTCCAAGGCTGTAAATCTTTACGGGAGCAGAAAGCTTCATCTTTCTCCCACGGAATAGCTGGTAGTTTCAAACTGCTGAGCCTGAGGTTAGCAGCTTAATTCATAACCACTATGCTACCAGAGCTCAGAGATTTTGCCATACTCTTTGGCAAAAGGTGAAACATGAACTTGAGATGATTTTACGTGTACCTGAGGAGCTTTTAAGAATAATTAAGATTTTTGGAGGCTAATTGAACTAAAGAGACTTTTTCCTTCTTCCCAGTGTCCAGTGCCCAGTGCACAGTGAGTGCAGTGTGTCAGTGAGGAGAGTCAGGCACAGTGTGGTGGGCATTATTGCTAGAACTGTCCAGCCATTTAGACTATTAATAAAATTGTATGTTGATGGAAAATCTAGCAATTTTAAAGCAGAGCTATGTGTTCCTTTCTAAACACCTTCTTGTCTGTTTAGAATAGAATTGTTAAATATGTGATTTGAGTCTTTAGATCCTGGTATTCATTATTCCCACTCATGGCTTTGAAAATGCCTTTATGACATCTACTTATAGTAGTCATATTGCAAAACTTCAATGATATACATTAAGAAAAAATGAACTCCATGGCAGTTTGTGCTTTTGTTATTATCTTAGGAGTCAAGAATCCTGGAGGGAACTTCATTGTCTGTGTAGTCAAGTGCTTGCCTATAAGGGAGCTGCAGAAATAACATGCAGATTGTAAAACTCATAAAGGATCTCCCTTAATGGGATCCATTGCACAGCTCCCTGCTCTGCCAAGTTGTGCCTCCCACGCCTCCCCTACATTTCTTCACACAGGCTAAGGAGGCATGCCTCACTTGTGTAAGGCTGCGGGTAACAAGTGTCATCTACATAATATGTGGTAGGACAGCAGAGTAAAGGAATGTCTACATCATGTGTGGTAAGGCTGTGGAGTAAAGCAATGTCTTCATTACGTGTGGAAGGGGT
>NW_006408550.1:14042734-14096424 GCF_000296735.1 Chrysochloris asiatica
AGAAACAGACCATCAGAGGGAACCTACAGTCACCAAAAGAAAAGAAATAATAAAGATTAGAGCAGAAATAAATGAGATAGAAAACAGAAAAATTATAGAAAGAATCAACAGGACAAGAAGCTGGTTCTTTGCAAGGATTAACAAAATTGATACCACTGGCAAACCTAACAGAAGAAAAGAAGGAGAAGACACAAATAACACACATTATAAACTACACGAGCAATGTCACAACAGAACCAAAGAAAATAAAAAGGATAATAACAGAATACTATGACAAGTTGTACTCTAACAAATTTGAAAACTTACAAGAGATGGATACATTTTTAGAAAAACACAACCTACCTAAACTTACATAGAATGAAGTAGAAAACCTGAACAGACTGATAACTAAATAAGAAATTGATCAGGTCATCAAAAACTCCCAACTAAAAGAAGTCCAGGCCCAGATGGAATGGCTGGGAACTCTAGACCCAGAGATGGAGAGGGGCTGTGTGCTGATGACCAGGGGGCAGGCTTGCAGGGTGTACCATTTGATTGGTTATGATACATGGAGGGGATTGTAACCATGGCAATGTAACGATATAAAATAGGATGACTGTAAAGCTAATGTTCTCCCATGTAAACTATTACATAATTCACAATAAAACATTAAAAAAAAAAAAAGTTAATGGAAGAACTGCCTTATCTTTTCATTGCATTTTTCCATAAACTTTTTGAAGCTCTCTCATATAGAAAGAGGAACAATGTGACTCTATAGCATAAGCACTGGACTGTGAACAACAAGGTCAGTGGTTCAATTCCACCAGCCATTCCATGGGAGAAAGTTGAGGTTTTCTGCTCCTATAAAGATTCAGTCTTGAAAACAGGATTGCTATGAATAGGAACCGACTTGACAGCACTTAGCAACAGCGACAACAATGGCATATAGAGACAACCCACTTGAAGTTGTTGTCAAATATATGACTTCAAAACTTTGGTGATATTTTGAAGAGTTAACTAAGGAGGAAGGTTGGTTGAGATAGAGTTGAGATCTTCCTATCACAGAATTGGGCATGTCTGTTGGGCAAAGGGTTGACTTCTTCAAATGGATCAAGCAACTGTACAATTCTATTGATGATTTAAATGTAGCACAAAATATGGCATATGGTATGTGTACTATGCTAACTCAAAGTGTTTTGCACTGTGTAAAGCTACATGCTTTACATTTAATTTCATCGTTTCAATATTTGCTTTTTGAACATGGACCTACCTCTTCATTTTTTCCTCCTCTTGTTCATCTTTTTTCTCTTCTCTTCTCATTTCTTTTTTTCTGATACAACTCTGTCTTCCAAGTCCTTGTTGTGTTAGGTGCTATGGAGTTGATTCTGACTCATAGCAACAGAACAATAGAACGAAACACTGCCCCATCCTGTGCCAGCCTCACAATTATGGTTACATTTAAGCCCATTGTTGTTGCCACTCTGTCAATCCATCTCTTTGGGAATCTTGCACTTTTTCACTGACCCTCCTTTTTACCAACCATGATGTCCTCTGGGGACTGGTCCCTTCTGATAATATGTCTGAAGTATGAGAGACTAAGTAAGTATCAACCTCCTGATTTCTAAGGAGCATTCTGGCTATACTTCTTCCAACACAGATTTATTTGTACTTCTGGTGGTCCATGGCACTTTTAATATTCTTATCCAACAAAAAATTTTAAACCATCAATACTTCTATGGTCTTCCTTGTTCATTGTCCTGATTCATAGCGACCCTGTGTAAGGTTTCTGAGGAACGACTGGTGGGTTTGAACTGCTGTCCTTGTGTTTATCCTACAACACCACACCAGGACTCTTGACCAGGAAAGACTTTTAATTGGTTGCATTAAATCAAATAGACTGCTTTAGACTGTGTATCAGATATATTGTAATTGTTGTTGTTGAGTGCTGTTGAGTGAGTTCCAATTCATAGGCACCCTGTATAGTGTTTCCAAGGAGCAGCTGGCAAGTTTGAATCTACAACCTTTTGCTTCAAACTGATCTTGCAGTCCAGTGCTTTATCTTATAGTACCACACCAGGACTTTTATTGTATGTATGTATCAGATAGATATAATTCTAAATCCTCTTTAAATTCCAATCTTCACCAAGATGGACTTGATTTATATTATTTGTAGTTGCTTTAAGTGTTGTTCGGTTGGTTCTGACTAATGTTGTTGTTGTGAAGTGCCGTTGAGTCGATTCTGACCCATAGCGACCATGTATAGGGTTTCCAAGGAGCAGCTGGTGAGCTTGAACCACTGACCTTGCAGTTCGAAGGACTTTCTTGTCTGACGCATTAGCCCACAGCATCACACCAGGACTCCTACCCTATATAAGGGTTCCAAGGAGCAGCTGATGGATTTGAACTGCCAACCTTGTGGTTTGCAATCCAGTGCTGATCCTACAGTGCCACACTGATTTATTTATATTACTGTTGCTATTATTGTTACGTGTCATCAAGTTGGTTCCTACTCATAGCAATCCTGTATAGGGTTTCCAAGTAACATCTGGTGAGTTTGAACCACCCACCTTTCGGTTCAAAGTGACCTTGCGGTCCAGTGCTTATCCTACAGTGTCACACCAGGCCATATTATATAGAGGGAGAGTTATATACAGGCATGTTTTTTTAAATGAAGCAATCATGTTTTTTTTTTAAATGAAGCAATCAGTTACCAATTCAACAGACTGCCAATTGAACAAGAAAGGGCAAGAACATTGTTTGACATCCTAGAAGTATGTCCAGGTAATCTGGTAAATAGACATGCTGGAATTATAAATTAATTGAGTGACCTTTGGTGAAAATTAAAATGCTTCACACAGAGCTAATTGAATATTCTTCATTTTTTCTTGTTATTCTGGTAACTCTGTGAGAAGACAGAGACATATGTAACTTACATCTTTACCCTTTATATTATTATGACTTTCTGAGTTTCCCCATTAATTAGATGCTTTTCTCCACATGCTCACATTGTCAGAATATGAATAAGAGATATGTCTTAATGATATGATTTATTACAGCAGCACAGAATGTTCAAAAGTAGATAGCAAAGATCTTTTGTAGTTTTTCAGTTTTCATGACCAAGCTTCCAGAAAAATAGATTTGAACAATTCAAATTTGTTGTGATGCTGTAGGATAAGCACTGGACTGCTAACCACAAGGTCAGTAGTTCAAATCCACCAGCTGCTCTTTGGAAACCATATACAGGGTTGTTATGATTCAGAACTGACCCAACAGCACTTATCAACAGCAAAAAGCACTAATAGACCTCAGTGGCCATTTTTTGTTGCTTCTGCATCTCTAGTTTCTGAAATAATAGCACTGGACTGTTAACTACAAGGTTGGCAGTTCAAACTCATCAGATACTCCTTGGAAACATGATCACTATGAGTAGGAACTGCTGGGAGCCGACCCCTATTGCCGTTTGACACAGTCCCGGTGAAGGAGAAGCATCAGCATGGCAGATGTTTTGTGGGAAAGCACCCTTTATCTCTTTTCTTTGGGATGGTTCTGATTCCACTTGTTGGGATACATTGTACTGCCACATTCACGGCTCCCACTGTGAGTTGGGCAAAGCTTAGAAAAATCAGTCTTGCAACAATTGTCTCAACTTCACTGGATTAGATTCAAAGGGAATTGTAAATAAATTAAGGCAGCATGACCTATTCCCTCCCACAGAAAAACCCGAATACAAACTAGCTGCAATTATGAGATCACAGAAGCAGATAAAAAGCAAAAGTGAAACTGACCGACCCCATGAGTCCCACCTAAGATAGGTGGCAAATTATGGTGGCCCCCTCGAGGGAAATGGCCTAACTATTACTGGGTAGAACCCACAACACCCCCACTACTATATACAGGAGCCTACATAAATGTGCAGAGGATGGTAAACATAAATGGAAAGCGGATAAAATTTAGTAGTCTGCCTTTTCTGCAGCAATTAGCTAGGTTGGGCCCTTTAGCATGCTTCATGGCCCCAAAAGAAAGAAAGGAACATAGAAATACTGTTACTAAGCAATTTAATGAATACTTTAGAAAAGCAAAACAATTGAATAGATGTTGGCAATGTTGTTGCTATAGAAAATAGTAGTACCTTATGTAAGGTAGACAATTAATAAATAGTTAGAAAAAACAATAAAATAGCGTAGGCAAAGATGATTGTGTCAATAGAAACCTATAATAGAAAGAGAATATAGTTAGGGGTTTGGGCGGAGGAAATGATCTGTATAAAGTTCAACTTGACCTTGCAGTGAGAATAAGAAAACACAATCTATCACTTATGTAGAAAAGGAGATGATATCAGAAGAAAAGTACCTAATGGTCAGAAAATGAACAGGATATGGAAAAGTCAAGTGGGACACTATAGAAATACTTTTGTTAAGATTTTGTAACCACAGGGTGAAAGAATGATATAGTTAAAAATGTGTAGTACTTCAAAGAAAAATATGAATGTATTAGATCATTCTGCATTGTGTAACTTTAAATATTAATAAAGACTGTTGCTGAGCCAGGCCAGTGAGCTTCATCAGCCAACTAAGTGGAGACTCCGTGATTATTTTTACTTTTGCCAATTCCACATCTCCTCTTGAGTCTCCTGACCCAGCGAGAGCTGGACTCCCGCATGGAACCAAATCAATGTCACTTAATAACAACAATCTGCCCGCCAAAATATAGAATTGGCAAAACAACAATGAGCTATCATCTCACACCAGCAATAACAGTAAAGATCAAAAAAGTAGAGGACAATAAATGCTGGTGAGGATGCGGAGAGACTGGGACCCTCTTACATTGTTGGTGGGAATGCAAAATGGTCCAGCCACTCTGGAAAGCAATATGGCACTTTCTCAGAAGTTTGGAAATAGAAATACCTTATGATCCAGTAATTCCTCTACTTGGTATTTACCCACAAGAAATATGAGCCATAACACGAGTAAATATATGCACAACAATGTTCATAGCAGCACTATTTACAATAGCAAAAAGATGGAGATAGCCTAAGAGCCCATCAATGGAAGAATGGATAAACAAACTGTGGTGCATACACACAATGGAATACTATGCTACCTTGAAGAACAACAAAGAAGCTGCAAGCCACTGCATAACATGGATGAACCTTGAGGACACTACGCTGAGTGAAATTAGTCAGTCACAATAGGACCATTATTGTAAAAGACTAAGAAAAAGAACCCACCTTAAAAGGGTGGTGCGGATTGTATATATATTTGCTGATCACAAGGATGTATGGGATGAGAGGAGAGGAGGGAGGGATGGGAAGGTAGAGCACAGGGTAGGGAATAGACACAGGATAGCTTGGGTGCTGGGGGTTGGCGGGGTGTGTGTGTGTGCAATGCACAAGAAGGGGAAGGGGAGTGGAAGAACAAGGCTGATGGGAGAACAGTTAGGCAGGTTCACATGGACTAAGTGGGACAGAGGAATGATGAGGTATGCACAACCTTGGAACAACAGGACTCCGAGATACATGGATTGATGCATGGTTTGAAGGGGTAAAAGAGGGGAGGGAATAATGTTAAGATGCTTGGTTGTTTTTTGAATCTTGGTTTCCCTTGCCTACCATCGTAAAAGAGACACTAGAGGAGGGCAGAAAGGAATAGCCAGAATCATCACTACAGAAAGCTTATAAGTTCATCTTTAGCCTACAACTGATTGGAATACCTTAAAGGGGGCTAGAAGTTGCCCAGTGAGAGAGGCTTCCTGTGGAGCCTTTACATTGCATAAGACTTCATCCAGAATTGCCTGAGGTAGGAAATTTCCACTGGAAAGGACAAGTAGACCAGCCTGGAGCAGCCAGAAGAACAGAAGATACTTCATAAAAGAAAGACCAGCAAGAAAAATCAGAAACAATAATGGCAGTCTGATTGATTACTACAAGAACAAGTAAGCTGTTCACCTGGGAGCCATCAAGACAAGAGGTCGGGACCCCTCAGAGCAAACTCCCTTCCAAGACTGAGACTCAAGGGGAATACATGAGCAGGCAGGTGGTCTGGCTGGTGACCACACTGATCACCAATAAGGGGAATTGGGGGAAAAACAGCAATGAAGTTGGAAGCTAAGTCTGACCACATTCAATAGATTCATGTGAACCTGGAAGGAGACCTGATGGCCAGCAATACAGCAAGACTTGGGGACTCCTGGGCCCAGAGGCAGTGACAGGGCCACAGATGACTAGAGTGGAGAGTGAAGTGTCTAGCTGATATGAAGTGAAGGGAGATGCACAAGAACACCCATACTTGCAGATAGTACCCACTTGACGTGGCTTTGATGGCTGGATGATCAGAACTTGACTAGAAGAAGAAAGAAGAGGGGGAAAAGAAGAGTAACCTGCTACAATTTGATGAACTTTACCTATACTTATGGATGTAATCACTCAAAAAAAGGGAACAAATCTTTACAATGAGGATCACTCCCACCCCATCGGTACACAGGGTTGACAGTGATGGGCAACTTTGACATTGGCTACCCAAAATGGTGGTGCTATAAAGGCAAAAAGTGACTGGCTTATAAGCTTTCAAGAGGGAGCCTAGTTCCAGATGGGGCAGGGGTAGGTAGATCTTCACTGAATGATTTCCAATCTGTTGGGACTGGGCTGGTGAAAGGAAATGGGGATAAGACTCTTGTGGTACAGTAGTGAATACTTGCCATCAGGACTGACTGTGAGGGTAGAAAATATAGAGGTAGATGTTTTTTGACAAAAGGAAGGGAGTGATTGATTTTGCAGCCCAGGAGCAGAGTTCCCTGAGACCATCAAGTGAGAAGAGTGAAGAGCAGGACTCTACCCTGAGAGGCAGAGACTCCAGGGATGGAGACAGAGCTGATAACATGGACAGATGGAATGGCTGGGGACACTGAACTCAGGGAGGGAGAGGGGCTGTGTGCTGACTATCAGGGGGTGGGCCTGTGGGGTGTACCCTTTGGTTATTTGATGATGCATGGAGGGGATTGTAATCATTGCAATGAAACAAAATATGATAGGATGAATATAAAACTGATATTCTTCCATGTAAACCTCACAATAAAAACTTATATATATATATATTGGAATATAAGTTAGATCTTCTATTGCTTGGCACCCAGCCTTAATATCCAAGGATTTTCCATTCTTTAGGAGAGCAGTGGCTCTGTAGGATAAGCACTGTGAATTTCAAGGTTGTTGGTTCAAGCCCACCCATTATTCCTCAGAAGAAAGATGAGGCTTTCTGTTCCCGCAAAGATTTACAGCCTTACAAACCCTATGCAGGGTTGCTATGAGTTGGAACTGACTCAAGGGCACTTAACAACAACTTAATATCATATCCTTGAATTCAGTTTGTAAATATTAAATGCCATCAGGCTGAAATGAAATTCAGCAATATCTTTACTTTTAGTTAATTTTTCTGTTTTGCTACTGCTGTATATATATTTTTACCTTTCTATAAAGTGGAATATCAAATAGAAAACATTTTGGAATCTTTTGTAAGGTCTATTGAATCTCCCACAAATAGACATATGTATAAAGGCATTTTAGTAGAAAATGCTGATTCACCTTGTTTTACAATAAAGGCAGATTCCAATATTTATGTTGAACTGTTTTTGAAATGACTAGTAGAATGTGTCAGGTAATGTAGACAAGTGTTAACAGAATTATTAAGCTCATAACGAATATTTAAAAACACAAGTGTTTCCCTTTTAAATATGGAGATCTGTATTTTAGTTTGACTTGGCATGAAAATAATAGGTGGGTACTTAAACTTTTAGACTTATTATTGTAGTATAGATTGTTTATATCCTCTGAGCTAGGAACAGAGCCATATCATTGATATAGTTATATTGTTATTGTGTACCCTTGAGTTGATTCTGACTCACAGGGACCTTATTTTATAGCACAGTAGAACTGCCAGGTGAGGTTTTCTAGGCAATAATTGCTAAGGGTGCAGATCTCCATGTGTTTTTCTTCTGCATGGCCACTGGTAGATTCAAACGTTCTGGTAACAGTCAAATTATCTATTTCAGTGGGTTTCTGAGAAATGCTGTTGTCATGCTAAATGGGCTCTGCTGACCTCTCACCCTCCTTTGTATTCCAGCTAAGGCTCTTTTCTTCCTGATCTCTAGGAATCTTGGGGTTTGTTCCTGTTGTGAACTGCAGGATAATGGGCTGGGCCAAAAGGTTGCTTTGAGCCACAAGTCAGCATTTCAAACCCACCAGCTGCTCCTGGGAACCCCTATGTTGTTTGTGTTGTTGTTAAGTGCCGTGGAGTCGGGAAACCCTATACAGGGTCACTATGGGCTGCAACCAACTTGTCAGCACTTAACAACAGCAACTACTGCCCTCCAGTCTTCTTCAAGCACCTATCACAACCATTCTGTGCTGACTGAGACTTGCCTCCGACTTCAAACGAACCAAGCCTGGTCCCAGGGGAGAACATGGCTGTGGCCCTCTGTCCAGTTCTGTACCTTCAATACCTCTTCTCAGGTTTGAAGACCAGCTCAGCTGGTTGAAGCAGCAGCAGCAGTTGTGAGAAACTGGGCTCCCCTGCGAGTCTTCTCTTAGAAGAGCTGTTGCTTGCAGGGCTGCTCTTCCAAGACTTGACCTCCAGCATTAGCTGAGCTTCACCACACACATTAAATAACATATTTCATCAAAGGGCAACCTGTTACTCAAAAACAAGTCACCAGACACTGACAGGCAACGATGTATTTTGAGTTGCATAAAATGTGTTTAGGAGCGTCAGAAAAACACTTCTGTTTCTTCTTAACTCAGAAAGGCTCTGCCATTGAAATGATTCCTATATTAGGCAAAGAAACTATCTCATTTTCATCACTCTGAGATTGACTTAAAAATGCTACTTATATTAGGCAAAAGCTTCAAGTTAGAAGTGAAAACATTGGACTAACATCCAATATTTGCAGAACCTTCCAAACTCTGTTATCTCCTCCACCCCTCCATAAAACTGTTTATTTTAAAATTGGGCTTATCTGTTAGAAAAACCCCCAAAAGTTAAAAAAAGGAACAACACATAGGAATTGACTAATAAATGTTTACTTTTCCAAGTATTCACCCTCTCCATCTTGACTGACCTTTTCTTTTTCATTTAAAGCAACCTTCTGCTTGTTCGTTGTGCCCTTCAACTTTTTTTGCTTCTTGCTCTACCCAATCCATCCTGCAACGAGTCCTTGACTTGCCTTCCCATTCTGACTGGTGTTAGTCGCCATGGCAACCTTAGATGAAGCAGAACAAACTAGTACAGGATCCTGCACCCTAGTCAAGATCGCTGGTATAGTTACATCTAGTGCACCTGACCCAGGCCATTGTGTTTTCAATAGCCTCATATGGATGCGAAAGCTGGACAGTGAATAAGGAAGATTGTAGAAGAATTCATGCCTTTGAGTTGTGGTGTTGGAGGAGAATACTGAAAGTGCCATGGACTGCCAAAAGAACCAATAGATCTGTTTTGGAAGAAGTGCAGCCAGAGTGCTCCTTGGAGGCCAGGATGGCTAAGCTTCGTCTCTCATACTTTGGACATATTGTCCGGAGGAAACAATCGTTGGAGAAGGATGTCATGCTGGGTAAGGTGGAGGGTCAAAGAAAAAGAGGAAGACCCCCAATGAGATGGATCAGCCAGGTGGCATCATTGATGGACTCAAGTGTGGCAGCGGAAGTGAGGTTGGCCCAGGATCGGACATTGTTTCGTTCTGCTGTGCATGGGGTCGCTATGAATCGGTTCCGACTCGATGGCACCTGACAACAACAACAACAAGTGCGGTGACTACTGTGAGAATTTATCTCAAGGAGGGTTTGCCTCTGTTTTGATGGTCCTCTACTTATCAAACATGACCTTTTCTTCTGAGTCTCAGCATTCTGGTTGTATTTCTCCTAAGAGCGATTTGTTCATTCTTTTGGCAGTCCATGGTCTGTTCAATATTCTTCTCCAATATTACAGTTGGAATGCATCAATTCTTCTTCTGCTTTCCTTTGTCATTTTTGTAGTAGTTGTTGTTGTTGTTGTTAACTGCCGTCGAGTCGGTTCCAACCCATAGCGACCCTGTACAGGGTTTCCGAGGGTGTTAATCTTTACGGGAGTAGAAAGCCTCATCTTTCTCCCGCGGAGCAGCTGGTAGTTTCGAACCGCTGACCTTAAGGTTCGAAGCCCGATTCGTAACCACTATGCAGTTGTTGTTAAGTGCTATCAAGTTGGTTCCAACTCATAGTGACCTTGCACAGGGTTTCCAAGAAGTGGCTGGTGAGTTTGAACCACCAATGTTGTGGTTCAAAAAATCTTGTTGTCCAGTACTTTATTCTATAGCACCACACTAGGACTCCTTTTCATAATTACTCTTATGCATATGAGATGGTTGAAAAAAAAGATTGCATAGGTCAGATACAACTCATTCACAAAAGTAACATTCATGCTTTGTAAATCCTTTAAAAGCAGTCTTGTGCCACAGATTTGCCATTGGGCATTTAATTTTTAAACTGCTACTTCCATCTCTCTTCAGAAAGTCAACAATGGTTAGCCAGATTGTGTGCTTCAGGTTATTTTCCATTACTTTTCATTTTTGTTTTAAGCCCTCATCTTATGCAACATTTTCCTTGCATGCTTTCATTCATACCTGGAGGTGGTGGTGGTGGTGGTCTTGGTGTGCGGGGGAGTTGGTTCCAACTCATAGTGACCCTGCATAGGGTTCTTGAGGTTGTAAACTTTTATGGGAGCAAAGAGCCTCATCTTTCTCCCACAGAACAGCTGGTAGTTTCGAATCATTGACCTTGAGGTTACCAGCTCGACCCTACATCATCAAATATCACCTAATTACACATGTCTCCTAAATTCATAGCTTTGTTCTATACCAATTTCCTGAGCTCCAAGCCTTAATTTCCAATTGCCATTTAGGTATCTCTGCTTAAATGTACTATAGCAATAGTATCCCCAAAGAATTCATCACCTTCTACAATGATCCCATATCCTGACACCAGGAAGACTACCTCTCCTGTATTACTAACCTTGTTACTCAAGCTGGAGGTAAGAGAATCTTCCCAGAACTACCTTTTCTTCAAAGTTCCCATTTAGTCAATCTTTGTGCTCCACCAATCCTGTCTTCCAAATCATGCTGATTTCGGTCTCCATCTCGATTTTTGTGGCTACTCATATGGTTCTTGCCTTGCGCATCAGTTAGACATTTGTCATTATAAGCCATTTTGTTATTCCTTCACTTTTAGCCTTACCTCACTTTCCATAACAAAGTTGCTGAAAGGAGTTTTCTAATGTGAGTTTCTAATCACTCCTCCAGCCCCAAATTCTGTGGCTCCCAATTGCCTTCAGAGAAACCTAGAGTATTTTGCCTGACAAAGACTTTCATAATCAGCCACTACTGCCATCAGTTCTCGTACCTCCTTCCCCTCTCCCCCACTAACACGTTGCTTTTTGAGCCACTGCTGGATTTGCTAACCACTCCTAAGTCTATGCACTGCTAGGCTTTGAAACATGCTGCCTTCTTACCTGCCATGCTTTCCACATTTGGTTGCTCAGTTAGATACTGCCTTTGTGTAAACCCTGTCTTCTCTTTTCCTGAAAAATATGTTTCCAACATACTTACACCTTACAGGAAGCAGGAAGAATCTTTTCTCTAACATCTCTCTCTCCACTAGATCTTCTTGGAGGCTAATGTATATGTTTCCATCTGTATATGGTTATCATATACCAGTGTCTAATATAACGTCTGGTTGGTTGTTGTGTGCTATGGAGTCAATTCCGACTCATAGTGAGCCTGTATGGTGTTTCTGAGGCTATAAATCTTTACAGGAGCAGAAAGCCTCATTTTTCTCCCATGGAATGACTTGAACTACTGACCTTATGGTTAGCAACCCAGTTTGTAATCCACTATTCTACCAGGGCTTCTCTAACACATAGTAGGAACTAAAAAATATTTGCTAACTAAAGAATACATGAGTGAAATTGTTAAAACAACCAAGAACATTGAAGTTATGTGATGTTAAATCATGTACCTGACTAATTCTTTATGTCTTTTAACTTTTTGTTTTGACTCTGTACACACCAGATGGAGACACAGTATTAGTTAAATTCTGGGTGCATGGCAAGTCTTAAAGGGCATGATTATATTTCTATCTAAGATGAAGATCAAAATATTATCATGTAAATGAGACAATATCTGGCCTCAGAGAAGCACTCTCTTAATACTCTAAATAAATCCCATTACTGGTTGGGAAATATATAAAAATGAATTCACTGCAGCAATGGATTTTCAGGTCAATTTTCCAAGCAAGAGTTCATTTCTAGCTGAAGGTAAATATGATTTCTGAGCTTATGAAATGAGCAATTGTTTATGTGTACATATGCATTGAGGATGAAATCATATCTCATTGAAGTTCTCTGAGATTCAAAAAGAACCCTGAGTATGAAAAAGACAAATGTGGATTCCACAAACTCCATTTACTCAAATTAGTAATAAATTGATAATTACTGGTGATTGGAATGTGAAAGTTGGAAACAAAGAGGAAAGATCAAGAGTTGGAAAATATGGCCTTGGTGATAGAAATGGTACTGGAGAACACATGATAGCATTTTGTATGACCAAAAACTTATTCATTGCAGATACCTTTTAAAAATTACATAAAAGGCAACTATACACATGGACCTCACCAGATGGAGTACACAGGAATCAAATTGACTACATCTGTAAAAAGAGACAGTGGAAAAGCTGAATATCATTAGGCTAAACAAGGCCAGCGGCCCAATGTGGAACATATCATCAATTGCTCATAGGCAAGTTCGGGCTGAAGCTGAGTAAACTTTTAACAAGTCTGTGAGAGCCAAAATATGACTTGAACATATCCCACCTGAATTTAGAGACCATTTTAAGAACAGATTTGATGCATCAGAGTATCAGTTGAAACCAGAAGAGTTATGGGATGACATCAAGAGCATCATACAGGAAAAAAGCAACAGGTCATCCATCAAAAAGACATGAAAGAAAGAAAAGACCCAAACTGATACATGTAAAGCTCAAGAAGACAAAATGTTATCATTAAATGTGCCACAATGTGGAGTTAGAAAATCAAAAGGGAAGAGCACACTAAGCATTTCTCAAGCTGAAAGAAATGAAGAAAAACTTTAAGCCTCAACTTGTAATTCTCAAGGAGTCTATGGACAAAATGATGCAGAAAGCATCAAAAGAAGATGGAAGGAATACACAGTCACTGTACCAAAAAACAAGGGTCCACAGTCAACCATTTCAAGAGATTAATAACTGATGGTACTGAAGGACAAAACCCAAGAATCCAGAAACTGATGGAATAATACTTGAAATCTTTCAAAAAATTGACACAGCATTGAAAGTGGTCACTCATTTATGCCAAGAAATTTGGAAGACAACTACCTGACCAACTGATTGAAAGAGGTTCATATTTGTGCCCATTTGAAAGAAAGTTGACCCAACAGACTGTAGAAATCATTGAACAATATCATCAATATCACATACAAGTAAAATCTTGCTTAAGATAATTTTAAAACGCTGCAACAGTACAATGATAGGGCACTGCCAGAAATTCAGGCTGATTCAGAGGAGGATGTAGAACTAGGGATAACATGACATCTGATGCATCGTGGCTAAAAGTAGAGAATACCACAAAAAGATGCATATTTGTTCTTTATTGGATATGAAAAAGCTTTTGACTGTGTACATTATAACAAGCTATGAATAACATTGTGAAGAATGGGTATTCAAAAACACTTAACTGTACTCATGAGGAGCTGAACGTAGACCAAGAATTAGTTGTTCAAACAGAACAAGGGGATGCTAAATGGTTTAAAATCAGGAAAGGTGTGTTACAGAATTGTATTGTTTCACAATACTTGTTAAATCTGTATGCTGGGCAAATAATTTGAGAAGCTGGATCATATGAAAAAGATCATGGCATCAGGATTGGAACAGTCATTAACAACATATGTTATACAAATGATACAACCTTGCTTGTTGGAAGTGAAGAGAACTTATATTCTTGCTGATGACGATCAAAGGCCAAAGCCTTCAGTATGAATTGCTCCTCTATATAAAGAAAACAAAAATCTTTACAACTGGACCAATAAGTAATATCATGATAAATGGAGAGAAGATTGAACTTGTTAGAGACTTCATTTTGCTTGGATCCACAATCAACATTCATGGAAGTAGCAGTCAGGAAATGAAACTACATATTGCATTAGGCAAATCTGCTGCACAAGACCTCTTTAAAGTACTCAAGAACAAAAATATCAGTTTGAGGACTAAGGTGCACCTGATCCAAGTCCTGGTATTTTCAACAGTCTTATATGCATGTGGAAGTTGAACAATGAATAAGGAAGACCATAGAAAAGTTTATGTATCTGAGTTATGGTGTTAGAGAAGAATAGCATGGACTGTCAGAAGAATAAACAAATACTCTTTAGAAGCCAGCATGGCAATACTTTGTTTCTCATACTTCAGATACGTCATCAGGAGAGACAGTTCCTTTGAGAATTATACCATGCCAGTTGAGGGTCAGCGAAATAGAAGAAGGCCCCCAGTGAGATAGATGGCTTGACTCAGTTGGCAGCAGCAATGAGCTCAAGGGTAACAACAATTTGTGAGGATGGCATAGGACTGGGCAGTGTTTTGTTCTGTTGTGCATAGGGTCTCTATGATTTGGAACTGACTCAACTGCACCTAACAACAAAAGCCATAATCTTAGATGTTGAAGTGTAACACAGTAAAACCAATAAATGCCCCATTATTGTGGTGGCTTAAATTTTATTTTTCTTCCCTTTCTCATTCATTCATTTATTCTTCGTTATTATTATTAGGTGCCCTTGCATAAGTTCTGACTCATAGGCACTCATATGCACAATAGAGAGAAACAATGCCTAGTCTTGTGCCATCCTCACAATTGTTATGTTTGAGCACATTGGTTCTGGTCACTGTGTCAATCCATATCATTGGGATCTTCCTCTTTTTTCCTGACTCCCCACTTTTCTAAGAATGATGTCCTTCTCCTAGGACTGGTCAATCCTAACAGCATGTCAAAAGTAGGAGAGACCAAGTCTTGTCATGTTCACTTCTAAGGAGCATTCTGGCTATACTTCTTCCAAGACAGATTTGTTTGTTCTTCTGGGAGTCCATGATGCTTTCAATGTTCCTTTTCAACACCCATAATACAAATATTGATTCTGCTGTGGTCTTCCTTATTCATTGTCCAACTTTCACATGCATATGAAGTGATTGGAAATATGATGGTTTGGGTCAGGCACAACTTATTTTTCAATGTCTTCATCTTTGCTCTTTGGCATAAGGAGGTCTTTTGCTTCAGGTTTGCCTAATGCAATACGTGGTTTAATTTTTTGACTGCTCCTTCCATGAACCTCTTTTTGTGGATCCAAGCAATATTAAATCTTTGACACCTTCAATCTTTATTCTGTTTATCATGGTGTTATTATTTGGTCCAGTTGTGAGTAGTTTTGTTTTCTTTAAATTGAAGGGCAATTCATATTGAAGGCTGTAGTCTTTGATTTGCTTTGATAAACATAAAGTCCTCTTCACCTTCAACAAGCAATGTTGTGTCAGCTGCATACTGCCAGTTGTTAGTGAGTCTTCCTCCAATCCAGACGCTACATTGTTCTTCATATACTTTAGTTTCTTGGATTATTTGCTCAGCATACAGATTGTGTAAGTATGGTGAAGGATTGCAACCCTCGCACACATCTTCCTCAACCTTAAACCATTCAGTATTCCCTTGTTTTGTTCTAGTCTGTAATTTCCTCATGAGCACAATTAAGAAGTTTTCTGGTACATCCATTCTTCCAATGTAATCCATAGTTGGTTAATGCATCGTCAATAAAGCATAAGTAGACATCTTTCTAGTATTCTCTGCTTTCAGCCAATATCAATCTAATGTCAGCAATGATAGCCATTTTTCCACATCCTTTTCTGAATCTGGCTTGAATTTCTGGCAGCAGCTCCCTATTGATATACCACTGCAGCCATTTTTTAATTCTTTTCAGCAAAATTTTACTTGCATGTGATATTAATGACATTGTTTGATGATTTCTGCAGTCTGTTGGGTCACCTTTCTTTGCAATGATCACAATCGTGAATCTCTTTCAATCAGTTGGCCAGGTAGCTGTCTTCCAAATTTCTTGGAATCGATGAGTAAGAGCTTCCAGTACTCCATCAGCTTGTTGGAACATTTCACTTGGTATTCCATCAATTCCTGGATTCTTGTGTTTTGCCAATGCTGTCAGTACAGTTTGGACTTCTTCCTTCAATACTATTGTTTCTTGGTCATATGCTGCCTCTTGAAATTACAGAATATGAACCAATTCTTTTTGGTACATGACTCTATGTATTCTGCCCATCTTCTTTTCATGCTTCTTGTATCATCCAATATTTTGACCAAGTTGGTGTTGTTAAGTGCTATTGTGTTGGTTCCAATTCATAGTGATCCTGTATGCGATTTCTGAGGAGCAGCTGGTAGGTTTGAACTGCTGACCTTGAGAAATTCTGAGTGTGTTCTTCTCTCTTAATTTTCTAACTCCAGGTCTTAGCACATTGCATTATAATACCTGACTTTGTCTTCACAAGCTGCCCTGTGAAATTTTCTGTTCCGCTCTTTTACTTCATGATTTCTTTCAGTTGCTGTACCTTCTCTAGATTCAAGAGCAAGTTTCAAAATCTCTTTTACATCAGTTTGTTCTTTTCTTTCTTTCCTGTCTTTCAAATGATCTTTTTTTTTTTTTTTTTTTTTTTTGCTTTCTTCCTGTATGATGTTCTTGATGTCTTCCCACCGCTCCTTTGGTCTACAGTCATTAGAGCCTAATACATCAAATCTGTTCTTGAGAGGATCTCAAAAGTTAGGTGGGATATACTCAAGGTTGTATTTTGAATCTGTGGACTTGTTTTTTCTTCAGCTTTTGTCTGAATGTGCCTATGAACAATTAATGGTCTATTCCACAGTCGGGCCCTAGTCTTGTTTTGGCTGATAATTTTGAAATTCTCTGTTGTCTCTCCCCACAAACATAGTAATTCAATTCCTGGGTATTCCATCTTGTGAGCTCCATGTGTATAGTCACCTTTTATGTGGTTGAAAAAAAGGTATTTGCAATGAATAATTCATTGGACTTGAAAACTGCTATCGTGAAATTTCCTGCATCATTTCTGTCACCAAGGCCATATTCTCCAACTATCTGTCCTTCCTCTTTGTTTCCAACTTTCATATTCCAGTCACCAGTAATTATCAATGCATCTTAATTAAATGTTTGATCAAGTTCAGACTGAAGAGGTTGATAGAATTCTCCAATGTCATCATCATTGGTTGGTGCATAAATTTGAACAATAGTCATATTAACTCATTTTCCTGGACAACTGCCTTAAGGACTGTATGCTGACCACCCCTGAGCTGCTCAAGGCCTTCTCCAAACTCATGTCTGTGTGTGTCATGTTCACCAACTGTATGCAGAGATTCACGCAAAGCATGAAGCTGGATAGTGATCTAGGGCACCTGACCCTGGAGCACGGAACCATGCTGGGACCGCCCACAGAGGCCGAGCTCACTGAGGAGAATACTTGGAAGAAGCTTGCCAAGAAGCACCTGGCTGAGCACATGGATGCACCACAGGTGACGTGTGACTTTGAGGCCACCATCAACAAGTTTGACAAGAACTTCTCTGCTCACCTCCTTGACCCCTGGCCCAGCTGAGCATCTACAGCACCAGTGACTGTGAGCACAGCATGGCCAGCTTCATCTCCAGGCTAGATTTCAATGGCTTCTACATGGAATGCTTGGAGCACCTGTCTGCAGAGAGGAGACAGAAGGTGGCCCCCCATGTAGGCATATGGATCTTATCCTATCAAAGACAGCATTACATTTCAAAAAAGATCTTGAAATCTTCTTTTTGATGAAAAATGGGATGCTATTATTCTTCAATTTTTCATACCCAGAATAGTGAACTCTGATAGTCTGATTCAAAGGGGTCAATGCCAGTCAATTTCAGCTCACTAATGCTTAGGATATTAGATCTTTATACATTCTATTTCATTTTTGATGACTTGCAATTTCCAAGATTTGTACTTCATACAGTCATTCTTTTTATTAATGGATGTTTGCAACTGTTTTTCTCATTTTCAATTGTGCCCATCAGCAAATGAAGGCCCCAAAGCTTTACTCTATCTATGTCAACAAGCTTAAATCTACTTTGATTTAAGAGGAGGCAGTATTTTTAGTGCCTTCCAACCTGAGGAGCTCACCTTCGAGCACTATATCAGACAATGTTCCAATGTTTCAATGACTAATCATTCAGAAGCAGTTTGCCTGTCCTTCCTAATCTTTCTTAGTCTGGAAGCTCTTTTGAACCCTGTCCTAGTATTTAAAATATTGGTGGAATCGCTTCCAGCATCACAGCAACACAGAAGCCACCACAGCTGATGAAAATGTTCAAGTAGCGGATTCCCTTCTTACTCCTCTTCAATTTCTTAGGTCACCCATGGTAGGCACCATGTGTTTGGTACTGGGCTATCCAAAACCATTTATAAATGAATAAGAGCCTCTGAACAGCTCAACAAAATAGTTATTATTATCACAATCTCAATTTATAAAAGGAAGAAACTTGCCCAATTCATACCTTTTATAATTGGTAAAGCCAGGGCTTGAACTCAAATTTGATTACAAAATCTAGTTTGTAATCCTTTGTGGTCCATCTCATCCCAAGCATGATTAGTGTTGGTTTGATGAAGAATGTTTTCAGCTCCATGTAAGCCACCTCACCCTCTGCTTGACAAGAGTTATGCATATTCTATTAATCACATACTGCCTTTTACATTTTCTTGTAAATTAGGCAATTTTACAGCTACTGAGACCTACTGTAGTTTGTGAGATAAGTGGTTCAGAGGGATAAATGGCTCAAAGGAAATGAAGGGACCCAGACCTACTTCCTGATCATGTTATTGAGAAATAACAAAACAAAACTACATCCAAGAAAATGGAGAAATTCCAGGTAAATTGGAGGCCTGCAATTTTTTCTTTAAGAATCATTTCGTTTAGGGTCCATCAATTCTCTATTGCAACTACTTAACTCTGCTATGCAGTGTAAACACAGTCATAGTTTATAAAGGAAGAGACTGGCTGTGTTCCTATGAAACTTTCTTTAGAAAATCAGGTGACTAACAGGTATAGCCCATGGGCTATTGTTTCTGTTTTAGTAACCAATTGTTACAATTCCAGCCTTTGTTTTAAAGCATCCATGTACATTTCATGCATTGTGTTTTCAATTCAGATATTTGGAAATACCTGGATGTTAACAAGGTATAGATAATCTAAGAAGATTGCTAGCATTTACTTCTATTCACATGATTTTTGTGCTGCATAGCAATTGCTCAGCTATTTAAACTGGATGCTCTCAGAGTTCAAAGGGAGGTGATCTATTTAGACTCTAAAAGCAGGCTGTCTGGCAATCCACGGCATCAAACTGTGAAGGCTTAGAAGAGCTTTGACAGCTACAGAACTGTGATCAGATGCTTTGGAACTGCAATCTCAGTGAGAAGGATTTGGATTCAGACTCAAATATAGTTAATATAAAGAAGGGCACTATACGTCTTTGCAGTGAAACCAACAAATGAAACTGCGTGAAGAAACATCATTGTTGAATTTAATATATTTTCATTTTTTCCTCTATAAACATTCATTGTTGTTAAGTGCTGTCAAATTGGTCTGACTCATAATGACCCTGTATAGAGTTTCCTAGGAGTGGTTGGTGGCCTTGAACCATTGACCTTGTGGTTATCAGTCCAGTGCTTATCCTACAGTGCCACACCAGGACAAGGAAAACCGGAATACTTCACACTTGGGTTTTGATTTTTGACTCTTTATTAAGTTATGTTTTATTTAAAGATGGCAAATATATTTGAAGATTGTTATTATTTTGAGATAGATGTGGAATGATAGAGAAGACATCTCTGGGGACAAAGTACATAAATGGATAGCTCCACTCTTCCACATTCTAGCAGTATGCACTTGAACAAGTTCTTAAACCTCTTTTAAGTCTTCACATAAAGTCTATGTGAACATTAAGTGCATGGGAAATTTTCAACAAATGTTAGCAAAAATGATGCACCTCTTCCCCTTAACTTCCTTTGCCTTAATGTATGGACCTCTACTTTATTGCAAATAGAAAGGAAAATTGATTGGAGGTTGAATTCTAACACTGATTAGAAAAGTAAAATATAAGACTTGTAGCTAAATGAATGAACACACCATACATAGATATTCTCAATCATTCAATCATTCTCCAGCTCCTCTGCAGTCTTTCTGTGATAGAAAAGAAAATGAAATCCTTAATTATGGCTTTTTGGTGTCATTATGGCTTGTGTGTAAAAAAAAAAAAAAATTACTGTACTCATTTGATATTTTGTTGAAAAAAAAAACATTATTGTCCTTTCATGTGTGTATGTGTGCATGTGTATGTATGATGCAGAAGCAGGGAAGGAGAGAATCAAGCTAAGGGGGCTATTTGCTCACTTCACTGATACATCAGGAGAGGGAATTATCAATGTACAGGACAGAAGAGGCCAGCACACTCTTGTTCATTTTATCTCTAGCTTTGGGCTGGACAGAGAAATGCCCAAACTCTTACATCTCAACTCTAAATTCTATAAGGTTGAGATAGACAAAAACAAAACAAAAAAACAGACAAGTATATTAAGCTGACAATTACAGGATGTGAAAGAGTTGCTCAGAAAATAGACAGGGGATGCAATAGTGGTTGTGCAACTTATTTTCCATTTGCCACCCCCACTCCGATCCAATCCCTGACTTTCCCTTGCTGCCTGTTTTTAGGTTTGCAGTCTGGAAACAGGCAGGGGTTGGAGTCTAGGAAGATGTATCAGCATACCTCATTTTATTACACTTAGCTGTAGTGTATGGGGCCCAGATGATGCTGTAGGATAAGCACTGGACTGCTAACCACAAGATTGGCAGTTCAAACCCACCAGTGGCTCTGTAGGAGAAAGATGAGCACTTGGGCTCCTGTAAAGATTTACAGCCTTGAAATCTCTGTAAGGGTCATTATGACTCAGATTAATTCAATGGCAGTATACATCAGCTGTATTGTGCTTCACATATTTTGTGTTTTTTACAGATTGAGGGTTTGTGGCAAACTTGTGTTAAGCAAGTCTATTAGTGCCACTTTCCCAAGAATATGTGCTCTGGTTGTCTCTGTCACATTTTGGTAATTGTGATAATTAAGTTTTTGTGTCAACTTGTCAGGGCCAGGATTCCCAGTGGGTTGGCAATGACAGGTGGTCATCCCCATGGTGAGATCTAATACTTTATGATAATTGGCTACGAGCAGTCAACCAATTGAAAGGATATTGCTTGCTCCAATATAATGAACTTTCTGACAAAGGTTGCTTGCTTTTCTCCTGGGCCTGAATCTTGCATCTCGTTCATCCTCCAACCTCTGGTCTTTTGGACATGAGCCAGTGGCCTGCTTTATTATAACTGCCTGCCTGCTTGCCAGACCTGCCTGCCTGCCAATCTTGGTTCATTTGACATGGACTTGGGATTCTCCCACCGCTACAATTGTGAACCATTTCCTTGCTATAAACTTCTCTTTATATATGTGTATGTATATATACAAAAGTAAGTTTCACTGGTTTTGCTTTTCTAGAGAACCCATCCTAAAACAGTAATTCTCACAATAATTCAAGCTTTTTCATAATGCTATTGTACACTTAATAGACTACAGTATTTCGTAAATATAACTTTTATATGCACAGGAAAATTAAATAATTAATGGACTTATTTTATTTTGGTGATCTGGAACGGAACTCAAAATATCTCTGAGCTGTATCCACAGATTTTGATGTGATTCATTTTACTTTTTTTGATACTGATGATCAGATCTTTTATGCTGTTAACAGTCAAGTGCTTATCCTACAGTAACCCAACAGCAATCCTTGTTGAATTTACGATGGTCAAATAGGAACTGCATCCTCTTGCTGAATCTGGAGAAGTTGAGTTCATGGAGTTGAACAATGGGGCAATAATTCAATTTTCTTGACAGTTGTCTTTTTTATCTGTATTAATACTTTGCTTTTGTTGATTGATTCTTCTAATTCACTATCCTTGGAGATATTTGACCACAAAAAGGTATTATTCTTTTAACAGCGAGCTGTTAATAGTCCTGTTAATTGTATTCAAGACCCCCCAAATTAGACAAAAGTGGAATTAGAGATACAAAGACTAGCTCTAATCTTGAAATACTAGTCAGAGAGAGGTACTGGCTTTACTTTGCATATGTTGTTGTTAAGTGCCGTGGGTCAGTTCTGACCCATCATGACCCTGTATAAGGTTGCCAAGGAGCGACTGGTGAGCTTGAACCACGGACCTTGAGGTTCAAACCGACCTTGCAGTCCAGAGCATTAACTCACAATGCCACACCTGGACTTATATTTTACACATAAGAAAGGTTTACTTTTGTTGATGCTTATGTGCAAAATATAATAAGCATATCTTAAGTCTAATCATTTTTATAAGATGGATTTTTACTATAATCATGTCAAACACCTATCTTAAAAATGAAACGATATAAAATTTTTCTTAAACATTCAGTGTAATTCTCAGACAAAGGGAAAATCGTTTTATTAAACAAAAAGAAATTGACTCCTCCAATGATCCGTTGGTAATTGAATGATAGTGTGAGTCTCCCTCCATAAATACTAGAGCGACAATAGTTTAAGAGGCACAGTTCAGATCAACATTGCTTCGTTGTTGTTTGGTATTAAACTTATGAAATTCTGTGACTTTTTGATGTATAGTTGGATCAATAGAATTGATATATTGCACTCAAGCTATTAAAAATTGGCATTTGGTTAAAGCATTTGCTTTCAACATTGATTAGCCCTACATGGTTTCCTACATCTAGTTCCTTGATGATGCCCAGAAAGTTTCATGGATCTTGACCCAAACTCTACTATTGATATTCAACTTTGTGTAGCTTAGTGCTTAGTATATAAATTTACTCTTTTATAGCTATAAATAGAGTTCTGTTGTGGTGCTGTGATAACCACTGGACTGGTAGCCACAAAGTTGGTGGTTCAAACCCACCAACTGATCCTTGGAAACCCCATACAGAGCTGTTATGAGGGGAGACCAACTTGACAGCATGTAACAACAACAAATAGTTATAAATAATTATCCAAATTCCTTCTTCAAATGTATTTAATGACTCTACCTGCCAATTTCAGTACACTTGCCTTCTCCCTATTGGGATTCAACTCATATTTCCCCCCCAGTTATTGAAACCATCTCTGAACCATGATTCTAGACAGTGTCCATTCTTCTCAGTTGTGTCTTGATATGGCTCCATAGGATCCCTGCTATTATGTTCCTGTAAAAAGGTTGTGGAGGTGGTTTCTGGTCTCCTGACGTCACAAGGAGGGAGGAAGAGGACTTCCATCAGCATGAGCCCAAGGCCAATTTGTATGAATCTGAGATTGGACATATCTCCACCTTCTGTCGTCCTTTACCAATTCAGATACCAACTGTCTATCCCATAGCACTCTCTGCTTTTCAGTTGGATCATGCATTGCATTGGCCACATAGAATTCACAAATATACTCACAATTATAAAGTTTATTAGGGAGTCAACAGGATTAGAAATGCTCAGGATGCAGGTCTTTGGTCAGGACAGCTTCTTCTCTGTTGTGCCCATGGACAGGGACAGGCCTTTCCCTGTCCCTTAGCCTGGCCTGATGGCCTTGTTCAGCTTGGGAAATATTATGAGCTCTTTTAGGGGTGCTGACAAATTCCCAAAGGGCACTGTGCTCTGCTAAAGACTCAGCCTGAAGTCTCTAGCTTTAGCTCTAGCTCCTTGGTTCATCAAACCTAGCTCCTCAATTAAGTAGCTGGAGACACCCCATTCCACAAGTGAGCCTCCTGCCTGAAGTCACTCCGCTTTACTTCCTCTGTTAGCAGGGAAGCCCACTGTTCTGTCTCATGCTGTGGCTTTTGGTTCTTCACTGCTGTTCCTCTGCCACTTCTTGGGTGTCACTGTTTCCTGGGGCAAGGAGGTTCAATGAGGTTCAATGCACAGAGATCTCAGGATCCAAAGGGACTGCATCACTCCTGGTTCTTTTTCCTTGATGATAGTGAGATTCTCCCTTCTGCTTTTGATGTGGCTCAATTTATATCCAGCAGGATGGCAGAACTGACCATTCCCTATACTGACCATTCCCTATATTAGAGTTTCAAGTTTTTAATAATCATAATTATCCCTGTTAATAATTGTTGTTGTTATGTGCCCTGGAATTGATTTTGACTCACAGCAACCCTGTACAGGGTTTCCGAGGCTGGAAATCTTTATGGGAGCAGAAAGCCTCATCTTTCTCCTGCGGAACAGCTGATAGTTTCGAACTGCTGACCTTACGGTTCACAGCCTGATTCATACCCACTACGCTACCAGAGCTCCTTACTCACAACTAAATCATATAATCCTATTAGTATCATCTCTCACCTTCATGTACCCAGATCCATCAGGAAAAGGTTGTTTAGTGGGCATTGTTGTTGTTCTTAAGTGCCATTGAGTCATTTCTGACTCATAGCTACTCTGTAAAGGGTTTCTGAGGAGCAGCTGTTGAGTTTCAACTGTTGACCTTGGTGTACAAACCAACTGTGAGGTTCTGTGCTTATCCTGCAGTGTCACAGGTGAGAGCAATTCACGGCACTGCAGTTCCAAATGAGAAATTTTATTATCCCTGACACATGAAATATATGGTACAAATGGCAGAACAAAATATTTTATAAAATCCCCAAATCAAAAACTTTCCATTAAAAAAAGATTACTCTGTAGGACTGGAAGCTGTCAGCAGTCTTGGATTCCTTTAAGTCAGGCTTGTTTTTATGTTTTGTTTGTTTTTTTGTGGTGGAGTGTTGTTGTTAAATTCCGTTGAGTTGGTTCTGACACATAGCGACCCTGTATAGAGTTTCTGAGGAGTGGCTGGTGAGTTTGAACTGCTGACCTACAGTTCAAACTGACCTTGAGGTCCAGTGCTTATCCTATAGCACCATACCACACTAAAATCCTAGTAGGCTGCCTGCCAAATACATTCTTTTTTTTTCATAAATGATACAACCCTGACACGTACCTTTTCTGATTTTATCAAACATTTATTTTTGTCAAATATTTCTCTTTCAAATATCTTTAGGAATTATTTTTGTTAGTAACTAGTGCCAGTATCTTGTCTCTTGTCGCATCAAGATATTTGAATCTGAACCATTCCCCATTTCAGTGTTTTAATGACTTTTCTGTGTTACTGACTGTCTTCCTATGTCTCACCTGTGGGCTTTCCTTTGCTCTGTTTTTGTATGGTGGTGATAAGGCAGGATTTGGTCTTCCTTTGTCCTAGGAACTTCTGATAGGAGTCCCTAGAACTGCCTTCACCAGATGGGAGTGATTTGGGGTCTTTGGGAAATCTAGCTTCTCTATTCTGGCTGCATACTGACTTGTTCCTGAGGCTGAGAAATGCTGAGTTATTGTTTCACCTTTCAGATGACTTTGCTTTCCTTCCTTTCTTCCTTCCTTACTTTTTTCACTCTCTTTCCTTCCTTTCATCCTTCTGTCCTTTCTTTTTTCTCTCTTTTGCATCTGTTTGAAGTTTGCAAAATGTTGCCAAGACCTACAGACTTCTGATTATTCTTTCTACCAAGTCTTGTGGGGATAGGCACATGATCTGAATAATAACCAATGTCATTGTTGTTGTTAAGTATTGTAGACTCAGTCCCAACCCATAGTGACCCTGTGTAGGGTTTCCAAGGAATGGCTGGTAAGCTTGAACCATCAACCTTGAGGTGTAAAACTGACCTTGCAGTCCAGTCCATTAACCCATAGTGCCACACCAGGACTCCAACAATAACCAGTAACTAATGATTAACTCCTGGTGTGGTGCTGTGGGCTAATGTGTCAGACTGCAAAGTCATTTGAACTTCAAGGTTGGTGGTTCAAGCTCACCAGCTGCTCCTTGGAAATCCTATGCAGGATTGCTATGGGTCGGAATCAACACAAAGCCACTTAAAAACAACAACAATCATTGTTTCTAATACCAACCATATCTTCCAACTACTGATCCTTCCTTTGTTTGTTTCCAACATTCCCATTTCAATCACCAGTAATTATCAATGCATTTTGATTACGTTTTTTATCAATTTCAGACTAAAGAAGTTGGTTGTTGTTGTTGTTAAATGCTGTTGAGTTGGTTCCGACTCATAGCGACTCTATATAGGGTTTTCAAGGAGCAGCTGGTGGGTTTGAACTGTTGTCCTTGCAGTTAGCAATTTAGTGCTTATTCTATAGCTCCATATCAGAAGTCACCTTAGCAAATAGGAATAGGTAAAATTTTATTTTTAAATGTTTTGGCACTGTAGGATAAGCTGAAATCAGTACTAGACGGCTAATTGCAAGGTCGATGATTCAAACCCACCAGCTGCTCCTCAGAAACCCTACACAAGACCACTATGAGTCAGAACCCACTTGACAACACTTAACAATTTAACCTAATCTATCCAAGTCCTGGTGTGGACTGTAGGATAAATCATTTGACCATAAGGTCAGTTTGAACAACAAGGTTGGCAGTTTAAACTCACCTGTTGCTCCTTGGAAACCCTGTAATAGGTTGCTAAGAGGTGGAATGGACTCTACAGCATTTAACACCAACAACAGCAACAACATCCAAGCAAGAAGTCCTGGTGTGGCGCTGTAGGATAAGCTCTGGATTGCTAACCACAAGATCGGTAGTTCAAACCTACCAGATAGCCCTTAGAAACCCTATACAGGGTCATTATGAGTCAGAACTGACTCAATGGCATTTAACAACAATATACCCCAAATATTATAATTTTAATGTGTAATAATTACCCTCCACATCATAAGTTAGATATTTTTACTTATGTTTTTGTATGAAATCTTTGAAATTCAGACATCTCAGTTTAGACCAGTCACCTTTAAAGTCCTCAGTAGTCACATGAGGGCACTGAATGGCTTCTCTATCAGACATCAGAGCACTGACACACTTTTGGGTAGCTCTTAGAATTAAACTTAATATTCCACAGCCAGCTCTCTTTCTCTCCGGTGGCTGTATTTTTTCAGTCTTTTGATCTTCTCTCTCTATGTGTCTGGGCACACGACTGCCTCCTTTCCAGAACTCACATATTCACAACTTTGCCATCAGAGAGAAGAAAACTTCTCTTCATCTCCCTAGCACTAAATACTCCAGCTCCTGTTCAAACAATCTCCAGGAAGAATGCTGACAGTCCCCATTTCTAGGCCTGTCCAGGGACTTGTTGTTATGGTAAAGTACTATAATGGATCGAGCTTGGGCAGGAGGTGGAGTTCTATGATTGACAGTTCCCAATAAAACCTTCTGAATAATATGCGAAAAGAAGAGCTCTCCTAAAGAAGAGAGGTTGCTGTAAACAGAAGAAAGGGTACTAGGAAGTCCAACCATTATTAACACATCTAAAGAATCAAAATGACTGTTTTAGAAAGATAATACGAATATTTATTCTTGGATGAACAGAACACTTAAGTATAGATAGTATGAGGGGGCTTCAAAAAGTTTATGGAAAAATTCCATGGTCTTTTTAAAAAATGTTTTATTGTGAATTATGTGATAGTTTACATGGAAGACAATTAGCTTTACATTCATCCTATATCATTTCATTGCCATGCTTACAATCCCCTCCATGCATCATCAAACAATCAAAGGGTCTACCCCGCAAGCTGGCCCCTCTGTCATCAGCATATAGCCCCTCGCCCTCTATGTGTCTAAAGTTCCCAGCTGCTCCATCTCTTCACGTCATCGTCTCTGTCTCCATCTTTGGAGTCACTGTTTCTCTGGGTAGGGTTCCGCACTCTTCTCTTCTCCCTTTCCATTATCTTTTAATTTCATTTTCCCATAAACGTTTTGAACCCCCTTCATATATGTGGGGGGCGATACAAATACTCAGGGAGCAGATTAGGCATGTCAGGAAAATGAAATAGTAGCTTCACTTAACAACTAAGTCTTTAACCTATAATTCACTTGTGTTTTAATTCTTTTGTTAAAAAATAATCTGGAAACGTAATACATTGATTTGGTAGGTTAATATTAAATTAGAAAATGGTTTCTTCACTGGAAATAAATGTGTGGAATGCCTGATTAAAAAGAAAGTGTTAGGGATCAGTAGCAGTTTAAAAATTATTAAAAAGAAAACAAACAAAAAAAACCAGAATCCCAGAAAACTCCGAGAAGCAACACACCCTAGTGATTCTAGAATCCTGCCAATTACTGTCATTTTTCAAACTCCTTCCTGGAAAGATTGACTAATATATAAGTGAAACCTCAAATTTTTTTCAGATGAAGACACAAAACAGAAGCTGTTCTGGCTTCTGTGGCAGGTGATCGTTTCAATGTGGAGGATGATGACTATTTATCTTAATCTACTGGGACTTGTCAGTTGCTTTCCATACTATGACTATATGATGCTAATGTTCATCTTAAATGTTCTGGCTAATGTAAAGGAACTGGCTCTCTCTAGGGTAAATGCAGTCCTGCCTTATGCACTGTAATTGAAGACATTCTCTTGCTTGGTCTAAATTGGTACTGACTGCAGGGAATGACTTGAGAACTGTTGGTTGAAAAAATATCCTTTATATATATTTAACTGAATTTCTTCCTGTTTCTTCCAAGCAACTCGAAAAGAGTGAATATTCACCACAATATCTGCTTCATCACTAGATCAGCTATTTTTCTAAGTTATGAGTCAAACCAACTCAAAGGCACTTAACAACACAACACCCACAAGTATAAGATGTGTACAAACGGGATAACAAATGTAACCAACCCTGGGATTTTTCAAACATTCTCAGATACTTGCAAAGTCTTCAGAGCTATCGTCTACCATGTACAGTTCCTGGATCTGAGACAAGAAACAAGAGACTTCGTGGCTTCCTTTTCTTTGAGGGAAGGGCTCACTGAACAGTGAAAGTAGCTGAAGGTTGAACAGAAGCTGAGTCAGCCTCTTGCTGAAGGTTGAACAGAAACAGAGCCAACAGCTTCTTGTCTTGGGTGACCAATCCTATCTCTGCTATGAGATGGCTGAGTCCTTAAGTATTACCTCACGCATCTTTATCTGACAAGTAGAATTATATGAAATTTAAATTATAATCAGTGTAACACTGCTAATAAGTAACATTTTGTTCTAGTCCAGTTAGATGAATATATATTTTAAAAATCAGGATTCAAAGCATGACTGTTTATCATAGCCAAACTCATCACCGCTGATTGCATTTGTCTCTTTAGTGTGACTGAAAGGAAGGGCTGTTGGTATCATAAATGCTTAGGCAGTAGACTGATTAAAATGACCCTAGAGAGAATGGTCAAAATCTGCCTTCATCCCTATCTCTATATTCAAAAAGATAATTTCAGTGCAGAAAAACGTATGTTAGAAAGGTGTTGCTAAAAATAAATGCTGAATCTTTTCATGCTATTGTATGGGTCTCAAACCTTTTTTTTTTTTTTTTTTAAATTAAAGTTAGTATCCCAGCATTTCGGGCCAATGATAATGAACATATTTAAATTAAACTTTCCAGAACCTATTCAAGTTCAACAGGCCAAGATGGATGCAATAAATTGGTGAGTCCTGGGGTTTTATGACATAGAGAAAAATTGGATAAATCAGCCAAATGTGAATATTTTTTATTCAACTTTTCTGTGTTAAATATTAAAATGAATCTTTGTCCAAACTCCTCTGTGTGTCAGCTCTGTTGTCACAGATGTCGCATACTATGTTAGGGAGGGAAAAAGATAATACATGATGAAGAAAATGCAATCTGTTATTTTAAGTTCCATAACTTTTTCTAAATCCCTGGCCTCATTCCCTTCTAACAGCTGTTTTCAAAATAGGAGAAAATATGTATCCAGGAGAAAATAGAAACCAAGCTTTTCAAATGTTCCTCTGGAACTGAGGAGGGCTGCTGAGGCAGTGGTTTAACGCTCAACTGCTAACTGAAAGGCTACTAGTTTGAATCCACCAGCCTCTTAGTGAGAAAAAGATGTGGCAGTTTGTCTCTATAGAGATTTACAGCTTGGAAATTCTACAGAGACCACTCCGCTCTGCCTCACAGGACCCTATGAACTGGGATCAGCTCGACCTCAGTGGGTCTGGTTTTTGGATCTTCGGGGGCCCGTATGTTTCAAAGTTCCTTCATGTGAGTTTTGAAACTTATGGAATACATTGATCAGACCCATGAAAATTGATAGGTAATTGGATCTTGCAGCTATGTTGGTGATGATAATAATCAAGGTATCCCAAATTTTTAAAAAGTTTGAAAGTCATGCTGATGTTTTATGAATAGCTAATTTTTAACGATGAGCACATGTGAACAGACTTCATTGCTGTAATAACATAAAAATATGATTATTTATTCACTCATCATATACAAGAGGGTTGTGATAGTTAAGATTTGATGCCAAATTGACTGGTCAGGATTCACAGTGGTTTGGAAGTGATGTTGGAGTCATGACAAGAGCTGCTACGAACAGCCAATCAACTGAAAGGAAGTTTCCTTGGAGGTGTGGCCTGCTTCCAATATTTCGGGCACTCAGGAAAAGCTTGCTTGCTTTCTGCTGGATCTGGATTCTGCATCTGACTCATCACCCAACCTTTAATGCTTTGGACGCAAGCCAGTGGCCTGCTCTAATCTGGGAGTCATCCGCAGCCTGCCATCTGTCCGGCCTGCCAATCTTGGTTCATCAGTCCTGAAGCTGTGAAAGTCGGAAGGCTCCAGCTTGATATCTGACGGACAGGCTGGGGACTTGTCCACCTTTACAACTGTGTGAGCCATTGCCTTGATATGTTGTTGTTGTTAAGTCCTGTTGAGACAGTTCTGACTCATAGTAATGCTATATAAGGTTTCCAAGGAGTAGCTGGTGGGTTTGAACCACCAACTCTGCACTTAGTAGTCCAGGCCCAGTGCTTATCCTACAGAAACAAACCAGGACTTTTTAAGTATACACATATATAAACATCACTGGTTTTGCTTTTCTAGAGAACCCAGACTAAGATCAGAGGGGCTTCCAAAAATTCATGGAAAAATTTAATCAAAAGATAATGAAATTTTTCCACGAACTTTTTGAAACCTCTCTGTATTTATTCTTTACTAGTTCTCTGACTTTGGGCAATCACATGACTTCTACAAGTCTCGGTTTTCTTATTTGTAAAGTAGAGATAATAATAAAATATATAGCTCAAATGATTGCTTGGAATTCACTCACTTAGGGTGCTGGACACATCATTGGCACTGTTGGCTCATGTCATTATCACTGTGGCTGATGTCATTATTATAGTTCATTTTCATGTGTCAGGTGATATTTTAGTCATAAGGCATGGAAAGCATAATTTAACCAAGGTCCCTGCTCTTGAGAAGTTTATCTACAGGAGCTGGGGGCAGAGGGGGAGGCATATAAACAAATAATTGTGCTTCATGGCTAAGCCTGCAGAAATCAATGCCCAGTGTGGAAAGCATTATGGACTGCCTGTAGGAAGGAGCCTTAACTTTTCCTGGGACTATCTGGAAAGGCTCAGAAAGAGAAATCATTTCTGAGCTGAACTGTGAAGGATAGGAAGGAACCTTATAAGTCAGATCAGACAGTAGTGGAAATTTTTGCAACTAAGGAAACAATATCTGAGAGATATGAGAGAAAATGGTTTTATATATTGAATAATAGACAATTCAGTGGGAGTACAGCATAGCAAACACTTGAGCAATTACTGGAAAATAAAGTATATCATGACATTATTTATATTATTCCTTTTTTATGGTCAATATCGCTCACTAGAATTTAAGTTCTATTAGGGGAAGGATTTAGCTTGTTTTATTTCTTCAGTAGTCTTAGCCCCTTCCATATATTTGTTTAACAAATGAATTAATCATTTATCTGTTAATTACTCAATTTATTTGCCTCTAATTGGAGCCCTGGTATAGCGCTGTGGGTTTATGCACTGGACTTTAAAGTTGGTTTGGACTGAAAGGTCAGCAGTTTAAGCTCACTAGCTGCTCCTAGGAAACCCTATGCAGGGTCGCTATGGGTCGGAACCGACTCGACGGCATTTAACAACAATGGTCTTTCTTGGGATCCTGGTGTGGCTCTGTAGGATAAGCATTAGACTGTTAACCGAAAAGTTTATAGTTCAAACCCACCAGCTGCTCCTAGGAAATACCATATAGGGTCTCTGCGAGTCAGAACTAACTCGATAGCAATTAACAACAACATAACAGTGATCCCTTCTCTATGTGTCTCTGTGCCACATTTTTAGTAGCTTTCAAACTATAAAGCACTTATTTCCCTTACAGATGAAAGTGATCTGAATCATGGCTGTTGGTATATTGTAAATATGTATAAATATTTCTTGGATTTAAATACAAAAGTGCAAAATACTCAGATCACATTATTTTGTTCAAACAGTTTTGATAGACACAAACACATTTTGAATGATGAGTTCTTCCACATTTTTGTGGCCAAACCTTTTCACATAAAGAAAACTTATGACGCCAGTGAGGTCTGGTGGAGTGATTTAGGGAGGTCCAAACTAACATGACATTCAGTGACCGGTGACGCCCTTTACAGAGAGCAGTCCCTGGAATTCTTTACACAGTGTCCTCCCATCCCTTCCTTTGAATTGTGACATGATGGCTATAAAAATGTGTGATCTTTGCACTCTAGGAATCTATCCAGTTAGAAATGAGAGTCTAATAACAAAATCACCTGTAAAGGCAAGCTGTGGTAGGTGACAAGGAATGATAGAGGTCATCAGCATCAGTCATGAACTGAAACCTGAGCTGTTAAATGATCTATGATCTATTGATCTACTTTTCAACAATTTTCATTATTTTAGTGGGTAGATTAGCTCCAGGAGTCCAGGAAGCCTGATAACACTACAAACTACTGTACCCCAGATTCTCAACAAGGGTCTAAAACACAGTAGATGTTCAATAAATAGTTGTGGACTGAAGGACAGAATCCTTCCATCATGATGCTCTGTAGATCTTTGTTGTTGTTGGTAAGTGCCATGGAAAGAGTATTGACTCATAGCAACCCTACGCACAAAGGGCAAAATGCTGTCAGGTCCTTTGCCATCATTACAATTGGTATGCCTGAGCCCATTGCTTCTGTCACTGTGATATTCCATCTCATTGGGGATCTTCCCCATTTTTGCTGATCCTCCACTTTATCAAGCATGATGTCCTTCTCCAGGAAATAGTCCCTCCTGATAACATGTCCAAAGTATGAGAGATGAAGTCTTGTCAGCCTGGCTTCCAAGGAACATTCTGGCTGCACTTTTAACACACATTTGCTTTTTCATGCAAAAAAGTCCATGGTACTTTTAATATTCTTTTCCAATACTATAATTCAAATGCATCAATTCTTTTACAGCTTTCCTTATTCATTGTCCAAATTTCACATGTATATGACACTATTGAGAATATCATGGGTTGGGTCAGTGTACCTTAGTTTTCAAACTGACATCTTTGCTTTTGAACACTTTAAAGAGGTCTTGTGCAGCAGATTTGGCTAGTGCAATACTTCAATTGACTTCTTGATTGCTGCTTCTATGAGTGTTGGTTGTGGATATTAGCAAAATGAAGTCTCTGATAATGTCAATCTTTTCTCCATTTATCATGGTGTGATTTATTGGTCCAGTGGAGAGTATTTTTGTTTTCTTTACATTGAGGTTCAACCTATGCTGAAAGTTGTGTTCTTTGATCTTTATCAGTACGTATTTTGAGTCTTGCTTGAAGATTTCAGCAAGCAAGGTTGTATCATTTGCATATCACAGGTTATTAATGAGTCTTCCACCAATTCTGATGCTATGTTCTTCCTCATGTAATGCAGCTTCTCAGATTATTTGCTCAGCCTATAGATTGAATAAATATGGTGAAAGAATACAACCCTAATACACACTTTTCTGGATTTTAAACTTTTCAAATGGCTGCCTCTTGGTCTATGTACAAATTCCTCATGAACACAATTAAGTGTTCTGAATACCTATTTTTCCCAATGTTACCCATACTTTGCCATAATCCCCACAGTCAAAAGCCACTGCATAGTCAATAAAGTACAAGAAAAATCTTTCTGTTATTCTCTTCTTTCAGCCAATATCCATCTGATGTCAACAATGGTATCTCTCATTCCACATCCTCCTCTGAGTCTAGCTTGAATCTCCGTCAGTTCCCTATAGATGTGCTGTTGTAGCCATTGTTGAACTATCTTCATAAAAGCTGTACTAGCATGTGATATCAATGATATTGCTATATGATTTCCACATTCCATTTGGTCACCTTTCTTCAGAACAGGCACAAATATGAGTCTCTTCAAGTAGCTGTGTTCCAAATTTCTTGGCATAGATGAGTGAATACTTGCAGTGTTAAATCAGTTTGTTGAGATATTTCAATTTGTATTCCATTAATTACCAGAGCCTTGTTCTTTGCCAATGGTTTCTGTGCAGTTTGGACTTCTTTCTTCAATATCATTGGTTCTTGATCATGAAATAGTTGAACATCGACCATTTCTTTTTGGTACAGTGACTATGTGTATCCTTCGATCTTTGTTTGATGCTTTGTGCATCATTCAGTATTTTGCCTATAGAATCCTTCAATGTGCAAACGGAGGCTTGAATTTGTTCTTCAGTTATTTATGCTTGAGAAATGCTGAGAATGTTCTTATAAACATATTATTTGTAGATCTTTATAAACATATCATTTGCACAATTGCTGTTTCGTTATTCAGAAGTCTTCTATAATTTTTATATGTGTGTGTCCCAGGGCAGATGCATTATAAAGAGTGGGATGTGGTGGAAAAAACACTAGATTTATAATTAATTTGGATTCCTAAATTAGCAGCCCTTGACATATCTCAGAATCACCCAAAAAGTAGGAGCAAATCCTCCTCTGCTGTCCTCCCAAGGATACTCTATATGAAAATGACTGCAAACTCTTAGCCAATATAGCAAATGGAAGTAGTATTGGAAGTCCTGATGTGGTGCTGTAGGATAAGCACCCCGACTACAATCAGAGGTTTTCTTTCCATCTAAGAGAGGAAATGGACTCCTGGTGTGGCGCTGTGGGTTAATGCACCAGACTGCAAAGCTGTTTCAACTGCAAGGTTGGTGGTTCAAGCTCACCAGCTGCTCTTCAGAAATCCTACACAGGGTCGCTATGGGTCGGGATCGACTCGATGGCACTTAACAACAAGAGAGGAAATAACTATCTGATTCCTAAGGATTGTTGTTGTTGCTACATGCTGTCGAGTTGGTTCCAACTCATAGTGACCCCATATAGGGTTTTTGGGGAGTGACTGGTGAGTATGAACCGCTGACCTTGCGGCTCAAACTGACCTTAAGGTCCAGTGCATTATCCTACAGTGCCACAGCAGGATTTCTAAGGACATGACTGAGTAATACCAACTTGTATTCAACATCCTCTGTCACCCATTACAAGATATTCAATCTTTGCCAAGTTGAGGTCTTAGGGATTTACAAGGCTCTTTGGAACTGTGACAGGAGCACATCAAGGAAAATATTTTATCCACTAGTTGGCTGCATTTGAATATGCAAAGTCAGAATCCTGTAAGCTTAGCTCTTTAGGGCATGGGAGGGTAGTCGAATGTTTGGGAGGCACATTTTATGTCCACAAAATAGGAACACAATAGAGATTGAATCTGCTGGTTTCTTTGGTGAAAGAATAGAACCTCATCATACTAGTTCACACAGTAAAGGATTTTATTAAAGCATATTAAGCAGTTCACAGACTGACTGAAAGGTCTAAAGAATGGGCCTTGGAGGCTACAGAAGCAGAAACAGTGCCCATACCACACCTTGAGGTTAGTCTAGCAAAGTCTGGGCTGCGGCTGCGACTCAGTGCAAATACTAACTTACCTCATTGCTTCTTGGCATCTGATGTAGGACTTCATTACTGCTGCTCCACAAACTAGTCTCTCGATGGTCATCTTTTTCCAACAATGGATTCCCTTTGACAGCTGCTGCTTTATGTTGACTTCTTTCTTTATTGAAAGAAATATGTCATGCTGGTTTATTTCACTTCTTGCACTTGGCTGCAAGAAAAGCTAGGGGGAAAGTTATACCCTAAGAAGGTGGACTATCATAAGGGAAATACTCTCAATAATAGCAAGAGAATTCAAAAGATATTGGAGAGTCATATTCTTGACAAAAGTATATTCATATTAACATATATTATTCAGTGAAGCCAAATGTTTACTTTTCCTTTATCTCTTACCAAATGCAGGATTTCAGCCTCTAGAAAAGAGTACTTCAGGATTTTGTGGGATCTCAAGTGGAGTCCCATACATGCTCATAAAGAAATCTAGACCATTAGGACATGGGAGTAAAGTTGGATGCCATATTTCTTAACCCTTCTGGGGTTACATTTTGTTAGAAGAGTGTCAAAGTGGGCTTGATTACTACCCAACATCTCATACAACGTTGGACAAATGTATCTTTCAGTTTTGAATACAGCCAGATCTGTGTCTTTATCACATATGGGGATGGTGGTGTGGTGGAGGTGTTATGTGCCGTGGAGTCACTTCCTACTTATCGTGACCCGGTATAAGGTTTCTGAGGCTGTCAATCTTTACAGAAGCAGAAAGCCTCATCTTTCTCCTGCAAGGCCACTGGCAGTTTAGAATAGCTGACCGTGAGATTAGCAGCCTGACACGTAAGCACTACACTACCAGAGCTCCTCACACGGGGATGGTACCTGTGTAAAAGCTAAGTGACTGTGCACTGCATTCCTAGTACTACCCTACTCTCATTACTGCTGGGCTTTACTACTGCATCACTAAGCTTTCCCTGGTTTTAAAGATGCCTTTCTACTGAAAGATACATTGGCAGCTCCTGCAAATAGGCTTCTAGATGACCTCCTTGGCCTGCACTATGAAGCTTTAGGATTGGCTCCTTGGCATGTGGCATTTCCTTTCAATTGGTGGATTCGTACTGTCATGCTGCTGCTGTGTCAATTTATTTACACACATTTCATTTCAGATGGAATTCATGAATCTGAGAAGGAATACACTGCAGAGGCACATCTGTAGTTTATCAGAACAATACTCTTTACCATAGCAGAAGGTGCTAAGGAATTGTTCAATGATGCCTGGAGTCCAGGGTGGCTAGCACTGATTTGCCTAAAAAAATCAATGAACTCTGGGATTTGGAAAAGAGAGCATTAAATCAGCTTTGCTGGTTTATGAAACTAGAAAGTAGGTCAGTGCTCAGCATCCTAGTAGTAACTGCTGCTGACTCTGAGGCAGGCTCAGTGGCAGATACGGAGGGCATGACAGTCACCCAGAATGTTGGGTGAGAGAGAATGAGGTCGTAAGATCCCAAGAAGGTGCTAGCTCAGCCTGATCTTCAAAAGGAAAGGGGGACCTTCCCATTCAGCCAGAGCTGCAACAAATAATTCCTTGACACACCATATCATTAGTTTTAGTTTTAATATGTTAGAGATACTTTCTTTCATTATTTTCCTGTTAAATTAAAAAAAAAAAAATACTTTACCCAATCTTCCCCTGAGAGTGCTTGAGGATTCAGTGTTATTTTATTTTTGACATATTGCATTTTTAAAGGCCCATAGAATTAAATCTTGGCCCCCAAAAGGGGGCTAATTAAACAAGAGTGGGTCATGTTCTAATTTCTCATTCTTAGCTACAATATAGGTCTTTTTTAATAGTAAAGCTCCGATTAAGGGAGCAAAAAAATAAATAATTCTAATTATGAACTTCATTCTTTCATAGCTGCCAAATCCACTGCCAGTGAGTTGATTTTGACTCAGAGCAACTACCCTATGTAGGGTTCCCAAAGCTGTAAATGTTTCCTGGAGCTTCTGGGTTTGAATTGCCGACCTTGTGATTAGCAGTTGAATGTTTATCCTACAGAGCCACCAAAGCACATTTCATCTTCTCATACACAGTTCCAAAAATAGATTCATACAAATCCCCCTGAGAGTAGACAATGCTGATTTTATAGGGGAGGGGACAAGGAGGAGAGTGAAAAGCAGTCACATGGGAGAGGGCACTAGCTCTAGTTCTGGTTTTACCATGCCCATTGTCACTGGCATGTTGTGTGTAACTCTCATGTCATTCATGGAGACCTTGACTAATAGATTTAACCAGATTATTTTTCTACTCATAGTGACACTCTATAGGGTTTCCGAGGAGCAGCTAGTGGGTTTAAATAGCCAACCTTGTGATTCACAGTCCAGGGCTGATCCTACAGAGCTATACCAGGAGTCCTTAACCTGGTTGTTGTTGTTGAGTGCTGCCGAGTCAATTCTGACTCATTGTTGTTGTTGTTGTTAGGTGCCATCGAGTCGGTGCAGACTCATAGCGACCCTATGCACACCAGAATGAAAAACTGCCCGATCCTGGGCCAACCTCACCATTGCTGCCACATTTGAGCCCATTGATGCTGCCTCTTGGACAATCCATCTAGCTGGGGGTCTTCCTCTATTTTTCTGACCATCTGACTCATAGTGACCCTTTTTGTTGTTGTCAAGTGCCGTTGAATTGGTTCTGACTCAACCTGTTGTGAGGTTGGTGCAGGACTGGGTTATGCATAGGGTCGTTATGGGTTGGTTCTGACTCAATGGCACCTAACAACAACAACAACAATGTACTGACCCTGTATAGAGTTTCCGAGAAGCAGCTGGTGAGTTTGAAGCTCTGACTCTGCAATTCAAACTGAGTGCTTATCTTATGGTGCCTCACCTGGACTCCCATTGAGGCCATTAGGTAGTGACCCTTAGACATTAATACAATAAACAGTGAACTATTTTCCCCACCACTTCACCTTTCAGTTGCTCTTTTCCTTGTCCTGATTTCCAGTGTCTAAACTTCCATTCTCTTCTCCTACCTAAACACAAGGATCTATCTTATTCTCAGCTATCTGTCAATGAGACCACCATGTAGAATAACCCCATGACGTTCCATTTAGAGACTCAACCAGCAATGATGTCTGGAGTTGAGCAATGCTATGACTCCATTGCTTTCATTGATAAATCTGAAGTGTCAGGAACTTGACAGAGAACAAGAGATACATTTAAATTTCTTAGTATTCTTTCATTATCATATTGGTAAAGGATTATGCTCCATAACAAATAAAGATTTACCATGAAGTCAACCCCAGCTCATGGAGAGCACATGTGTAACAATGCAGAACTGTATTCCGTAGTGTTTTCAACGGCTGATTTTTCACCAGGTCTTTCTTCCAAGGTGACCTTGTACTGGCAAACATTCAGACAGCAATGGAGTGCTTAGCTGTTTATGAATAGACCCTGTGAATGATCCTTAAATACATTTTCAATAGAAAATGATGGAGAAGTATGAGACTTTGTAAATAGGTATCTTGAGCAATTTATAAGGATCTTCTGTGTGGTGCTGTGGGTTAATGCACTGGACTGCAAACTCAATTTGAACTGCAAGGTTGACGGTTCAAGCTCCCCAGCTACTCCTTGGAAAACAGGGTCTCTATGGGTCAGAACCTACTTGATGGCACATGGCAACAACAATAACTAACATATATTATGTTCCTTCAGACTTTAATGCAATGATTAAGGTTGTGTGTCAACTTGGCTAGACCATGATTCTCTAGTTTAGCAGTTATGGTGTAGTTATCACCTCTATGATGAGATCTGCTATGAGCAGGCAATCAGTTAAAAGGTTGCTTCCTCAGGGGTGTATTCTACATAAAATACATACGGAAGTTCTGGCACAGTATTCTAATTTTTATTTGCTCTAGACCCTGCATCTTCCTTTCATTATGTGATCTTCAATTCTTGGGACTTGAGCCAGTGGCCTGCTGTATTACTTGTGGATCTTGGGATTCATTAGCCTCCACAGCCTGAGAGCCAGCAGCCTGCTGTCTGACATGTTGATAAAGGTTTTGTTGGTCCTTGCAGCTATATGAGTCAGGAGAAGCCTCCAGGTTGTTGTCTGACTCATGGACTTTGGACTTGCCATATTCTACAATCTTGTGAGCTAATTTCTTGAAATAAATATCTTTAAACATACACACATATATAATGGATTTGCATTGCAGGATAATGTACTGGACCTCAAGGCCAATCTGAACTGCAAAGTCAATGGCTCAAACCCACCAGCTGCTCCTCAGAAAGCCTATACAAGGTCTCTATGAGTTGAACTGACTTGATGGCACGTAATAACAACAACAACAATATAAGCGTCATTGATTTTGCTTCTTTAGAGATTCTAGCCTAAGATACTTGATTTCATTATGGTGCTAGAAAAAGCAGATGTTATTATGCTAACTGTCTTAGTTAAGTGTGAGAGTTTCAGAATTAGGATCTTGACTAGTATCAGAATTATTGACTCAGGTCTGACCATCTTAGATTTTGTTTATTTACCTTGTAACCATCAAACCCTTAGACAGACATGGTATATAACAAGGGATTCCCCTTACAATGAACAAGTACATAGACAGACTTAAGTATATTACAAAGGAAATGTTTTTCTCTGTAGTTAAACTAAAGATATGGAAAGAATGTCTTGACATACGACCTTTATAAGAAATTCCCTCGGCATTCCTTACAAAGGAAATCTTTTAAGATAATTACTTTATGAACACACAGTGAAGCCCCCCTTAGTTACATCTTTAAACTAACCAATCCAAATAACCCATATTTTTGTTTCCAACCAATGACTGTAAAGCAATCCTCACTTGGAGGTGTCCCACCTTTGGCTTCTCTGATCTTACAACTTTTAGTCAGAAAAGTTGTACCTTTGGTTCTTGATTTTACCTCATAGTTATGCCTCTGTTATGTCACCATTTTGGAGCATTTGGTTTCACTTTATGATACAAGATGTGGCCTTGGTTCAATTTTGAAACTTCAATAAATTTCTTTGCCTTTATTTTGAGTATGTATTCTTACTTATTGACATTTTCTGGTGTCAGAGTGGGATTCAAAGGTGCACTTTTTCTGGTGCCTACCAGAACATCAAGAACTGGAGCTTTGGTACCAAGCATGAGTCCTCTGAAGCAAATTTGTCTCCATGGATTTCTGGGAGTTGTCCCAGGTTAAAGTCCTCTTGTGTTCTTCCTTGTGTTCTTCCAGATTTGTTGGCTTTCTCTTCTGCTTTCATTTCCAGCTTGCACCAAGCATTTTGTTGGGCTCATTGCAAAATTAAGTTTGGTGTGACTTACCATAAAACTCTTAAGTCTAATAAGCACAGACATTGGGAAGTTCAAAACCTCAGCCCATTAAGCTCGAATGCATCTATTTTTCTTTAGAAGGCATTTACGCTTTCTAGCACCTGCACCTCAGTTTTAGTAAGATGGAGAATACCAGTTCTAAGGTTTGTCAGGCCACGTTGGGTACCCTGACTACTTATCAGAACAAGCTTTTTGGCTCATATAGCTATCTGTCTTTGTGGTACTGGCATGACTTTACTAAGGACAGTTTAGAGTATCAATGGCTCATTTGAGATTTTTTTAAACTAAGACAAACTGTTTTTTCTGTGCAATTAGAAATGAGAGGTTCCTGAATTCCTCACATACAAGGGATGCTTATTTTATTGGCACATGCTGTTGTTATTAAGTGCCATTGAGTCAGTTCTAACTCAAAGTGACCATGTATAGGGTTTTCGAGGAGCAGCTGGTATGTTTGAACCACCACCCTTTCAGTTATCAGTCCCGTGCTTATCCTACAGCATCACACCAGGATTTTTGGAAGCCTCTAAAAGCAAAAAAGCAGGCTAGCTCTCATGTGAGATACTGTTTCTAAAACTGACTAAAATACAGAAACTTTAGAATGCATAACTTACCTCCGTTCCCTCTGCTGTCTGTATCCTGTCTGTGTCCTTCTATACTTTCTTATTCTTCTACTAACATGTCCTCAGAAATTATTTTTTTTTCTAAATGATTTCTTCAGCAAGAAAAATCTGTCTCTGAAATGTTTTTATAAATCTGACCTTTGAGTCCTAGAGTTGGACTCTATGGTTTCCTGGAGTTGATACCCTATAGTATCAAAACTCCCTAAGTGTATCCTTTGTCCAAGAACCCATTACATAGCACTGTTAAATATTTCTCATATGTATGAAAGGATGCCTATAAATTTGCTAAATGAATTAAAATCCTTATCAAAGCTTACTGTATCAGTTGGTTCCCACATGAATAAGCCCTGGGGATGCTCAGTTATGGTTTGATCATGCTGATTGCAGTGATCCTCATCTTAGTCTAGCCTTAGATGTCAGCAAGACATCAGAGGATCTGCTTCAAGAAGTCCTCAGAAAAAATAGAAGCACTTACTTGACACCATTAATAAAGTCTTTCCCCCATAAAACTCTGAACAAAAATCCACTTTTGCAAACAGAATAAAGAACAAAAGCATTTCTGAGTCTTAAATTCTCTCTTTCAGTGTTAGTTGAGTTAGGCTACAAGTAAAGTGTCTTAACCCATAATTCATCATAATCCACGTCAAAGCAAGGTTTTGTTTTAGTATTAATTCCATACATTGTTTTTTACTAACACTTCTATTTTAAAGCATGTTTTGAGGATTTCTGGTGTGGTGCTATAGGCTCAGCACTGGACTGTGAACCACAAGGTCAGCAGTTCAAACCCACCAGCTGCTTCTCAGAAACTCCATACAAAGTCACTATGACTCAGAATCGACTCAAGGGCAGTTAACAACAACAACAAAACCAGAACCAAAAACGAATATACAGTTTTTGGTCCTTTAGATTAGGCTCTCTAGAAATATCTAGAGCCGCATGTACACGTTTATGTGTTGATGAGGCAATAAAGGAAATTAAAATAGAAGAAAGGAGGCAATGAAGCAGGGAAGAAACAGAGTCTAGTGGATGCTGTGATGGGGTACCTAGCTCTCACTGGGACTGAGGAAGAAAGACAATCTTCAATGATCAGCCCTCATCAGGAAGTGCCTTGACATTTTATTAACACCCTCTTCCCTGGGAAGACCACAACCACCATTGATCAATGCAGCAGTATAAAGGCCTGGCTCTTTTGCCCTCAAATAAGACATCTTTGAAAGGCTATCTCAGTTCCAGAGTTCCTCATGGGGTCTTCTGAGGCCTTGATTGCTGTTCATCACAACCCAACTTCTTTCGTTCTTACCCTTGCTTACAACTCTTCTGAAGAGATTACCTATTAAACTTCCTTCATGTTAATCTCTTTATAAAAGTTCACTTTCTAGGGATCCCAACTTGCAAGGACTGTTGTGTTGGTGATAAGTGCCATCAAGTTGGTTCCAACTCATAGTGACCCTGTATAGAGTTTCCAAGGAGCTGCTGGTGAGTTTGAACCACTGACCTTGCAGTTCAAGCTGACCTTGCAGTCCAGTGCATTATCCAGCAATACCACACGAGGACTCCAAGGATAAATATTTACCAGGGTGATGTTAACTCTCCTGTCTTCTGCCATTATATAATACAAAGGTATCCAGATAACCTGAACATTCTGCAGAACATTCTATTATTCCATTTATTGGGGACATCTACTGATTGGACTAGAAGAGCAAGATGTTTGGGAGGCTATGTGACCTAGCAGATGGGATATAAACTCTACAAAGGTACAAGGGCCTGTCACATCGATGTTTTGGAGGGATATTTTAAGACATCCCCTCAAATAGAGGAGAAATGGTTACCTCCCACTAAAAAACAAAACAAAATGAAGCATAAAGCCTACCGGTCTCTTCAGGTTTTGAGGCAGCACATTCCACCCCTGGATTTACTTCTCTGTCTTGCATACCAGGGACGTGGCTCTGAATTGTGCCCAGGACAGGAAAGAGTTCTGCAGCTGGTGGAGGTAAATGGTCTGTTATTTGTGACCACACAACCCAGCAGACCCAATGGTACTAAAGGCGTCAATGATGAGCTAGACGCTATGGCGTTTATGGCAAGCCTTAATGAGACTGAAAATGCAGATCCCTGGTGTGGCACTGGAAGATAAGCACTCGACCTCAAGGCCAGTTTGAACTGCAAGGTTGGTGGGTCACACTCAGCAGCTGCTCTTTAGAAACCCTTTACAGTGGAAACCGACTAAACAACACTTAACAACAGCAACAACAAAGGTCAGGAACAAGGATTTTCCCAGGCCATTGGAAAATGAGGAAGAAGCCAGGTTATTGTCTTTAAGTGCTGTTGAGTCAGTTCCCACTCACAGTGACCCTGGATAGGGTTTACAACGAGCAGCTGGTGGGATTGAACTGCTGATTTTGCAGTTAGCATTTCACTGCTAATCCTAGAGCACCACACTATAGAAACCTCGATTTTGAGGGACATTAGGAGTTAGACATATCCAACAATCTTACTTGATAAGTTAGAACTAGATCTATACGAGAAAATGAATTGTGTATCAGCTTTTGATTTCACAGGAAATGATTTTGTGCTAAAATTAAGTCGTGTCCTCATTAAAACTCTGTCTCTTAGGAAAGGACAGGGATGGGTGGGGACATAACATTTGCTGAATGCCTATTGTGTTCCATGGATTTTACATTCATTATTTCCTCTAATTAACTGACTTTTATAATAATCCTAGGAGGCAGAAATCATTATATCTATTAAATAAGAACTTTGATTGTCTGGACAAAGCCAGATTAATAAAGAGGAGTAACCCTTGAGACCAAGCTGTGATTTCTGATGCCCAGATATCCTATGCATACAAGTCTTACACCGGCTCCATAGGTGAAGCAGTTAAAGAACATCCAAGCCAAGAACAATGAAATTAGCTTTTCACTGCAATGTGCTGTTTCCACTTCCTCTTCATTAAGTGAGTTAAAAACATCAAAGATGAAAGAACAATGGCTTGTCCCAAGTTAATAAAAGCTTTACTTTCTGCTTGAATCAAGAAAACACTGACAAGAAAAATATGAGCAGACGCATCCAGGAAAGACATATTTCCAAATTTCCTCACCACTGCCTGGGTCAGGGGCCCAAAGGTCTTCTGCCTCTGTGTCTTCCAGTGAACAATAAAGATGTTCTGCTCCTGCCCCTTTAAGTTTCCTCCTGTTGTAGTTGTTAAGTACCTTCAACACTTTATAGGGTTTCAGAGGGTCGACTGGTGGATCTGAACTGCTAACCTTGAACTCAGTAGTCCAGTGCTTATTTTACAGTACCATACCAGGACTCCAAATTCATCTATCTCAGGGGAAATGAAAACAAAGCAAAACAAAACTATGCAAATCTGTAAACTCCTCTCTTTTGTCTCTGCTCTTCTCATTTTTTACTTTCTTTTTTTAAAATCCAAAACTCTAAAAATTTTCCAAGAGTAAAAACTCAGCTGGGGAGGGGCAGGCAGACACTGAAATATTAACCTAATGCAAGCATAGTAAATGCAGTTGCTTCAGGGGATTCTGAGCAGTTTGCCTGTAGTAGTTGAGATGAATTGGTTTATGCTGGCTAGTTGTACCATCCCTGGGGGGCCTGGATGCAATTCTTCTAGCATCACTCAGGTAATGCGGTGAACTCACAGCCAATACTTGTAAAAGAATAAAGCAATTCCTTTAGACCCAGCTGTCTGATCACTCACAAGGAATGTGTAATTTGATGTCTTAGGTAAGTTAGTGGCTTCGTTCTCCTTCCTTTGTCCTTTCTTTCCTGTCTCCCTCTACCACCTCCGCTTGTTGTTAAGTGCCGTCCAGTTGGTTATCACTCATACGGACCATGTATAGAGTTTCCAAGCAGTGACTGGCAAGTTTGAACCCCCACCTATGGTTCAAACCACCTTGGAGTCCAGTGCTTTATCCCACAGTGTCACACCTCTTCCTCTTACGTTTAGTGCATGTCAGATAGAGTTCTGGCGTCCCTGGGTGGTATAAAGCGTTGTTGTGCTCCAATGGTTGCAAGTTGGATTCCATCCAGAAGCACCTCAGGATTTATCTTTAAAACCATTCAGTCATTAAAAGCCTTCTGGAGCATAGTTCTAATCTGACACACACAAGGTCACCTTGAGTCCAAATCAACTTGAAAGCAACTGGTAAGCTGGTAAGGCTTTATGTATATTAACATATTTAATCCTTTTAAAACTCTGAGATCCTTATTTTATAGATTAAAAAAACTACGCTAAAAGTTACATAAGTATCCTTGGTCACACAGTAAGTTTGGGGGACAAGATCTGAACAAACCAGCTCCAGCTTCTGGGCCCGTAAAGCTATGACAGTTATCAATTAACAACAACAACAATGCAGCAATTGAAAATACCATGGCTTGGGTCAGGCACATCTCAGTCCTCAAACTGACATCTCTGCTCTTGAACACTTTAAATGCCTACGGCAAAATGCTTTCCACTAAGCTGCTTACTAGGCTTGAAGGTGACTTTGGAAAACTACTGTCTTCAAAACTCAAGATTCAAAGGGACACTTAAGGACAAAATGGTCTGAGTGGGTTGTTGCTGTTGTTAGGTGCTACTGAATCAGCACTGACTCATAGCGACCCTATGTACAACAGAATGACACACTGACTGGTTCTGTGCCAACCTCACCATCTTGTTATGTTTGAGTCCATTGCTATTGCCACTGTGCCAGTCCTTCTCATGGGGGGTCTTCCTCTTTTTCTCTGACCCTCCACTTCACCAAACATGATATCCTTCTCTAGGGACCAATCCCTCTTAATAATATGTCTGAAGTATGAAAGAAATCTGGTCATCCTGGCTTCCACGGAGCACTCTGGCTGTACTTCTTCCAAAACAGATTTGTTTGTTCTTGGCAGTCCATGCTACTTTTGAAATTCTCCTCCAAAACCATAACTCAAATGCATCAATTCTTCTATCATCTTTCTTATTCACTGTCCAACTTGCACATACATGTGAGATTATTGAAAATACCATGGCTTGGGTCAGGTGCACCTTAGTCCTCAAGCTGACGTCTTTACTCTTGAACACTTTGAAGAGGTCTTGTGCAACAGATTTGCCTAATACAGTATATTGTTTGATTTCTTGACTGTTGCTGTTTCCATGAGTGTTGATGGTTGATCTGAGCAAAATGAAGTCTTTGTCAACTTTAATCCTTTCTGCATTTATCTGGATGTTGTTTACTGGTTCAGTGGTGAGGATTTTTGTATTCTTTATGTTGAGATGCAATGCTGTGGAATCGGTTCTGACTCCTAGAAACCCTTAATAAGATTTCCAAGGTTATAAATCTTTATGGGAGCAGAAAGCCTTACCTTTCCCTTAGGGAACCACTGGTAGTTTCGAACTGCTGACCTTGAGATTAGCAGCCTTTCTTGTAACCACTACACTACAAGGGCTCCTTGACTGGGTGGGTGTTGTTGTTGTGGGTTGTTGTTGTTAAGTGCCATTGAATCAGTTCCGACCCATAGCGACCCTGTATAGGGTTTCCAAGGAGCAGCTGGTGAGCTCGAACCACCGACCTTGCAGTTCAAATGGCTTTGCAGTCTGGCGCATTAACCCACAGCACCACAGTAGAAGGACTAAATTCCAGGAGGATTAAAATGGTTTCTCACTATTTTATTGGCTCATTTATTCTTCTTCTCCAGCTCCAAGCTCATCTGGAGTCTTGCAGCACTCCATGTTTCCACCTTCTTCTATGTCCCATGTACTTGGAGCTCCTATTGCCCACAATGCCTTTTATTTCCTTGGGAACATATTTAATAGCCCTGTGTTTCTAGCCTTTAAGCTATTAACTCTATAATGACTTAGGTGTCCATTGTCCACCTTTAGACTAAATTTCCCTCGGGCCATAAAAAGGGCTTTATTCCTCTGTGTGAAAAGAGTCTTGCTGGTGCAAAAGATCTGGTTATTTCACTCCATGACAATAGATTTGACTTTTGAATTTTTATTCTATGTGCTATTTCCTATAAGAATTAAAGACACTTGGGCAACTTATACCAAAACACCAGCAAAATGTTTACTTGTGGTTTTTTGATTTTACAAAGGCATTTGACTGTGTGGATTATGACAAACTATGGATAATTTTATAAAGAATGGATATTCCAGAACATTTAACTGTGGCAAATCTGCTGCAAAAGACCTCTCTAAAGTGTTAAAGAACAAAGATATCAGTTTGAGCACTAAGGTGTGTCTGACCAAAGCTGAGCACATAATTTGGGAAGTTGGAGTATATGAAGAAGAACATGACATCAAGATTGGAGGATGGCTTATTAACAACCTGAGATATGCAGATGATACAAACTTGCTTGCTGAAAGCAAAGAGGACTTATTGATAAAGATCAAAGACCGCAGTGTTTAGTATAAATTGTACCTCAATGTAAAGAAAACAAAAATCATCATAACTGGACCAATAGATAATACCATGATAAATGGAGAAAAGTTTGAAATTATCAAAGACTTCATTTTGCTTGGATCAACCATCAACACTCATGGAAGTAGCAGCAGTTAAGAAATCAAATGACGTATTGCATTGGGCAAATCTGTTGCACAAGACCTCTTCAAAGTGAAGATGTCAGTTTGAGGACTAAGGTGCACCTGACCCAAGCCATGATATTTTCAAGAACCTCATATGCATGTGGAATCTGGACAGTGAATAAGGAAGATGGTAGAAGAATTGATGTATTTGAGTTATGATGTTGGAGGGGAATATTGAAAGTACCATGAACTGCCAAAAGAACAAACAAATCTGTTTTGGAAGAAATACAGTCAGAATGCTCCTTGGAAGTCAGGATGAACAGACTTTGTCTCTCATACTTTGGACATCTTATCAGGAGGGACCAGTCTTTGGAGAAGGACATCATGTTTAGTACAGAGGAGGGTGGGAGCAAAAGACTCCCCAACAAGATGGCTTGGCACAGTGGTGACAGCAACAGGCTCAGGTATAACAATGATTGTGAGGTTGGCACAGGACCAGGCAGTGTTTGCTTCTGTTGTGCATAGGGTCGCTATGGATAGGTACCGACTCAATGGCACCTAATAACAACAATATATGTGTGTGAAAGTTAGACAATGAGTAAAGAAGACTGGAGAAGAATCAATGCATTTGAATTATGGTGTTGGAGAAAAGTATTAAAAATGCCACAGACTTCCAGAAGAACAAACAAAACTGTCTTGGAATAAGCACAGCCAGAATGCTCTATAGAAGCAAAGATGACCAGATTTAAGTCTCTCATATTTTGGCCTTGTTATCAGGAAAGATCAGTACCTGTAGAAAGACACCATACTTGGAAAGTGGAGGGTCAGCAAAATAAAGGAAGATTCCAATAAGATGAATTGGCACAGTGACAGCAACAATGGTTCAGATGTAACAATGATTGTTTGGTTGGTGCAGGACTGGCCATTGTTTAGTACTGTTGTGCATAGGGTTGCTATGAGTTGGAACTGACGTAAGAGCACCTAACAACAAGTCAGAATTAACTGGTTGCCAGTTGGTTTTATATTAAAACCATTAATAATTCTTCAGGCAAGAGTTGTTTTGAGCTGAGTTCATAATCCTCTGTAAGGCTTTCAACCATTAAGGCCAATACGTATATGCAATACAATACAAAAAAAAGTGCATGTTAAAAATAAACTTTGCTATTGTTTGGAGTCAATGTGATCTGTCACAAACCATTGAATTCTTAAAGGTCACTCCCCTCTGTTATGTTGCTTGGTAAAACTCTTACCTGGAAGACATGCACATTTCTTGCTACAACATTTTCAGGATGTTAGACAGTCAACAATACAAGGCTGTTGTTGTTGTACATTTATTTAGGATCTGAGAGACTGCCACAGAGAGATGGCTCAAAACTGGATGGGAAGACTCATTTGACTTCTGGAGAGTAAAGACTGGGGTGTGGAAAGATCCTTTCACTCCAGGATTAAACAGATGAGGGTCTGGCAGAGTTATTTGTACTCCTTGTAAACCAGGAGTGGCGACCAGAGCATGCATATATTAAAACAGTGTTTGTCTGATACTTTTTCATGTCCAGAGAAATGCATGATAGATTCAGGAAGAACCTGGGTAGTATGTGATAGGTTCTCTGCAGGCTCTTTGATATTCTTGCCATCATTTGGTAGAACCAACCTGGTAAGTAAGCCAGATGAGTTCAGTTAAAAGACTATTGTGGACAACTGATCTGTAAACTAGTGTAAAAGAAGGTTGATATTGACATTCAGTTTACTTTTATTTTATTTAGTTTATTAGAAACCGATAAGAATAGGAATGACAACTCCAAATCTGTTCATTCAGATTCACAGTGACCCCACAGGACAGAGTCCCACTGCCTCATAAAGTTTACAAGACTGGACATCTCCATACGATAAGCACTGGACTGTGAACTACAAGGTGGTGGTTTGAGCCCAGAAGCTGCTCATTGGGAGAAAGATGAGGCTTTCTGCTCCTGTAGAGATTTACAGCCTCAGAAACCCTATCCACAGTCACTGTGACTCAGAATCAACTCGATGGCACTTAATAAAAACAAATCATTACAAAAGCAAACTGCCAAATCTCTCCCACAGAGTAGATGGTGGGTTTAAAACATGTACACTTGGGTTACCGATGGGTGTTTAACTACCATTCTGCCAGGGTTCTTTGATTAATAGCCAGACAATAATAACAAAGTCGACAGAAAACCAAAACCATTATTAAACTGCTGTTTGACCTTTATACTTCAACTAAAGCCCATTCAGAACACATTTGTTGTTAAGTGTCCTTGAGTTGGCTCTGGTCATAGCAACTCTATGCACAACAGAAGGAAACCTTGAGGATTCACTTAGGATAAGAAAAGAGATAGTGTGTGGCACTATAGGTTAAGCACTGGACCACAAGGTCAGTTTGAACTTCAAGGTTGTCAGTTCAAACTCACCAGCTGCACCTTGGAAACCCTAAACTGACTCGGCAGCACTTAATAACAACAACAGGAATTGCGATGACCTATTTTGATCAAACTGAGTAATGTTTGTACTGCCTGTACTCTCTTGTTCCTCAAGGTAAAGCATGCCTACATTCCCTATTTACATCTTAAAAACACAAATTTCCATAACTCATTTGGTGGCAAAACCTGATTTGAACTCTCTTGACAGCAAAATCAGATCTAAATAGATAAGAAGCTGTTTATAGTCTTTTTTTAACACATTCAGTGTGAATTATTTATGTATTTTGTAACAGAAATATTGATGTATTGATTTCAGAATGCTGCCCCAGATCTAGAAGATGGTATATGCCTGTTTTACATTTCTGAAATATGTCAAACTCTCTATTGAAAGCACATCTGATTCCAAGCGTTTCAGGTATTAGACTGCAAATTTATAAATAAATAACAATCATGTAATGAGTTGAATGGTGGTTCTCCAAAGTTTTATCTACATAGACCCTGTGAATCTGATCTTATTTGTAAAAAAAGGTCTTTGCAGATACAGTTAAAGACCTTCAGGTGTGGTCATCTTGATTTAGATGCACCTTAAACACAATGACAACTGTCTTCATAAAAGAAGAGAAGGGGAGAAGATTCACAGAAGGGAATACAAGGTGAAGATAAAGGCAGAGATTACAGTGATGAATCTACAAGTCAGGGAATGCCAAGAAAACTCCGGGAACATCAAGAATTGCCAGCAACCACCAGAAATGAGGAGATATAGATGGATTCTCCCTCACAGTGTCTAGAAGATAACAACCATACTGAGTCCTTGATTTTGAATCTCACTCGAAATGCAAATTGTTTCTATTGTTTTAAGATACTCAGATTGTTTAGTATCTTTTCATGTGCTCATTTGCATTCTGTATACTTTTTTTTTGCTGTCAAAGTGTCTATTTAAATATTTTTTCAATGCTAGAAAAATTGAACTTTTTATTATTATTGAGTTTTTTAAGAGTTCTTTATATATTCTAAATGCTAATCCATTATAAATTATACAACTTCAAATATTTTCTTTTAATCTATAGCTTATTTCATTTTCTTCATTCTTGAAGAGCAGAATTTAAAGTTTTAGTGAAGTTTAATTTTTAGATGTTTTTCTTCCATGGGTTGCACTTTTTTGATATAATTTTAAAAATCATTGCTTCACTTAAATTCACAAAGACTTTCTCCTATGTTTTTCAATAAAAGTTTTATTTTAGCTTCATATTTGGCACTATGATTCATTTTGAGTTACTATTTGGATGTGATGCAAGATAATATGCACTTAAATAATTTTTTACACTTTCTCTTTCCTTTATATTTGGATCTAAGGAGGGCTGGATACGAGCTGTTTACTACAACAAATTGCTCCTTAATTGGCACTATATCTTGAAGTGCTTTAATTCAATAGTTCATTTGCTTGATATAAATACTAATTATATAATGGTTAATTGACTAATTTCTAATTACAAGGAGATGGCTAACTATGCATGAAATATTGGTTAATGTAGAATGGTATGCAAGTGCATATTCAGAATTATCAGTGTTGTTATGAGGTGCCATTGACTTGGTTCCAACTCATAAAGACCCAACAGAAGGAAACACTGCCAGGTCCTGTGACATCCTTACAATCAATATTGTGCTGGAATCCATTGCTACCTCCACTGTGCCAATTCACCCTGTTGGGGATCTTCCTCTTTTTCACTTTCTCCAGGGATTGGTCCCTCCTGATAATATGCCATCTTTGCTCTGAAACACTTTAAAGAGGTCTTCTGCAGCAGAGTCTCAATAGGGTCTGAATAAACCACTGCTAAAAGGAAACTGAGAATACACTGGCAGCAGTTGAATCTTTTCAAAATATGTTGCTGCTAGGTGTTCTAAAGTAGTTTCATGCTGTTGCTGTTATTAGGTGTTATCTAGTCAGTGCCAGTTCAAAATGGCCCTATGCACAATAGAGCAAAACACTGTAGAGTCCTGCTCCAGCCTCACAATCATTGTCATGCTTGAGTCCATTGCTGCTGCCACTGTGCCAATCCATCTTGTTGGAGGTCTTTCTCTTTTTTTGCTATCCATCCACTATATCAAGCATGATGTTCTTCTCCAAGGACTGGTCCCTCCTGTTAACATGTTAGAGGCATGAGAAACGAAGTCTCACCATCCTGACTTCTAAGGAGCATCTTGCCTGTGCTTCTTCCAAGACAGACTTGGTTGTTCTTCTGTCAGTTCATGGTACCTTCAACATTCTTCTTCAACTCTACAACTCAAATGCATCAATTCTTCTATGGTCGTCATTTAGCTTTGTCCAACTTTCACATGCATATGAGGCGACTGAAACTACCATGGACTCGTTAAGTTCACCTTAGTCTTCAAACTGGGATCTTTGCACGTGAACACTTTAAAGACATCTTGTACAGCACACTGGTTTGCCTAATCTATTTTCTCGACTGCTGCTTCCATGAGTGTTGATAGTGGATGCAAGCAAAATGAAGTCTTTGACACCTGCAATCTTTTCTCTATTTAACATGATGTTATTTATTGGTCCAGTTATAAGGATTTTTGTTTTCTTTACATTGAGGAGTAACCCAGACTGAAAGCTATGGTCTTTGATCTTCACCAGTTGGTATTTTAAGTCCTCTTCACTTTCAGCAGGCAAGGTTGTATCATCTGCAGGTTGTTGATGAGTCTTTCTCCAATCCTGATACCACATTCCTCTTCAAATAATCCAGCTTTTCTAATTATTTGCTCAGCATACAGATTAAGTATGGTAAAGGAATACAACCCTGGCACACACCTTTCCTAAT
>NW_006408550.1:14097539-14111708 GCF_000296735.1 Chrysochloris asiatica
TGGAATCAGTTCCAACCCATAGCGACCCTGTACAGGGTTTCTGAGGATGTAAATGTTTACAGGAGCAGAAAGCCTCACCTTTCTCCGGTGAAACAGCTGGTAGTTTTGAACTGCTGACCTTAAGGTTCACAGCCTGATTTGTAACCACTGTGCTACCAGAGCTCCTTAGGCACTCAAAAATAATCAGCTGCTCAATATTCACAAGTATGGCTCACTGCTACATGTCTTTACACATATTGTCCTTATCTGGTTTGATTTCAAAGTTATTTAGCCTCATAAGATCATTTGTGGAATGTTCTTTCTTTTTCTATGCCAAGACTGGAATTACCTCCCTGAATACCTAGTAGAATTGATGTCTAAAAGTATCTATACATGTCATCTTCCTTCTCAGACAAATTTTTAAACTACCTATTTAAAGACTTGAATAGATACTCTATGAAAATACTCATTTCATCAGATTTCAAAATTTTTATCATCAGAACATTCTTTGAATTTTGCATTGCCTATAAGTTTTTATTATTTAAAGCATTTACTATACCTTATTTTCTTGTGAATTTTTCAGACACTTGTCAGTTAAAAAAAAATCTCTTCAGCAACTTTCAGTTTTGATTATCCTTTCAGGTCTTTGTTTTCTATTCCATTGTTTTCTATTCCATTGTTTTCTACTTAGATATTTACTCTTTTCTATTTTTTTGTGGGCTATTCTGCTGTTATTTACTAGCTTATTTTTTTTTAAATTTGATTTTGTTGTTGAGAATATACTGAGAAAAGTATATAACAATTCAACAGCTTTACATGTACAATTTAGTGTCCTTGTTTACATCCTTAAAGTTACGCAATCGTCCTCTTGTTCTGAGTCATCCCTTCGTCATGAGCGTAAACTCACTGCTCCTTAGGGGTCCCATCTAATCTTTCAAGTTGCTGTTGTCAATTTTATATGAGGTATATAGCTTTTCAAAGAGTAGAATGCTCAAGGCAGGCCTTCATCACTACTTAAGTTAAACTACTGTTTCATTTTTACAAGACTTTAGGGGATATTTTTTGGTTTCAGATTTAAAGATTATCTCCAAGTAATAATTTTAGGGGTTTATCACCCTCCATGACTCCCTTCATGACCATTTGAAATTCTGTTCTGCATTCTCCCCCTTCTGATCAGATTATTTTATGGAATCTTTGGTTCCATAAAATGGTGCCAGGCACCATTCAGTTTTCCTGGTCTCATGACAAAGTTGCTTATGGAGGCAATTAGCCATATATCATCCTTTTATTTCTGACTTTCTTCTTCCTCTGTTGCAGGTAAATAATTGTGCCTTGGATGGTCACTTACAAACTTTTAGGATTTCAGGAACTATACTACAAACTAGGAGGTAGAACAGAAGCACTGAACACGTTTGAAACCATGACCTTAACCCTCTAAACCAAGTAACCAAATCCCATCTGGTTGTATCTTTACCAGCTTTTTAAGATAAACCCTCACTCATTAATTTTCAGACCTTCTTTTTCAATTAAACATTTAAATCTAATTATTTTTGTCTACATATCACTCACTTATATCGCCAAACTTTGAGTTATAGTAGTTTTACCATAATTTAATTCTAAGTATTTTTTTGAATTTCCAATTTGTTTTTTGAGTTAAATTCATTTTTGGATTTTAAATATTTTTTGTTATGTTTTGTGTGAGTATGCATGAGCATTTCTGACCCTGAACTGTACCTTGTTAGCTTCCTTAATAAATCCCATAACTGTGAGTATGGTGTCTGAGTGGCCATTGTAATGAATGATTGAACCCCGATGAGAGGTAGAGAGTATGTTAGAGGCATGGTTTTAAGTCATAATTTTTTATAACTTTCAATTCGATTTTTTTCCATGACCTTTCTGAGGTCTTTCATATATATGTTCAAGTTATATTATCAATGGTTACAAGCTTAGAATTTTTCTATCTGATAAACTGAAAGTTTTATCATTCTGTAGTAAGATTCTCTGTCTAGTTATACTTTTAGCCTTAAATTGTATTTGTATATGGACCCAAACACACAAATGATCATGCATGTGGTAATGGAACTGGTGACACTTTGTTGTGTTTGTACAGAAAGTTATCATGAATCAGAGCAGACTTCAGGGCAACACAATTACAAAGTAACTCTATCAACTGTTTTTTAATAAACATAGCTTAGGTATACCTTTGCAACTTTCCTGTTATTATGTTTTAAGGTATAGCTCTTACACACAGCATTGAACTGATTTTTAAAGATTGTTTTTAAACTAGTCTAACAATGTAGGTACTTTAATTGGAGAGGTGTCAATCCATTTATATTTTGATTAATGCCTACTGCCATTTTGGACATTTTATTTGTCCTGTTTATGTCTGGGTTCCTTTTTTTCTTTATTTTTCTGATTTCAAGTTGTTTGAGTTTTTAATACTGTTCAATTTTTGTTCTTCTCTGGTTTGGGTGTTCCTTACTCAAAATTAGTCTAGAAGATGCCTAGAAATTTCAACATGCTTAATTAACAAGTGTTAAGTTAATAAATACACTTATCCCCTCCCAAACAGTTCTAGAATTTGGGGGTATATAACTCCATTTACTGAAAAACTACTTGTTTTGCTTTCATTTTATTTTTCTCATTATTTTATAGTTATTTGCAACTTTCAATTATTTTTATTCTCCAAATGTTGTTATTGTAAAGTACCATGGATGTCGCGGACCAGCCACGACACACTTATTGGGGGGTCCTTAGAAAGGTGTATGGTGTCGGCGAAGAAAGCACAAAATCAATGGGTCTCGATGAATGGTGAATCTTCTTCTCTCACATTTTATTTCTCCTCTTTTCCTCAGATTTTCAAACAGCTTTTATACTACTCTATACCATCAATCTATTAATCTTTCTTTCAAAGTAGTGGTCTAAATCATACAATTTAATCATTTCAATATAGAGCAACAAGAATATCAAAATTTTCCTTGTTCCCCTTTACGTAGTTAGACAATATCTGACTTCTGTAAGCAAAACTCATTGTTTTAAAAATGTCACGTTAACCTTAAAACATAATTCTAAACCTTAACTCCTATTTCTACCTTCACCTATTATTTTCTATAGATTCATTAATCACACCATGTACCTAAACATTATTTGCTATGGTAACTGACAACACAGTTGTTTCTCATGATTGATTAAACAAGAAAAACAAGAAGCATTTAAAATTTTGTAGTTAAGAAGAAACGGAACAACTTCCTTATAAAAACTTCTCTATACAGAACATCTAGTTAAATTTCTGCTTATGATCTATTACTATTCCCTTAGCCCTAAATTGCATTTTTGGCTAATTTTCTAGAAGTCTTGATGTCCCTGACCGAAACTACACGGAATGTTGAATGTCATCTTAAACTTGGACTGGCAAAAACTTTAGCTGGTTTTTCCTAGTGATGAAACTTATTGTTAGTGTGAAAAGCATTCTTTAGGACTACACATAGTTGAATATGGTGTGAAGGTGCCTAAAAACAAGTTTCAAATCTTTAATATAGTTCTTACTAAGATTCTACTGAAAACTTTTATTATAAAATCAAGAAAATTAAAAATAAGCAGATTAAAACAAAGAGACAGAAACTGCAAAGTCCCCACATGAGATCCATCCTGGGGCCTTGCCTTCCAAGGGGAGACCCATTGTGGCCTTGCTTAACAATGAGCCCTTCATGTTTAGGGTCCTCCGCATGGCCTCTGCCACATGGAGGCAGTTCTGACTTATAACAACTGATGGTTTTGAACCACCAACCTTGTTGTTAGCAGGCCAGTTCTGATCCTTCAGCACCACGCCAGGACTCTGGTGTCCCAATGTTGTTGTTAAGTGTCTTTGAGTTGGTTCCCACTCATAGAGAGACTCTGTATAGGGTTTCCAAAGAGGGGTTGGTAAGCTTGAACCACCAATGTTGTTGTTAAGTGCCATTGAGTTGGTTCCAACCCATAGTGACCCTGTATAAGGTTTATGAGGAGCAGTTGGTGAGATTGAACCGCAGACCTTGCAGTTTAAACAGATTTGCAGTTTGGCACATTACCCCACAGCGCCACACCAGGACTCCAATAGAACGGTTATTATTGCTTTGTTCAAAGTTCATTTAGATTTATTCTCATCCTAATATTTTCCTTATTCAACATTCTTTCTTGCGTTTTGGACCATCTTTCTGAAATAATTTTTTTTTTTTTTGTCCTGAATTATATCCTTTAAAATCTCCTTTACTGAAAAACTCTTAGTTTTTGTCTACAAATGTCTTTATTTCATCTTCCTATTTGAATATTTGGTTTGCAAGGTTGATCCTAAATTGACAGTGATTTCCTCTCAGCAGATTAATGCTGCTAATCTCCTGTCTCTTGCCTTCCATTGTTGCTATTGTAGAGACAGCCATTCAATTAATTATTATTCCTTTTAAGATAGCCTGTTTTTTCTCTCTGGATTTTTTTTCATGATCTTTGTTTTCTCTTTGGGTTTCACCATGATGTATTTTGATGTGGGATTTGTTTTGTTTGTTTCTATTCTGTGTTTGATTCATTGGCCTTTCTCAATCTGAAAATAAACATGTTTTCAGTTCTCAAAAGTGCTCAGTCATTTATCGGTTTAATCTTTTCTCTTACACTGCTTTCTTTTTCTCTCCTTCTGGAGCCCCAATGTGATCTATATTAGTTAGGCTTTGATCCTCCATGTCTCAAAATTTCATTTATAGTTTCTCTTTTCTCCTCTGTGCTGCATTTTGTTTCACCTGTGTTTGATTCATAGCTTAATCTTTTTTTTAAAAAAACTGTTTTTGATTTAATGATCTTACTTTTTAATTTTTGAAGGTTCTATTTGATTTTTTTTCAAATATGATTCTGTTTAAAAATAATCATTCATTCTTCACTAATGATTTGAGTTTTCTATTAAATACATTAAACCTATACACATACTTATTTACGTATTGTGTCCAACAATTTTTAGTATCTAAAGTCTTAGCATGTAGTTTCTGATGTTTGTGGTGCTATTAGCTAATATGTTTTGGAAGGTTGGTTTTTATTGTGATTTTGTTTTCACTGAAATGAAAACTTTGAGGTTTGGATTGAGGATGCATTCTTCTGGAAAGGATTGGACTTTGTTCCTATTATATATGTATAGGTACCAGGTACTGAGGGCTCTGATTGTTGTTGATGTTGTTGTTAGGTACTGTCAAGTTGGTTCCAAGTCATAGTAACTCTATGTACAACAGAATGAAACACTGCCTACTTCTGCACCTTCCTCACAATTGTTGCTATGTTTTAGCTCATTATTGCTGCCTACATGTCAAGCCATCTCATTGAGGCGGGGGGGGGGGGGGTGGCTTCCTTTTTTACTATGACCCTCCATTATACCAAGCATGATGTCCTTCTCCAGGGACTGGTTCTTCCTGACAATATGTCCAAAGTACGAGAGACAGAGTCTCTCCATCTTGGTTTCTAAGGAGCATTCTGGTTGTACTTTGCCCAAGACATACTTGTTTGTGCTTCAGGAAGTCTGTGGCACTTTCTATATTCTTCTCCAATACCATAATTCAAATGCATCAATTCTTCTCCAGCCTTCCTTATTCATTATCCAATTTTCACATTCATATGAGGTGACTGAAAATGTCATGGCTTAGAAAAGGTGCACCTTAGTCCTCAAACTGACATCTCTGCTCTTGAACATTTTAAATAGGTCTTTTGCAGCAGATTTGCTAATTTAATACATTGTTTGATTACTTGAATGTTGCTTCCAAGACAATGACTGTGCATCTAAGCAAAATGAACTTTTTGATAACTTTATTCTTTTCTGCATTTGTCATGATATTATTAATTGATCCAGTAGTGAAATTGTTTCTTATCTTTATTCTGAGGTACAATCCATACTGAAGGCTACAGTCTTTGGTCTTTGTCAGTGAGTATGTAAGTCCTCTTCATTTGCAGCAAACAAGGTTGTATCATCTGCACCTCTTAGGTTGTTAATGAATCTTCCTCCAAATCTTATACTATGTTTTTTTTTGTTTTTTTTTTTTCCATATAATCCAGCTTCTCAGATTATTTGCTCAGCATACAGATAGAATGAAAATAGTGAAAGTACAGGATAGTTTGGGTGCTAGGGAGGGGGCAATATACAAGTAGGGAGAGGGGAATGGAAGAACAAAGCAGATGGGAGAACAATTAGACTGGTCTCGATGGGCTAAGTGAGACAGAGGTAAATAATGATATATGCACAACCTGGGAACAGGGTTCTGGGATACAGAGATCGAGCCATGGTTGGAATGGGGAAAAGGGGGGAATAATATTAAGATAATTGACTGTCTTTTGAATCTTGGTTTTCCTTGCATTATATTATAAAATAGACACTGGAGGGGGAGAGAAAGGAATAGTGAAAACATCACCATAGAAAGCTTGTAAGTCTGTCTTCTGCCTATAACTGATTGGAATACCTAAAATGGGGCTACAATGTGCCCAGTGAAGGAGGCTTCCTGTGGAGCCTCTGCAATACATAAGACTATAGGTGGAAGCCTGAACCACATCCAGATTTCCAGAGATGGGAAATTCCCACTTGAAAGGACAAGCAGACCAAACTGGAGTGGCTAGAAGAACAGAAGATATTTCTTGAAAGAAAGACCTACAGGAAAAATATAAAACAACATAGGCAGACCGACTATTACTATAAGAACAAGCAACTTGCTTGCCCAGGAAACATCAAGGCAAGTGGTCGAGTCCCCTCAGTGCAAACCCCCTTCCAAGACTTAAAACTCAATGGGAATACACGCTGTGATTGGTGACCACGCTGGAAACCGATAAGGGGAAATGAGGGAAAAACAGCAATGAAGCGGTGAGCTAAGCCCTACAACATTCAATAGACTTCTGTGAACTGGGTGAAGACCTGGTTGGCCAGCAGTGTGGCAAGACCTGGGGACTCTTGGGCCCAGAGTCAGTGACATAGCCACAGAGGACTAGAGTGGAGAGTGAAGCATCCAGCTGATAAGAGAGGGCATATGCATAAGAACACCCACATTTGTAGATAATACCCACTTATCCTGGCTTCAGTGACTGGATGATCAGAGCTCAACCAGAAGTAAAAAGAAGAGGAAAAAAAAAAAAAGTATTCTCATACAATTTGATGAACTTGACCTACACCTATGGAAGCAGTAGCTCAAAAGAGGGAACAAGTCCTAACAGCAAGAATCATTCCCACCCCCTCCACACACAGAGTAGACAGGGATGGGCAACTTGGACATTGGCTACCCAAAATGTGGTGCGGGGGGGCTACAAAGGCAAGAAGTGACTGGTTTACAAGCTTTCAAGAGGTAACCTAGATCCAGAGGGCCTGGAGAAAGGTAGAATCTCCAGTGAGTAGTATTCAATCTGACTAGGCGGGGCTGATGCAATGAAATGCAGACGGGTCTCTTGTGATACAATAGTGAATAATTGTTATCAGGACTGTTTGTGAGGGTCGGAAATGTAAAGGTAAATGTTTTATAGCAAGGAGGGGAGTGATTAACTTTTCAGTCTAGGAGCAGAGGTCCCTAGGGCCATCAAGGGAGAAGAGCAGAGAGCGGGACCCTACCCAGAGAAGCAGTGATGCCTGAAATGGAGCCAGAGATGATGACGTGGAGCGATGGAGCAGCTGGAGACTTTAGATCCAGAGAGGGAGAGTGACTTTGTGCTGAAGACCTGCGGGGTACAGGGGAAGGATTGCATGGAGGGGATTGTAACCATGGCAGTGAGACAATACACTATAGAATGAATGTAAAACTAATGTTCTCCCATGTAAACTATAAGATAATTCACAATAAAACATTTAAGAAAAAAAAATAGTGAAAGTATACAACCTTGGTGCACACTTTTCCTTATTTTGAACAATCCAATATTTCCTTGTTCCATTTTAATGACTGATTCTGGTGTGGTGCTGTGGGTTAATGTGCCAGACTACAAAGCCATATGAACTTCAAGGTCAGCAGTTCAAGTTCACCAGCTGCTCCTCAGAAACCCTATCTAGGGTCAGAATTGACTCTACGACACTTAACTACAGCAACCATAGAAAGATTACATTACTCCTGAGAACAACTAAATGGTTGGAATAACCATTATGTGCGATTTTATCCATAGTTTGTTATGATCCACACAGCTGAATGCCTTTGCATAGTCAATAGAGCACAAGTTTTTCTGGAATTCTTTGCTTTCTACTAAGATTCATGTGATGTCAACAATGAAACCCCTCATTTCTTGTCCTCTTCTGAATCCAGCCTGAATTTTCAGCCGTTCCTGGTCAGTGTGCTGTTGCAACCATTTTCAAATTATCTTCAGCAAAATTTTACTTGCATGTTATAGCGACGTGATCATTTCTGAATTTCACATTTCAGACTCTGGTACTTTGTTACAATTATTGAATTCAGGTTGCAGAATAAATAAATAAATAAATTAATTAATTAATCCAGACCCCACTCCCCATGAGTGTTGGTCCTTGGTCATGACTTCTTAGATAAGATATGTTTCCACTCCCTCCAAAGTTGAGAGTCCTGATCAAAGGCTGGAGTCATGATTTGGTACTGTAAGATTAACACTGAACTACGTAGTTGTTACGAATCGGGCTGCGAACCGCAAGGTCAGCAGTTCGAAATTACCAGCTGCTCCGCGGGAGAAAGATGAGGCTTTCTGCTCCCTTAAAGATTTACAGCCTCGGAAACCCTGTACAGGGTCGCTATGGGTCGGAACTGACTCGACAGCACTTAACAACAACAACAACAACAACTAGCCATAAGGTCAGTGATTCAAACTCACCAGGCACCCCTTGGAAACCTTCTATAAGGTTGCTGTGAGTTAGAACTGATTCGACGGGACATAGCAACATCAAAGCCAAGGCTAACAAGTCTCCATGGGCAGATTTTGTTTATTTGTTGTTTTTCATCCTGACCTCCACCTTTCCTGAAAGATGTAGTTCTTTCTGGGTCTCTGTTTTATGTAGTGGGCCTCTACTTTGATCCTCAACATGTCTGCATTCAAGCCCTTATCTTTGGTCCCAATAGATGACCATAAAATCTTAAGATCCTACTATCCGCCTAGCAGGGGCTCTGTGAAAGCTGGAGTTCCCAAAACTTTCTTCTCTAGTTTTATAAGCCTGATTTAGAGGATTAATCTTCTTCATTTATTTATTTTTTTGAAAATTAACATATTATTTTAAAGAATTTCACAAAATATTCTATGCATCATGTCAGTGTTTTATTACTGGTAGTCTTTCAACATCTCTAGTCCACCCTTGCATTCACTGGACTTCAAGGTTGGTTTGAACCACAAGGTCAGTGGTTCAAACCTACCAACTACTCCTCAGAAACCCTAGATGAGTCAGAAATGACTAGATGGCAACCTAACAACAACAATAGTCCACCCTCATGATGAAAATAGAAGTCTAGGTACATTTTCTCCATGCCACTTAATGGGGACTTTTAAACTCTAGGTTTGATAAATATAAGACTGAGTATGAGCTATAGAGAGTTTTCTAAATGGTTGTTTAAATATAAATGTAAGTACAGACAATAAAAAAAAAAATGCATATCAGACTAGAGAGCCATCCCACAGCACTAGCTGTTTTTGTTAAGTGCTGAGAAGTTGGTTCTGCATAGGGTTTCTGAAGAAGCAGCTGGTGAATTTGAACTGCCAACCTTGCGATTCAAACTGACCTTGTAGTCCAGTGCTTATACTACAGTGCCATACCAGGACTCTGTATTGGTGAATGCATAAGGGCTAGGAATGGCTAACAGATCCGTTAATTATCATTGTGATGATATTGTGCCTGTTTATGATGCTGGTTCACACTAATGGCTATTTTGGTTACTAAGAATTTGAAGTCCTTATGTCTATAACTGGAGTTCTGGTGTGACACACTAGGATAGGCAGTCAACTTCAAGTTCGGTTTGAACTGCAAGGTCAGTGGCTCAAACTCACTAGTCGCTCCTTGGAAACCCTATACAGGGTCACTATGAGTCAGAACTGACTCAAAGGCACTCAGGCACTCACAATAACAACAATGTGTGTAATTGATCCAGTTTTGTTCTTCATTGGCAATAGGGTGAATCTGTAGATATTCTATTGCCTTTGTTATTCACATTAGTGAGACTGCTGGTGGTAAACTCACTAGCAGCTAGCTGTCTCAAGCTTTCATTTCACTGTATTTAAAGGATTTTCTTTGCATTTTTATTGTTGTCCTGGTTGTTGTTAAAGTGCTGTTGAATCATTTCCAACTCATAGTGACCCTGTAATTTGTTTCATAAGCTTTAAATCTTTACAGGAGCAGAAAGCCTCATTTTTCTCCTGGGAGCATCAGGTGAGCTCGAACTGCTGACCTTGTGGTTACAGTTCAGTGCTTATCATACAGAATTACTCTGCTTTCATGCATTTCTGTAGTGAGAAACATTTTAAAGACTAATTGGATTTTGAAGGGAAAGAAACAAGGTCATGATCTGATTCTGGGGCAATGTAGTAAGAAATGCTGAAGGTCAAGGTTGGGTTAAAAGCCTGGGCTTTTGTTTGGTTTTGGTTTTTGTCCTTGTACACTTATTTCTTTGTCTTGAAAATGTGACATCCCTATTAGTTAAGACCCAGATTTAGGAGCCGTGACTAGAGGACGACTGGGTAGTGATGTGTCAGCTCTAACTTGGATTTTATTACGAAGGTAAAAGAAGAGAACGGATATTGGGAATAGTTAACTGTCTCTGTGGACGGTATTGGTTGGAGCCCATGCCAGTAAGTAAATCGCAGCCAGATCATGGGGTCTATATTAAATACTTTAGCCTTGTCTGATAGGTGAGAAAGCTCTACAGAGCTTTTAAGCAGTGGAGCAGCATGCTTACATTTGATTCTACAGAGACAAGAATAAAGTATGACCATCTTTCCAAGAAGCCAGGCATAAGAGCTTTAAGAACAATTTGAAATGGTGAGAATCCCACAGTCAAGTCAATGTTGCATAATCCCACATCGTTCATTTGTATATGGTGTATGTATCACTTTGAAGTCCTGGTGTAGTGCTGTAGGATAAGCACTGGACTGATAACCACAAAGTCGATGGTTTAAATCCACCAACTGCTCCTTGGAAACTATTTGCAGTCTCACTATGAGTCGGAACTGGTTCGATGGCACTTAACAGCAACAACATGTATCACTGTGAAATTCTACTGTGGTGCCTTAGGATAACTGCTAACCATAGTTCAAACCTACCAGCTGCTCGTTGGAAATGCTATACAGGGTTGTATGAGTCAGAACAGATTCCACAGCACCCAATAACAACAACAACATATCTCTGCATCAAAATAGGCCATCTGTTAATGCAAAAGTACATTGTTGTTGTTGATTGCTAAAAATTCCAGTCTGGAAAATACATATTTTAGAACACTCAAGAAGAGGAACAGAAAGAAGTCACGTGCAGAATCTTAAAAGTTCTGCTTCTTTTTGTGGCATATTGGCTTCCATTCTCTGTTTCTTGATGTCCCTTAAAAGGGACTTCCTGACATTTACCACAAAAAGTTAGCCTAAATTCAATTTAATATTCATCTTTGTTCTTAATACTCCCTTGGGCCATTCCTCAAACAATAAATGTTAATTGGGTTGACACAAGGAATTAAGCATAATTTTAAATGCACTTTTCTCTTTGTGAAGCAGGCAAATTGTTATTCACTAGCTCCTCATTTCCTCAGAAGAACTTTGAAACTATGAAAGAGAATCAAAATACAACTTGAGTTTCCCCAAATAACAAATTTTGGTGCTTGTACATAGGCCTTTTTACAAAAAGATTTTAGAAGATTTCACTGATATTTGATAAAGAATCTATATCTTAACTTCCTTATCACTTTTTTAAGGATAAGGAAATTAAGGTATATATTAATTAATCTATTTATCTATCTATCTACCTATCTATCTGATGGGCCTAGCTATTCATTTTTTAATGAATATTAGCCAATCAGTGACATGCACCACCACAAACTTGATAGCTTTTGTCATTGGAATAATAATAATATCAAATTATATTGCTTGATTTCTAGGAGGGTCAAACTGGCTGGGCACAATTTCATCATTTACTAGAAAAGCACCTATCATCAGACCATCTACTAAGTAATCATTGGCACAGCTTTGTGAAGAAGAATTCATTTTCCAACAATATTATTTCTTGCTATCATGAATGATGAGCCGCTGAGCATGTAATAATTTGATTTCAATTCCTGCGACATTCAAATCAATCGGTTAGAAGAGCTGATCTAAACAAGTGTTTCTCAAACTGTGAGGCTGTTAGTTTTCAGCATTATTCTTTCATTCATCATCTGATTTATTTCCCACTGATCTCTTTCCGCTCGATTCCACGCCAGTACATTCTTCTTCTTCTTTTGTTTTCAGGAATCAAGCTCTTGCCCTCTCATAAAAGGATTTGTCTTTTGAAAGAAAACACATGATTTTGGTTAAGAAACTGTATGTGTCATAGGAAATAAGATAAAGATGCATTTTATTTATGAACAAAATAAAAATAGAAGTAGTTTTGGAAATGTTGTTTAGTGATACAAAGCTCTGTACCAAGAATATTCAAATGATTAAAGGATTGGAATCTTGATGTGGCTCTGTAGGGTGAGCACTGGACTGCCAACTGCAACGTCAGTTTTTCAAACCTACCAGCTATCCTTGGAAATTCTACACAGTGTCACTATGGGTCGCACCTGACATTATGGCACTTAACAGCAACAGCAAAAATTAAAGGATTGAGATATTTAAAAATATTTCATTAAAAGTAGGTACAAAGATAACTGACGTGTTTAAACTGAAGCAGATTAGTTATGTAAAATGGTTAAGAGTAGACATTTTTGCGGGTAAAGTGATTTTTTAAGTCTTGTGAAAGGATGATAAACTTGGCCCTCAAGAATTCATACATTTTGTCTTCAACTGAACTAATAAGCAACATCATGATAAATGGAGAAAAGATTGAAGCTTTCAAGTATTTAATTTTACTTGGATCCATAATCAACACCTCTGGAAGCAGCAGTTAAGAAATCAAACAATATTTTGCACTGGGCAAATCTGCTACAAAAGATCTCTTTAAAGTGTGAAAACGTAAAGATAACTAAAATGCACCTGACCTAAGCCATGATATTGTCAATTGCCTCATATCCATGAGAAAGTTGAATAATCAATAAGGAAGACAGAAGAAGAATTGGTACATTTGGATTATAGTGTTGGTGAAAAATATTGAATATATACCATGAACAAATCTGTCTTGAAAGAATTACAGCCAGAATGTTCCTTACAAGTGAGGATGGTGAAACTTTGTCTCTCATACTATTGACATGTTATCAAGAGGGACCAGTCACTGGAGAAGATGGAGAAGGACATCCAACTTGGTAAAGTGGAAGGTCAGTCAAAAACATGAAGACCTCAAAAGATGGGTTGACACAGTGACTGCAATACTGGGCTCAACCATAGCAACAATTGTGAGAATGGCACTGGACTAGGCAGAATTTTGTTCTCTTATTAGCTGCTGTCAAGCTGTTTGGAACACTGTGAGTTCCAAACAGCTTGACAGCACCTAACAACAACAATCTTCAGCTAGGCCATCTTTGCTACTCAGCAGTCCTTTCAGGATATTCTTGGAGAATACTTACGCTCTCAGGGGGAGTCCTGGTGTGGTGCTGTGGACTAATGCTCTGCACTACAAAGTTGGTTTGAACCACAAGGTTGGCGGTTCAAGCTCACCAGTCACTCCTTAGAAACCCTATACAGGGTCACTATGGTTCGCAACCGACGCAACGGCACTTAACAACAAAGTCTTACATCTATTCCAGATTTTCACCTTCTCCAACCTAAATCTCACATATTTAACCCCATGTTGGCAACTGGCCTTTCCTTGCTTTTCCAACCAAATCTATCATTCTGAAATCTTCTTCTATTGTTTTGTCTGACTTTTTCTACCCCCACAGAGTGTCAACTGATTCCATCTCAACCCTATCTGAGGCTCTGAGATAGATCCTTCTTCAAGTTAGAAAAATTAGCTTAAGTAATGTCACATTAAGATAAATGCGCTGACCCTAGGACCATCAAGGGTGAAGATTGGAGTGTGGGACCCTATCTGGAGAAGCAGTGACACCAGAGATGGAGGCAGAGGGGATGACGGGGAAAGATGGAGTGGCTGGGGAC
>NW_006408550.1:14111953-14123771 GCF_000296735.1 Chrysochloris asiatica
TCTCCCATGTAAACTATCACATAATTCACAATAAAAACTTAAAAAAAAAAAAAAAAGATAAATGTGCTGTTAGCCCTCCTCTGACTTTATGTCTAGTTTTAATAATTGAGCTTCTTCTTGCTCGTTTGCTCTGCCATGGCCATTGTCACACACCCCAACACGTCTCTTTCTTACTAGCCTAAAAAGTTAAAGCTCTGTTTGAAGTTCTGCTGCTGGAACCTTGTCATTTGCTTCTAGATGCTCTAATCATGGTGACATGCTACCCACCAGCCTACCTCTTTTGAGTTCTGATGTTGAAGAAGAACATTAAAGGTACCATCAACTGCCAGAAGAACAAACAAATCTGCATTGGACGAGGTACACCCAGAATGTTCCTTAGAAGCCAAGACGGCCAGGCTTCATCTCTCATACTTCAGACATATTATCAGGAGGGACCAGTCCCTGAAGAAGGACATCATGGTTGATAAATTGGAGGGGCACTGGAAACCAGGGAGACCCTTAATGAGATGGAATGACACAGTGACAGCAACAATGGGCTGAAACATAACAGCAATCGTGAGGAATTTGCAGGACCAGGTGGTGGTTCATTCTGTTGTACATAGTAGGGTTACTATGGGTCAGATGTTACTAGACTGCATCTAAAAACAACCACAAGAAGAAGCAATCTTCCTTCTTTTTATTTATATTCAGAGTTTTTATGTCTCAATTCTTTACAGTCTTATTTTTACTTTTTCTGTGGGCTCTTTCAATTCTGATTTCCAATATGCACTGGTTCAGTAGTCTTGGAATGAATGGAAACCTCTCTTGACTCCACTGGTAGCCCCTTGACAATGTTTCTTTTCTCCTTCCATATCTAAATAAAAATGTTAAATAAATGTTCCAGAGTCTATCCCTTCTCACCATTTATTCCCTTCTTTGCATCTTAGATTGCTCCTTGTTCCTCCTTCTCCACATTGTTAATGTGGTTTGTTGTTAGGTCCTCAGTGAGCCCTTCATCAATACATTTACTAGTACTTCACCATTCTTCATTTTTACTAACCTTTATTTGCAAACACTGCCACCATTTACTCAGTAGATGTTGAATGTTAAATAATATCCTAGCTTAATGAACATTTGCAGAACAGATTCCCCTAATATCAGCAAATTTAACCAATTTAACAATAAATATATGTGGATTTCTTCCTATGAATGAGTTTAAAAAAATGATGAAAATGTGGCATTGGCTTTTGCCCTGTTGTCTTTCTTCCCTACTGCATATTACCCTGTACCCCTGAAATCAACTTCTGCAGCACTTTGGGAGGTTTTGGTCTCAAAATCACCATCATCAGTTGAAAATGCGACCTTTTCTAGTAATCTTTGCAGCACACTTAAAGACAATGTAACTAACCACTGCATGATATTAGAAGTGTGCACACTCGAATGACATGTCCCAGCATCTGTGGAATCTCAAGCTATGACAGACTCTCTTTTCTCCAGGATAAAATGGAAATGTACTTAGTCCCAAAAATAATACAATGCATTATATATTTTTAAATGAAAACAGAATAAAAAAGAATCTTATTACCAAGGCATATCACATTGTCTTCTGTTTTGAAAGTTTGTTACATCAGCCCACCCTAGCGTGCCCCTCACACACATATATACATACATACTCAGGGAAACAGAGCAGTCAAAACACAATCTTTTGGAAAGAAGCAGCCAAAGAATTCAAGATCTAATGATGTCTTTTCAAATGTAAGTAGCTGCATAATTTAAACCTAACGTGTTTAATCAGGATTCCTTTCAGAGTAATTGGGATTTAATAGGAAGCATTGAATTTCTTTTTTAAATGATTTTCCATTCTGCCATACAGTAAAGTGGAAGGTCAGTGAAAAAGAGGAAACCCTCCCCCCACCCCCACCCCCCCAGTGAGATGGATTGGCACCGTGGCAGCTGCCGTGAGCTCAAGTCCAGCAATGAGTATGAGGTGGGTGCAGGACAGGGCAGGGCTTCCTTCTGTTGTGCAGAGGGTTGCTATGACTCAGTACTGACTCAATGGCACATAACAGCAGCAGTCTGAAACTAGGGGAAACAGCACTAGTTGATTATTCTGAGGTCCATTACTGCAGTCATGTCCAGCAAGTCTAGTTCCCCAACCCCCGAGGTGTTACCTTACCACCAAGCCTTTCTGCATAGCCTCGGTCTTCCTGGAAGACTGTGGGACTCGTGTGTGTGTGTGTGTGTGTGTGTGTGTGTGTGTGTGTGTGTGGAATCCAACAAAGGGTAACATGGCATTGCTCCTGGAAGCCTCGAGCTCTGCCAGTTAGCATTGAATTCTATTTAAAAAGATCAAATGGTCCTGAGGGTAGAGGTTGCTGTTGAAGTTGTTTCAGGTTTGGTCCCTGCAGTCTGAGGAGTCTCCACCTGCTTCCAAGTAGGAAAAGCTAGCTTGCTCCTGGAACAAGCTTCCTTACAGCTTATTATCTAACTTTGACTGGGGTATCCTCACAAAGCTCACCCTCCTTCTGTAGGTTACCTAGCCCCCTTTCCAGAACCACTGTCCTCATTGTAATCCATGCCTGATTCACATAGAACATCATAGAAACGCCCACCTATGTTGTTATGGGTATCTAGCTTCTATCCACACCAGACAGAGCTACCCAACAGAGTTGCTTTCATAAATTTTCATAAAGATGTGTTGATCCTTTTGCTAAACTGATATCCTTCACTTTTAATAGTTTCGGTGCTTGTAACCTCAGGAAACCTAAGTCTCGAGTAAACTGCTTTTCATCTAAATATCCACATATGAGTTTGAAATACTTTGACCTTGACCATGTTAATTAGACACTGAACCAATAACAAACTCATTCATGTAAACACGCACATGCATCCAATGCACAGAGCATGTATAAATCATTAACTTGAGAGGGGCTTGCACAGTGTCTTAGTTATCTAGTGCTGCTATAATAGAAATACCAAGAGTGGATGACTAACAAACAGGAATTTATGCGCACACAGTTTAGGAGACTAGAAGTTTACATTTAAAAAGCCAGCTCTAAAAGAAGGCTTTTTCTGTGTTGGCTCTGGGGAAAGGTTCTTGTTAACGTTCAGCATCTGTAGACCCAGTTTCCTTGGAGCACTTATGTGTCTTGGCATCAATCTTCCCTGGGGTCTAGGAGTTTCTCAGTGCAGGAAGTTGTTTCTTGGTAGTAGTAGTTCCCTATGGTCTCTACTCGTTTTCCTCTCCTTTTATTTCTTGCAAGATAGAAGGTGTGGTAGGTCACACCCAAGGAAACTTCCTTTACATAGGATCAGGACTGTGATGGGGATGAAGGTAGTTGCATTGTGCTGATTGACTTATTACATCAGATCACATCATGGGGGACCATTAATAACCATGCTATTCTATCATAACATAACTGCCAAACCAGAGAATCATGGTCCAGCCAAGCTAGCACATATTTGGGGGGAATGCAATTTAATCCATGACACACAGTAAAATGTATAACACACATGTTATTTGTGTAAAGAGACAGAAACTTCTATAATGTTATGAGGGATATGAAACATAAATTTAATCAAGTTACAATTTGTAGAAATATGCTGAAATACCTCAAAGATTATTGCCTTGCTCTGGGGTAGGAGTAATTATGACATCCAATGAACTCTTTTCTATTTTGTGAGATGGCTAAAACTGGTGATCAGAATGTAAGTTTCTATGTAAGTGTATTTCTCTGAATGAAGAAGCAAGTGCCACCAAGGTTTCACCAGTGTACACTGAGAAGTGTCTAGAAATTAAAAAAAAAAAAAGCATCTGTTCTGGTGTGGTGCTGTAGGATAAGCTCTGGACTACTAACGACAAATCCACAAGCCACTCCTTGGAAACCCTCTACAGGGTTTCTATGAGTCGGAATAGACTCGATGAAACTGACAACAATAACAATGCATTGTACTTGGGTCCTTCCTTTCTTAACAAGGAGACCCTGGGTGGTACAAACAGTTAACTGGCTCAGGTGTAAACAGTGTACTTGCCTGCTAAGTGAAAGGTTGATGGTTCAAGTCTACCAAGAGATACCTTGGTAGAAAGGCATGGAGGACTACTTCCGAAAAATTAACCACTGAAAATCCTCTGCAGCACAGTTCCACTCTGACAAATGGGGTCACCATGAGTTGGATGACAATTGTTTTGTCTCCTCCCACCCCCTGCTCTAAAGAACCATATAGATAGTCCCACGTAAATTCTCTGAGCACATTGCACTTGAAGCCACAGAGAAGACATCATGAAACCCTTTCTTTTTGACTTTACAAAACTTCTCAACATCAGAATAATTATCCAGAGATCAAGGAAGCCGTGTCACTGCTGAGGGCAAACTGTTCTCTCCTGAAGCAAAATGTGAACAGCGGCTGATTAATGCAAGTCAGTCAACTGGGTCTGGACCAAAAGGTGAGGCAGTATAAGAGGAAACAAATTACCTTGCAGCATTGGTAGGTCTCAGCACTGAATAACTATACAGAATCATGTCATGGTCTTTGGAATTACTTTAGAGCTACCATGGCAAACTAGAGCTGTTTATTCAGTCTCTTTCTTGAAACTTAAACATTTTTAGTTAACAAGTAATAATAAATATGTATAAGAACTGCCACAACAGACTAATTGGGACTGCTGTTATGTGAAACTCCTTAGAGAAATCTAGGTTGAATGTTAAAAGGAAAATCTCATTTTTTAAAAAGAGGACAACTGACTTGAAAATCTCTTGTCCTCTTTTAGCACTCTGTGCCTCATTCTGTGCATGAAATAACTGAATATGTTGCTTGTGGTCCATCACACTGCTTTGCACAGCTTGCAAAAATTAAGGGGTATTGTTGGATTAAAAACAAGCAAGCATTGTGCTCATTCTGTCAAACAACCATGATGTACCATGCTCAAAAAATAGGTTCTGCTCATTTTCATTGATTTATTTAAAAACAACTCACAGTCAAAAGGCCCTTCCTTCAAGGTTTAATAACTTTCTGCTACAGACTGTAGCAAAGACATATTAGGCAGGATTGGTGAAATATAGCCATTAACATAAAAATCAAATGCCTTTATCAAGAATACATTTTAAAGTTGATGATAAACTGAAAAAAAAATCATTTAATATCATTACTTTCAGGAGCTTTTTCGTTTGACATGGATGCTTTAGTGATTTAGTGCCATGACTATAAAATGTCAGGAGGATTTATAGACATGAAGCAGATCCCTTTTTGGACCTACAATGCTCTTTTGTTGTAAGTAGATGGGATAAGTTAACATGCAATTATTGTTGTTGTTGAGTGCCATAGAGTCAATTGTGCCTCATTGTAACCCTAAATAGTGTTCCCAAGGAGCGGCAGGTGAATTTGAACTGCTGATTTTGAGATTAGCAGTCCAGTGCTTAACTTAGGTGCCACACCAGGACTCCAACATGTACTTATTTTCTTGAATACAAAAAGCCCTAGTGGTGCAATGGGTTAGCTGCTGGCTGTTAACCAAAGGGTTGAAGGTTCAGTCTCTTTCATGAAACTTAAACATTTTTAGTTAACAAGTAATAATAAATATGTATAAGAACTATTCCTCTAAACATTACACCTGCAAAAACCCTATGGGAAGCTAGAATTGCATTGACAGTATACAAGAGCAATCCTCAATGTTTATATCATTGTTTAAGTAAAATAAAATTGCATTCTAAAGTAGATAGCAATTATATCTAGAAGTTACGGCAGAAAATGAAAGCTGCTTTTTCCACGTGCAGTAATAATTTCAAGTTCCATCAAGTCCATGTAATAATTCTATCAATGATCACATGTGGTGGTGGTGGTGTGCCGTGGAGTCAGTTCTGACTTGTAGCTACCCTGAACAGAGACTAGATTTCGAAGTGAATTCAGAATCATTTTAAGGAAAGAAATACCAGTTTATTGAGCTACATCCACTACAGGCGCAATGAATCCCTCCTGCCATGCTTATGTTTGTTTCCATGGAAACAAGGCTTACAAAAATAGCTAATATTCTGTTTCGCTTAGGAAATCAAGTTTACATGTTTCTTCCAGCACAATTACTATAATTGGCTCTGAGCACTATTACTGGATTTAATATCACTTCTAAGCAAGTCTAATATCTGCTGTGGAGGAGGTATGCTTATGGCATACTGCAAGCACCCAGGAAAGTCACCTGGCTCAAGCTACCCAAGAAAACTTTCTGGGAGAGGTTATGCCTGGACTGTCTTGAAGGGCAAGAAGTAGTTAGCTGAGCTATGGAAGTGACTCAGGCATAGAAAACGAAAGTGGAATGAGAAAATAGTGGGAAAAGAAGCAAAAAGCAGATCTTAGGGTCTGTAGGGGACATTTGTTGCTTTTACAATCTTGGAATATGTTCTCTATGAAGGTAACTTCACCCTAGCTTTTCTTGAAGATCTGTATTTCTCCTGACTATCAGGCTTGGGTATGTCAAATCCTCATACTTTTATGGCACATGACTTAGACCTTGCCAGTCAAAAGCATTTCATTACCACAACCACAGTACTGGCTCAGGGGTTGTATTAGTTTCTCATTAGTGCTATAACAAATTAAGTGGCTCACATGCAAATTTACTGCTTTATAGTAATGGGGCTCAGAAGTCCTAAAATTAAGGTGTTGTTGTTGTTGCTATGTGCTGTGGAGTCGGTTCCGACTCATAGTGATCCTGTACAGGGTTTCCAAGGCTATAAATCTTTATGGGAGCAGAAAGCTTCATCTTTCTCCTGCGGAACAACTGGTAGTTTCAAATTGCTGACCCTGAGGTTAGCAGCTTGATTCATAACAACTATGCTGCCAGAGCTCCTTGTAGGAAGGGTTATATGTCTTCTAAAGCCTTTAGGGAATAATTGGTTTCCCTGCCTTTTCCAGGGTCTGCATTACCTGACTTAAACCCCTCCCTTCATCTTTAAGGCTAGCAGCATAGCATCTTCAAAATCTTTCTCTCCTGTTTCCATAACCACATCTCTTACTGTAATTCAGACCCTTGTGCCTTCTTTTATAAAAATTCTTGTGATTACATTTGGCCCATCCAAATGGTCCAGGAGAACCTCCTCTTCTCAATATCCTTAACTTAATCATAGCTGCAAAGTCCCTTTTACTATGTAAAGCAATCTATTCACAGGCCCCTGGGATTAGGGCAATAACAGCTTTCAGGGCCATAATTTCATCTACCACATAGTGCTTATGTGACTCACATTAGGCCAATGAGACTTAGTCCTTGAATTTAATGGAAGTATCAGGAGAGAAGCGCCTTCTTTCTACTAGTGGCCTCAACTGGTAGAATGCTCAATTTTGGAGCTGCTAGTGCTCATTGTTCTTCCACTTGGGAGTACTTGCCTTAAGTAACAGAAAGAAAGCAAGAGAGAAAGAGAGCGAGCCTCGCCGTTATTGTAAAAGGTATGGACATCTATCTTTGGACTTCCTAGGGACTTGAGGCAACAAATTCCCATTTTGTTTAAATTGCATTTCTGTTGATGCAGCCAAGTCTTAAGCAATACAGGAACAATGAAAACTTTCAAGCAAGGGGATTATATATATAAAATATCTTGATTTTTATTTAATAGATAATAATTAAATATTATCTATCAGGCTTATATTTAGTGGTATCACTGGTGTGATGTTGTAGGATAAGCACTGGACTACAAACCACAAAGTTGGCAGCTCAAATCCATAAGTCGTTTCTCAGGAACCTATAGGATATACAGCGTTGTTATTTGTCAAAGTCAACTCGATGGCACTTAACAACAACAACAACTTTGGAAAATGTGGTGGAAACAAAACCAGTCTGGAAATAGAAAGATGAATTCGGAATTAGGAAGGATGTTACAGACTGAATTGTGTTTCCCCAAAAGATATGTTGAAGTGCTAATCATCTATAGCTGTGAATGTGACCTTATTTGGAAATAGGATTTTTGAAGATGTAACTAGTTAGCTTTAGGCCAGACTGGTATAGGGTGGGTTCTGCCCAATATAAGCGGTGTCCTTGTATAAAGAGGTGAAGAGATACAAAAAGACAGACACAGTGGGTACAGGACCATGTGAAGGTAGAGGCAGAAATTGAAGTTAAACTGCCACAAAGCAAGGAGTGCCTAGAGCTACCAGAAACTCAAATAGACAAGGAAGGATTTTTCTCTAGAGACTTCAGAGAGAGCATTGCCTTGAATTTCGAATTTCAACTTCTAGCCACCAGAACTGTGAGAGAATGAAATATTTTGGTTTGAAGCTACCCAGTTTGTAGTATTTTGTTATGAAAGCTTTAGAAAATCAATAGTTTGAAAAATGACAAAATTGAAGCCAGTCAATAAAGAAGAACTATGAATACAAATGATAGATTAATTACTAGATGTAAGAAATGACTCAGTATACTGACTGAGTTAACTGGGTAGACATTCAGGGCATGAATGGAGGTTTCAGCTGAGCTAGGAACACATATTTGAGAACCATTGTATAGGTGGACAATGGGGTTATAACTTTAGATGAAATTGTCTTTGCATAATATGGAAGAAGAGGAAAGAACTGAAGATAGGTTTTAAAAGTGTGCTTACAAAAGATGTTGGCAACATAAAAAAAAAAAAAAAGGAAAGATTACCAACTAGTGGAAAGATGGACAGAGGGATAAACTGTAGCAAACACTGCCTAAAAGACAAGAAAGACAAGCAGTTCAGTGCATAACCCACAAGACTAAGATAAAAACAAAACAGAAATAAACAAGTGTTGGTAAGTATGTGGGGAAATTGGAACACTTATCCATTGATGGTAGGAATGCAAACTGTAACAGCTGCTTTGTTTGTGGAAAATCGTGTGGTGGTTCCACAAAAATCTAAAAATAGAACTACCATATAACTTATCAATGCTATTCCTAGGGACATACCCAAAGGACTTGAAAGCAGAGACTCAACAAGAGACTTGTATACTAATCTTCATTATAGCCTATTCACAGTAGCTAAAAGGGGAAACAACCTAATGGCCTGCAAAACCAACAACAGCAAAAATGGCACCAACCATCCCTCCTACAGCACTTTACTCATCTAGGTTCAAGAATTCATTGCAGTGGCCCCACAGAACTCACAGGCCATAGTCATGATAATGGAATTTATTAGGGGAAGTTAGCAGGTTATTATGCAGGATTCACTAGCCTGTCCGTTTGTTGCACTGTGGTAGCTTGCATGTTGCTGTGATGCTGGATGCTATGCCACTGATATTTTAAATGGATGGCAGTGTCATCCATGGTGGACAGGTTTCAGCTGAGCTTCTAGGCTAAGACAGGCTAGGAATGAAGAGAGGTGGACTACTTCTGAATGTTTAGCCACTGGAAGGAAACCTTATGAATAGCAGTGAAACACTGTCAGATAGCAACAGAATATTTAATATGGAAGCGTAATGAATAATGTGCCTCAAAGTAGAATTGACCATGATGGTGCAAATGGGATAAAACTTTCAGGACCTTCATTTGCTGATGGAGCACAACTCAAAATGAGGAGAAACAGCTGTAAACACCCATTAATAATTTATGAAGTATGAACACAGGAAAATTGGGTGTTGTCAAAAATGAAATGGAATGCATAAACATCGATATCCTAGGTATTAGTGAGCTGAAATGGACTGGTATTGGCCATTTTGAATCTGACAATCACATGTATTGATAATTACTGGTGGTTGGAATGCAAAGGTTGGAAACAAAGAGGAAGGCTCAGAAGTTGGAAAATATGGCCTTTATGATAGAAATAATGCTGGATATTGCATGACAGAATTTTGCAAGACCAATGACTAATAATATATATATTTTTTACTCCCGAGTATTCCTTGTATAAAACTCTATTGCTTTGAATATGAACATTATTCCAGAAATAATTGGTATAAGAATATCCCATTATTGAATTTTTCTAAATAAAATAACATGCGTTTCAGAGCCACCTATTGCTAGAGTGGTTATAAAAAATAAAAATTATTCTAAGGCACTGGGAAGAAAGAACCACTGAAGTATTCCTTAAATTATTTTATTATTTTTATTTTTTATAACCACTCTAGCAATAGGTGGCTCTGAAACACATGTTATTTTATTTATAAAAATTAAATAATGCAATGTTCTTATACCCAACTAGGAATTGTGGAGAGGGACAGGCAGAGTAAAAAGGACATAGGCCAAAAATTAAATCCTGAGTTATGTCACAACAACCAACAGTAGCATTTTGAAATTTCTCAGGCAGAAGAGTGAAAAAAGAAGCCCATCTTATTATCACATCTACCTGGAGGCAATCAAAAAGCATAAACAATACCAAAATACACACCCATCTAAATATTAAGGCCACAGATTACTCCTGAATATGCCCCAAAACAGAAACAGATGACAATATCAGCACATGTCCAGAAACGAGATGAAAAGACTTAGACAAATAAGCTGGAAGTAGATCTAAACTCCATACTGGAAGATGCACAAGCTTTGGACATGCCTGAGAGGGAATTCAGAAAAATGATTATAAAATGTCTCAAAACATTGTACAATGGAGTTGAGAAAAATAAGTAAGAAGTCAGGAAAGTGCTACAGGAAAAATCAAATAAGATAGCTACAGCATTGGAAACAATTCAAGACCTACAAAAAGAGGTCCAAACGATCAATAACAGAATATCAGAAATGGACAATACACTGAAAGGACAAATGAGTAGAATTGAAGAGACAGAAGCCAGAACTAGTGAGATAGAAGATCAATCTCTCAACCTTACTAAGATACAAGAACAAGCACACAAAAGGATAAAAAAATCTGAAGAAGGCCTAAGATTCATGTTGGACAACATGAAGAGGAATAACTTAAGAATTATTGGCATTGTAGAACAGGAAGAACCACACAAGTCCACAGAGGAAATAGTTGAAGAGCTTCTGGAAGAAAAATTCCCTAACAGCCTGAAAAGAAAAAAGATAAGCATTCAAGAAGCTCAAAGAACCCCAGGAAGGATAGACCCTAAAAGACAATCACCAAGACATATAATAATGAAGTTCTCCAAAATCAAATATAAGAACAGAATCCTGAAAGTAGCTAGAGAAAAGAGAAGTGTAACATGCAAAGGCAAGAATCCATGCATACAAGAAGGCAATTGGGAGACATACATAAAACCCTGAAAGAAAAAAAAAAACAAAAAACTGTCAACAAAGAATTCTCTACCCAGCAAAGCTGTCAATCAAATACAAGGTGTAATCAAAACATTCCAGGAAAAACAGACACTAAGGGATTTTGCCAAAGCCAACCCTGCTATGAAAAAAATTCCTAAAGGAAGTTCTGTGGACTGAGAACCAATAAGAACAGACAACAACCAGAGAATGATATATGTGGCAGCGTCACCCTGAACTCAATCAACAAATGGAAGACTCAAGAACAGAATAACATTTTAAGAACAGAGGATCTGGGAGGTCAGTCTATGATCAAAACAATTACAATGTGAAAGAAGGTAAACACAGAGGAACAGAGATCCAAGTGGTTCAAAGGTCAGGTAGATTACAGGATAAAATAGACTGTCTAAATGGAGGGAAGAGTTAATGGAATATAAGGAAACCACAACAGTGGACTTGGGGTGGGGGGTTTAGTTTGGGTGTTGGGGAGGGCAATACAAGAAGTGGGCGGAGGCAGAAGAATAAGATATATAGAGGGGGACTTCCAGAAAAAGATGGAGGTGTAGTGACCAGCTCTGCTGAGAACAACACAGAATACAGGACCAAGAAAGTTCAGGGAATGGTCCCAGTACTCTGAACCACATATAAAGGAATATTTAGAAGGTTGGAAGACTTACAGCTGGGGAGTTTGTGGCAGAAGCAAGA
>NW_006408550.1:14128511-14136354 GCF_000296735.1 Chrysochloris asiatica
GAGAGTGAGAGAGAGAGGTGGCATCTCTTACACTTTTAATGCCACATATCCCTTATATTTATTGTATTTTTAGCTTTGGACTACTGGTGTGGTGTATGTAGGATCAGTAAGGAACTTTGAACCACAAGGTTGTCAGTTCAAACCCACCATCTGTTCCTTGAAAACCCTATACAGGGTTGCTATGAATCAGAACCAACTCGATGGCACTTAACAACAAATTATGCTTTAGGTAAAGGTTTACACAGAAAATTAGGTTCTCTTTTAACAAGTTTTATATAAATTGTTCCATGACATTGGTTACATTTCCTACAATGTGTCAACAGTCTCATGATTTTCATTCTGCTTGCTCTGTTTCTATTAACCTAGTTTCCTTGCTTCACCTTAGCTTCTCCTCTTTGTTTCCGGATAAATGTTGACCGTTTGGTCTCACATGGTTGATTATTTAAGGGAGAACAATACAAATGGATGATATTGTTTGTTTTATAAGCCAGTCTTTCATTTGGATGAAAGGTGACTACTGGGATTAGCTTCAGTTCCTAGTTTCAAAGAGTATTTTAGGGTGATATGCTCAGGGGTTCCTCTAGTCTTGGTTGATCCAATAAGTCTGGCAATTTTTAGGAATCTGAGTTTTGGCCTTCATTTTTCATCCTTCCCTGTGGGACCTTCTACTGTGTCCCTTGTGAGAACAGTCAGTAGCAGCAGTCAGATACTATCTAATTCTGGTTCCAGGCAACTGGAGACAAATAGCTGTATCTTAGATAGCTATTTATTTTTAAGCATGGGTGGATCCTGAGACTTAATCAAAAAGGGAGAGATTGAAGAGTTATAACAATTCCAGTGCAACAAAAAGATTTGGATGGGATTCTAGAGATTGTTAGAATGATTTTGATGGATTTCCCACAACAAAACCTATAAGCAAAACAGAATGCACATGACCAGCTAAAATGCTTGAGCTCTAATGCCAAGGCATTATATTACACGTTCTCTATTCTTATCATCATATGTTCAGGTGTCTCATACTCTGTGAAGGTTCCTTTTTTCCACAGTACAGGATCTTCTGACCCCACCCTTCCTTGTGCTTTTCCCACCTGTCCTTCTTCCTAACACTGCACTAATGGTCTGTGTGCCCTTTAATCTCACAGTCCTACGTGTGGAGAAATGTTTCATTAGTCCTTGTAGTCCCTGTGTTCACCACAATCTCTAACATATAATAAGTACTTACAGTGTGTTTGTGGAATTGAATTGAACTTTCAATAATATGTTTATAGCATATGAGTATTTAGCATAGTGGTTACGAATCAGGCTGCTAGTCTCTGAACTGCTACTGTCAGCAGTTCGACACTACCAGCTGTTCTGCAGGAGAAAGATGAAGCTTTCTGCTCCCTCAAAGATTTACAGCCTTTGAAACTCTGTACAGGGGTACAGGGTCTCTATGGGTTAGAGCCGACTCTATGACACATAACAACAACAACGAATGACTATGTTGGCCAACAATGATAAACCTATTGTAAACGTTTATATAATATGTTCTATTAATGTACAAATTAATTTCTATTATTCACTCTTTTAGGCAATTCATGATTCTCCTTATTGATTTACTAATAAATAGTATCACGTTATGCATGGAATTTATACCAGGTGTGACATATATTAAAACTAAACAATACATTGTATCTGCCTTCAATATGCAAATATAGCAGAGATCAACAATAATAGCACCAATTATAATACAGTGAAATGTTACATCCAGTTATTACCTCCTAATTAGCCTCTCTCCTTCCTCTGATCCCCCTTCCAACAGATTTTATCCCTGCAGCTAGAGTGATCTTCTAAATGTAAATTTGATTAAGCAATGATTTCCTACTTTTCCACACAGCACAGTGTTGGTGTACAAGTCTCTACATTTACTTCTGTAGCTATAACTTGAGAATTCTCCCATTTACTCAACATAATCCAATCCTGTAGTCCTTTCTCAAAATTTTCTCCAGTCTTAGAGCCTTTGCACATGAAAAGTTCACCCACCTAAAACAGTTATTCTATGGTTCATTGCATTTTTGTGGTCTCTTCCTTCAGGTCTTTAGAAAGTCTTTTTCATTATCCTAGGTTCCAACTCCCATTCTTTATCAATGTGTTTTCCTTTAAAATTTCTAGAAGGTTTTCTGATTTGTTTGTCTCTCCCATGAAACCACTGGTTCTGAGCTTTAAAAATCTAATACCTGGTCCCCATCCCAGAGATTCTGATTTGTTAGGTCTGGATACAGACTGGGAATCAAAATTTATATAGCTCTCTACATGGTTTTAATGGGTAGCCAATATTGAGAACCACTTTTCACTGTTCAAGAAGCCCTTATGGTGCTATGGGTTGGGTGTTGGGCTGCTAACCACAAGGTTGGCCATTCAAAACCCACCAGTCACTCTGTGGAAGAAAGATGAGACTCTTTGCTCCCATAAAGATTTACTGTCTTGGAAAACCTACAGAGGGTCGCTATGAGTCATAATTGACTCAAGGGCAATGGGTTTGGTGAGTTTTGGTGTAAGAGTTGTTGTTAAGTGCCTTCAAGTTGGTTCTGACTCTGGTAGAGTTTCCAAGGAGCAACTAGTGGATTTGAACTACTGACCTTGTGGTTAGCAGTCTAATATTTATTCTATAGCACCACACAAAGATTGTTGTTGTTGTTGTTGTTAAGTGCCGTTGAGTCGGTTCCAGCCCATAGAGACCCCTAACAAGGTTTCCGAGGCTGTAAATCTTTATGGGAGCAGAAAGCCTCATCTTTCTCCTGCGGAGCAGTTGGTAGTTTTGAACTGCTGACCTTGTGGTCTGCAGCCCAATTCGTACCCACTAAGCTAGCAGAGCTCCTTGTACACCAGGACTAGTGGTTCTCAAAGTATGATTCCCAACAAACAACATCAGCATAACCCGAGAACTTGTTTAAAAATGCAAATGCTTGGGGTCCAGCTCAGACCTACTGAGTTAGAATCTCTCCAGGTGTTTTTGGTGTGGTGCTCTGGGTTAATGCACCAGACTGAAAAGTCATTTGAACCACAAGGTTAGTGGTTCTCACCAGCTGCTCCTTGGAAACCCTAAACAGGGTCACTATGGGTCAGAGCTGACTCGATGGCACTTCACAACAACAACAACAACAACAAAGTTTTAAGACCAGGACTCTCAGGTAAAATTCATGAAGTTTTGTTCCTTGTTATCCAAATGCCATGTAGGGTCTTTGACATAGTAGATATAATAGATACTTGAACAAATAAAGGGATAATCAGAAATAGTCATAATTATTAAATGAGTATGTTATAAAATGAATGTCTTTCTCTTACAGAATTTAATACAGATGATTGGAACTCAGTGTATTTTCTTCTACCAAGACATAAGGAATATGTTCTCTACTCACCGTCACTAAATAGTGTGCTCTAGCAGAGATAGAGCAGCAGCAAATCGTGTGATTTCCTAAACTGCTGCCCTAGCAAATTCTCAGCCTCATTGATTTTGTGCCAACACTTGTGCTGGCTGTTTTGACAAGTGTGCTATTTTCACTTCCGTGACTCCCCCCTCTAATTCAAAGGTGACTGAGTAGGGAGGCTATTTATTAGATTCCACTGATATCAAATTAGCACCTACATTTATTTTCCTTCAGTTTCCCAGTAAGCAGGTCACTAATGATTGGCCCAATCAAACTAGGGGATACTGCCTTTTCCCAATGAGCTAGCCTGCACAAACATCTTCTCTAAGAAGCCCAGTGACACTATTTTCTGTACCTCTTCACTGGCATCATCTGAAAATGTTACCAGTTTTGGAATTCAAGGAGCATCCTCTCCGTTCTCAGACATTTTATCATGCAGAGGATGTTCAGGCTACTGTGAAAACTGTCGAGATGGGCTTGCTAGAGAAAGAAGAAACAAAGATTATCTACTCTAATACTAGTGTGAAGTTGATATATAAGTGAAAACGAAACAATATTAGTTCAAGCTACTCAGAAGTGAATTATGCTTCCCTTTGGGTAGTGTCTCTAACAAATAAACCCAAAGCTGCTGCCGGGGGTGGTTGCTAATTCTGCAGCTCAGACTTGTTCTGCCATTATTCTCCCAGACCCCAAGGAGAAATAATGTTACAGCTCTACATTGGCTGAAGGGGCTGTGCCTGCAATCACATCCCCTGCTAAAGGTGTCTTGGAGAGCTTTGCTTTCCAATCACAGGGGGGCATTTGGAACACACTTCCACAATTGTCTTATAGGGACAGCAACAGAAGCAGCTGCTTTGAAGGACACTGCTAGGACTTGCTCAGACAATATGCTCCCCCCCCACCCCCACCCGCCACAGCAGTAGTTCATTCCTTTTAAAAGGCAGGAGGATGGTGAGCATAGAAGCATAGAGTCTCTGATCATCTCCTTTCCTGCTTTCTTGTGGTTGTTTTTGTTAAGTGCCATCAAGTCATTTCTGACTCATAGTGACCCTGTATAGGATTTCCAAGGAGCAGCTGGTGGTTTTGAATTGCCAACCATTTGGTTTGCAGTCCAGGAGTTTCCATCTATTCAATATTACTAAAGATCAGCTTCACAGAGATAAACCATTGCAAAATCTTGAAGGGGAGACAAACAAAAAAGAAGATCCAGAGAGAGAAAACGAGACTGAAAATAAAATCATGGCTCCACTCATTCTCCTTCAGAAATCAGGCCAAGTACGTGTGCTGGAGCTGCATGCTGCATGACAAATGGAATTTGTTTATACCCAGGAATGCGCACATCCATGGACATGGCGAAAGGAGTGGGGAGCCAGCTGCCAGGATGAGTAGCTGTTATGGAAACTGATTCTACAGCCAGAACCCTCCTGAATGATAACCAAACCAAATGTGGTTCAGAACCCTAAGTGTGCTGATTAAATACATACTGCCTGGACTTGGGTGTGGTGGAATGTGGCAATGAAAAGGTGACTCCCAGAATGGGAAGGAGAAGTCACCATATGGTGTCTAAAGACAAACTATGGACAAGGATAGAAACAAGTATGCAGGAGACTTAAACAAAGTTCATGGAGAAATGGAATGGAAAGATAATGGAATTTTCCCATGAACTTTTTGAAGCTCCCTCACAGGTGTTACTTTAAGCTGAAGAATACACCATTACTCTTCTTGGGAGTAACTGTGAGTACTGTCTCTCTAAAGGCTTTCTTACTAGCTAAGTTCAGACCCGATAACTCTCTAATGCAGATGTTTTGGTAAAGTGGTACATAGTTCCTTTGGAGGTAAGAGTCACCTCTCAGGTGTCTTTATATTTCACTCTTGACCAATTTTGGGCCAACGTTTTTTCATAGTCAATAAAAATGAGAAATTGAAGCCAACGGATCTCCTCTAGGCCTGGGTAGGGTCAGAAAACAACTTCCAGCCTGCTTCAATCTATACTACTGTTAAGTATTGATAAACATATTGGTATAGCTAACTGAGAGCTGTATATCAATATTTCTTTTACTTGCTGTTGTTGTTGAGTGCCATCAAGTCGGTTCTAAGACATAGCGACCGTATAAAGGGTTAATGAGGAGCAGCTGGTGAGCTTGAACTGCCAACCTTGAAGTTCAAATCAACTTTGCAAGCCAGTGCATTAATCCACAGCGCCACACCAAACTCTCAGGCCTCCACATCCTTAATAGGAATAAATAAATGAAAGCACATTTCTACAAAAAGACATGTTTAATATGTTCCTGGTGGCCTTATTCATAATAGTCCTAAACTGAAGACAACTCAGATGTCCATCAACAGGGGAATGAAAAGGAAATATTCATATAATGGAATTTGACTCAGCAAGAAACAGAAATTACTGATGCAAGCTGTAATATGGGTATATCTCACATACATTATGTTGAACAAAAGAAGTCAGGCACAAAAGGATTCACACTTTATGATTCCATTTAAATGAAGTTAAAGATTAGGCAAAATTAACCAATGTGCTAGGTTAGCTATTGTAACAGTGATTGTCTGTGGATTGGGGTACTGGTTCTAACTGGAAAAAAACCATGAAGAATCCTTTTTTGGGATGAAGAAACCACACTATATCTTGATTTGAATAACAGTAATACAGGTATAAGGAGCTCTCGTAGCATAGTGGTTATGAGTCGAGCTGTTAACCTCAAGGTCAGCAGTTTAAAACTACCAGCAGTTCCATGGGAGAAAGATGCTTTCTGCTCCTGTAAAGATTTACAGCCCGAGAAATCAACTCCACGGTACATCACCAATACAGGTATATGTTGTTGTTGTTGTTAAGTGCTGTCGAGTCTGTTACAACTCATAGCGACCCAGTATAGGATTTCTGAGGAGCGGCTGGTGAGTTTGAACCACTGACCTTGCAGATAAAACCTACCTTGTAGTTCAGTGCTTATCCTACAGTGCCACACCAGGACTTTATGTTTGTCATAGTGCACTGGACTTGAGATCTACAAGGTTGATAATTTGAGACCACCAGTCTCTCCATGGGAGAAAGATGAGGTTTTCTCTTCGGGCAAAGATTTACAGCCTCAAAAACCTAGACAAGTCACTATGAGTTGAATCCAATGCAAGGGCACTTAACAACAACAACAAATTATAACTCAATTAAGAAAAATGTCAGGAAGGCAAAGTTATAACTTACACTTTTAAGAATATACTTTAAAAGCAAACCAATCAGTTGGCCAGATTTTCAGATTTCTTGGCATAGATGATTGAGCGCCTCCAGTGCTGCACCAGTTTGTTGAAAGATTCTATTTGTATTCCATTAATTCCCGAAGCTTTGGTCTTTGCCAATGCCTTCAGTATCACAGTATCATTGGATCTTCATCACATGCTACCTTTGAAATGATTGAATATGGATCATTTCTTTCTGGTACAATGACTTGGTGTCTTTCTTCCATCTTCTTTTAACCATAGAAGACTTCAGTATTTCAAGTTGAGGCTTGAATTTCTTCTTTAGTTCTTTCAGTTTGAGAAATGCTATGCATACTCTTCCCTCTGGGCTTTCTAACTCCAGGTCTTTGCATAGCTCATTATAATATTTGACTTTGTCTTCTTGAGCTGACCTTTGAAATTGTCTGTCCAGCTCTTTTACCTCCTTATTTCTTCCATTTGCTTTAGTATCACTACTCCGGAGAGAAAGTTTCAGAGTCTCTTCTGATATCCGTTTTCATCTTTTCCGTCTTTCTTGTCTTCTCAACAAACTTTTGCTTTTTTCCTGTATGATGTTCTTGATGTCATCTGGTCTTTAGTGTCTAATGCATCCAATCTGTTCCTGAGATGATCTCTAAATTCAGATGGCATATGTTCAAGGCCATATTTTGGCTCTTGTGGTCTTAGTTTAATTTTTTTCAACTTTAGCCTGAACTTGCATATGAGCAATTGATTATTTCTTCCACAACCTGCTCCTGGCCTTATTTGGGCTGGAGATATGGAGCTTTACCCGTCTCTTTACACGGATGTGGTCAGTTTGATTTCTGCGTATTCCATTTAGTGATGTTCACTTGTATAAATGTCTTTTAAATTGTTAAAAAATATATATGCAATGGATAAGTCATGGTCTTGCAAAATTTTATCTTGTATAGCTCAACCATCATTTCTATCACCAAGGCCATATTTTCCATGTTATGATACTTCCTCTTTGTTTCCAACTTTGCATTTCAATCACCAATAGTTGTCAATACATCTTGATTGCATGTGTGATTAATTTCAGACTGAAGAAGTTGGTAGAATTGTTCAATTTCATCACCACAGGCTTCAGAATTGGTGAGTGAATTTGAATAATACTTCTATTAACTGTTCTTTCTTGTAGGCATATAGATATTATCCTATTACAGCATTATACTTCAATACAGATCTTGAAATGA
>NW_006408550.1:14136661-14179424 GCF_000296735.1 Chrysochloris asiatica
ATACTTTGTACATTCCTTGTTCCAATTATTAATAGGTGTTTACAGCTGTTTCTCCTCATTTTGAGTTGTGCTCCATCAGCAAATGAAAGTTCTGAAAGCTTTACTACATTTGCATCATCATGGTCAATTCATTTTTGAGGAGGCAGCTCTTCCTCAGTCAAATTTTGAGTGCCTTCCAACCTGAGGGGCACTATACCTGACAATATTCTGGTGATGTTCATCATGTTTCAATACTCAATATTCTGGTGCTATCTGACAGTGTTTCACTGCTATTCATGAGGTTTCCAGTGACTAAATATTCTGAAGTCGTCAGTCTCTCCTTCTTTCTAGTCTGGAAACTCAGCTGAAACCTGTCCACCATCGCTGACCCTGCTAGTATCAAAAATACTGGTGGCAAAACTTCTACCATCACAACAAATTACCACAGTATTGATGAGTATCGGTCACCTAAATGATACAAAACCAGATATAGGATTTATCAACATGTCTACTTGTGAGTACAATGGTAAAATTATAAAACTCTACATTAGTAGGCTGGTTTTCACTGATGATTTTTTGGACTATAGATTACTAAGTCCTTCTCCCCAGTCTGTCTTAGTCTGGAAATTCCATTGAAACCTGCCTTCCATGAGTGAACTTGCTGGTATTTGAAATACCAGCATCACAGCATATTTGTTTCTGTGAGCTACAATTGTCTGTTGTCTCCAGGACAACAAATGCATTGCTGCATTTGTTTTTAGTTGATGATTGTATGTTGATGTGTCTTTAGGCGCTCTTAAAATGTCTCCTTTGAAAGTACTTGGAAAATGGGAGTGTGTGCACCACTTTCCATTCACTGTTCATGTGCCTCAGTTTAAAGTGGGTTTGGCTGGTGTTGGCTGCTGTCTATCTTGATCAAGTGGTATAGGAACTGGTATTGGCTCTTTCCCATTGGGTGAAATTGCAGAGGGTACAACTGTTACTGGGCTGCATGGACAGGGTTGCTATCTCCTGTCAGGTGAGAAAGAGGATAAATGCCACACACACAAACACACACACAAGAAAGCAAAACAGAATAAAAAAACAGGAAACCAATAGCAAAAAGAGAAATAATAAAGGAGTAAAAAGAAATAAAAACAGGCAGTAAACAAACAAACAAAAAAGAATATAATAATTTAAAAGAGGATAAAAGGACAGAAAAATGGAGCTGTACCAGAGAAAAATAAGAGAGAGAAAGAGAGAGAGAAACAAAAAAAAAAAAAAAGAACAGGAAGAAGGAAGATGAAAAGAGAAAAAAGTAGAGAGTAGTAGAGAAAGATGAAAAGAAAAAAGAAGAATAATAGGGGGGAATGGAAAACAGAATAAAAGAAGGAAAATCAAAAATGGAGAAAGAAAGGATAAAATTCAATGGAAAAGAAAGAATAAACAAACAAAAAGAACAAAACAACAAGTGGAAAATATCCAAAACAAAAATCAGTGCAGCTGTTGAACCCAGAGAGGAGAAAACTCTGGGGGGTCTCCTTGTAGCCAAGATGCTCACAAGGTGGGTTCAGTAGGGATGTGACAGTGTAGCTTCTGGTCCTAGATGGAGTTCCTGTAGGCATAGGTATTATCTATGGTCAGGGCACTCAGTGCAGAAGTAGTTCGTGGAATCCCTTGATGGAGCTGGTTTCAGTGTCTGTAAGGACCACAGGGCAGTTGTGGGCAGGATGGCTGATTATGGGGCTTTCTACTAGACTCGGTTGGTAGCTCTGTAGGTGCTGTGAGTTTGAAGCCTAGGCTACCTGAATCCAGGCACCAAATTGACTCAGCCAGCCCCAGCTTCACAAAGGTTTGGTCCACAACCATGTGCCTCCAAACTCAAACTCAAATTTCCAGAGAGAGCAGGCTCTGTGTTGAGGGTGGAGAAGGGTGAGTGATGGCCACACTTCTGGTCACCAGGGGAGTGTGGGGAAAAAGAAGCAATTGCCCCTTTTTTGTCAGCTGTGTGAATCTGCTCTGACAGGTCACCTTCTGTCACCAAAGCTATTCAGAAAAGTTCAAGATTGCTGTGCTGTGTCTGGTTGGCTGTTCACCAGTCAGTCTCCTACTCTTGCAGTCCCTACTGAGCTCCCTCTTCCTAGCAAGCAGTCAATCCATGTCTTGAACCTTTCCTCTGAAGTTCAGGGTGCCATGATTTGTATCTGTGTCTGTTTCATTTTGTCTCTTGTATCTTTGTTGTAGAGGGTTTGTGTAGTGTGTCTGCTTAGTCTGCCATGCTGCTGGAAGTACCCTACATTTCCAGAATTCTTATGGCAAGAAAGAAACATAAATTTCTATGCATTATTTAGGCATCATATTCCAGTACTTAACAGACACCAATTCCTAACTTAACTTATTCCTACCTCCACTAAAGTAAATACAACATGATTTAGAAAATGTTCCAACAAATTGAGAATTTTAGTAAGTTGGTAACAAGGAGCTCTGGTAATGCAATGGTTATGAGTTGGCCTGGTAACCTTAAGGTCAGCACTTTGAAGCTCTCAATTGTTCTGTGGGAAACTGTCAGCTGTTCTGCAGGAGAAAGATGAGGACGTCTTCTCCTATAAAGATTTATAGCCTCAAAACCCCCTACAGGGTCTCTATGAGTAGGAGCCAACTCCACAGCATGCCACCCACCACCACCCACCATCTTTGATAACAGGTAGTCTGCCCCTGTCCACAACAAGGATCTAAAGTAGGTCCCCATACAAAGAACCCCTCAGTTCCTTTCCATACTTCTTGTTGTTGTTGTTAGGTACCATCGAGTCGGTACCGACTCATAGCGACCTTATGCACAGCAGAATGAAACACTGTCCAAACTTGGCCAATCTATCTCGTTGGGGGTCTTCCTCCTTTTCTCTGACCCTCCACCTTACCAAACATGTCTGTACTAGTTGGCCCTTATTTATTTTTCCTAAAGAGGGTTTCAGCTCCTGCATCCAGAAATCTTACCTCTTCTCTGGAATCCTACACTCAACTCTCAATGCTCAAAAAAATAGAAGGTACGTCATAATTCAGCTCTCCACATAAAAGACTATCCTACCAGAGCTCTCCTATGATCAAATAAACTTAACTGGGGCCAATAAGATCTTTGTTACAGGGGGTTGTCAAGCATAGGCTTACTGATTTTTGGAAGAAAATATTCAAGAGATGGATCAAATGTTAGTCCGTGGTCCAGAGAGGGGAGTGTAAGTCTCTTCCATTTCTGCAGTTCTTGGATTCTATGCCAACATTTCACAAGCAAAAAGACTACACTTAAGAACCTGTTTATTCCATTTGCATCCTCTCCCAACTCCTTTGTGATGAACACCTTTCTAATGCCATGTGTGCTATGGCTGTACTCGTTTTCACAGGACACAGATGAAAGTTTTGGGAAGTAATTGAAAGTCTGAGACCAAGGGTGAAATAGACTAGTAAAAAGAACTAATGATGAAAGGAGACTAGGTAGTGCAAAGGAAAGGAGTTGAGTTAATTAAAGTAAAGGTTGGAAGCTAGCAATTAAAAAGATGAATGAGGTTTCGCTTCAAGAAAAGAAACTATAGCTAGAGATTTGAGGGTATGAGGACCAGCTGAACTAGAGCATCCTGATGCTGGAGAATAACCTGAAAAGAGGTTTAAGTCTGGTTCTGGGGGAGGATATACTAGGCCAAAGAATCCACTTTCCTCATACCATCAAGCTAAAACACAACTGCTCAAAGGCAGAGAAACATGCTGGGATAAAAATAAACCACACTCATGTCTAGCAGAACCAAGCAAGAAACTGTAATATGCTGATCTGTTTGCAGTCTGGTAACCTGGGATTTCTCACCTGTACTAAAGTAGTTCCTTGCACTCTAAATAGTTGGCTGAGTATGATGTTCCTGATGACTTTTACAAAAACAGGATCTTGGGGTGAGTTTAGGGAACTGGGACATTTCTGTGTTCTCAGGCCCTTCAGTCAGGCAAGTGGGTAGATCGGTGACTAACAGAGAGTCTCCTGGGTAGAAGGACACTAACAGTCCCTCATCTGTTCTTCCTTACCTCATCAACTCAGCCATGCCCAGGAACAATCCCTTTGGTCTAGAGATGTACCATGATTATGCCTTCTCATTTCAGGTGTCTTTTAAACATAGTGAGGAAAGGTGCCTGATTTTATCTCATATTCCTCAGTCTCTGGTTCCTAAGCTCATGGTGTTATCTGCCCAATGTTTCTAGTGGTTGCAAAAAAAAAAAAGCATAATTCCTCAAAAATGCTAAAGATATGGCTCTACTATTAAGTCACAAATACTCCAGAACCAGGTCTCCAGCTCTGCGTGCCTTCAACAAAGCAGATAACTACCTGGGAGCAGAGAACATGCTCTAACATTGCTTCTTCCTTTTGGCAGGCTATGGGGCTTCACAAGCTCCATTTCCCTGCTCCCACACAATTCCCTTTCATGGCACAAGCTGCTGAAGAAGTGCCTGGCAAAGGCCCAGTCTGGAGCACTCCTCTCCCTGCATTCCACCTCCACAGTGAAGCAGCCTTCCTTCCGTCACAGATGCTGCCAGGAAATGCCCTCCTAAAGATTCCCATAAGGCCTTCTCAGATGTGAAATAATTCTTTACTTTCTCTGCCTTGTGTTCTCTTCCTTCCCAATGCTACCATCACCCAGATGACTTTAGGGATATTCAGTCATTTTTCATAGATGGCTGAATTCTTGTGAAAATTGTTTCAGTCCTTGGCTTCCAAATAACAAATGGATTTTCCCCTTCAGGAAAAATATGTGTCTGTAGTGGGAAGGATGGAAAAGACAAAGTTTTTTTTGTTACATTTGTACTGACAGCCCAACATTCTTTAAGTTGATAATGCAGTAATTATGGTGGAATTCAGGACTTGCCATTCTGAGCCTCCTAGGAGCCTCTAGGGCTTCCTCCCAAGCACTCACTATTTCTAAAATGCCACGCTCCATTGTCAGCCTCCCCATCTTCCTTTGGCTCTGTTTGTCAAGAAGTATTTAATATTTCAACTATGATAGTTCAGGTTACGTTTCAACTTGAGTAGACCATGTCTCTCAGTGGTTTTGCAGATTTTATGTAATCATCCTCCATTTGGTGCTCTGATGTGAGCAACCAATCAACTGAAAGGGAGTTTTCTTGGAGGGTGTGGCCAATGGCCAGTATGTTTGAATGTTCTCGTCCTCTCTCTTTAACTTGCATGCAACATGGTATTCACTAACTCCCACAGCCTTGTGAGCCAACTGCCTGCTGGCTGACCTGTGGATTTTGTTCATCACCCCCGGCAACCATGTGAGTCAGGAGAAGCTTCCAGTCTGGCACTTGATCCATGGATAGGAGAATCTCCAGCCTCCAAAGCTGCATGAGCCATCTACTTGGGATAAATCTCTCTCTGTGTATATCTCTCTGTCTCTGTGTATATATGTGTGTGTGTATGTGTGTATATATATAGTACCGTGGAGTCGGTTCCAACTCACAGTGACCCTGCACAGGGTTTCCAAGGCTGCAAATCTTTACGGGAGCAGAAAGCCTCATCTTTCTCCTGCAGAACAGCTGGTAGTTTCGAACTGCTGACATTGAGGTTATCAGCCCAATTCTTAACTACTATGCTACCAGAGCTCCTATGTATGTATATATGTATAGGTATACACACACACACACACACACACACATAAATATACATATACACTTTATTGGTTTTTCTCCTCTAGAGAACTCAGCCTAATACTGATCCCCTCATAGATTATATATTTTTTAAGTGTTATAAAATGTTTAAACAAGACATTTCATAATAAATCTCTGCAATTCGGGATATGCAAACAGTAATTCCTTGTTAAACTCAAAGTATAATTGGTGACATAATTCCTGCCTTATCTGTATTTATAAAGTTTTCTGAATTTACAGGAAGTCTCTAAGAAGGTAGAGATGGGCAGAACAGGGTTGTTGTTGTTAGGTGCCATCGAGTCGGTTCTGACCCATAACTACACAACAGAATGAAACACCACCTGGTCCTGCACTATCCTCAAAATTGCTGCTACGCTAGGGGGCCATTGCTGCTGCCACTGTGCCATTCCATCACTTCGAGGGTCTTTCTCTTCTTTGCTGACCCTCCACTTTACCAAGCATGATGTCCTTCTCCAGGGATGGGTCCCTCTGATAATATATCCACATTATGACAGATGAAGTCTGGCCATATTGGCTTCTAAGGAGCTTTCCGGTTGTACAAAAAAAGATTTATTTATTCTTCTGGCAGCACATGGTATCTTTAATATTCTTCTCCAGCACCACAACTCAAATGTATCAATTCTTCTATGGTCTTCCTTATTCATGGTTCAACTTTCACATGCATGTGAGGCTACTAAAAATACCATGGCTTTGGCCAGGCATGCTTTAGTCCTCAACTGACATCTTGGCTCTTGAACACTTTAAAGTGGTCATGTGTGGAAGACTTGATGAATGCAAGACTTTGCTTGATTAGTTGACTGCTGTTTCTATGAATGTTGGTGGTGGATTCAAGAAAAATGAAGTATTTGACAATTCAATCTGTTCTACGTTTATCATGATATTATTTAATGGTCCAGTGGTGATGATTTTTGTTTTCTTTACAGTGAGGTGCAACGCACTCCAAAGACTGGCATCTTTGATCTTCATCAGTAAGTATTTTAAGTTCTTTCTGATGTTCTTGTTGTAAGCAAGCAAGGTTGTATTACCTGCAAATACATACACCCTGAATTTCAGGTTGTTAATGAGTCTTCTTCCAATCCTGATGCCACATTCTTCTTCATGTAATCCAGTTTCTCAGATTAGATGCTCAGTATTCAAATTAAATATGTATGGTGAAAAAATACAACATTGGCACACGCCTTTCCTGATTTAAAACATTCAGTGTCCCTTTGTTCTGTTCAAACAAATACCTCTTGGTCTAAGTACAAGTTCACCATGAGCATAATTAAGTGTTCCAGGATACTCTTTCTCCACAATGTTGTTCATAGCTTGTCATCATCATCACAATCAAAAGCCTTTGCATAGTCAATAAAGCACAGGTAAACCTCTTTCTGGTATTCTCTGCTTTCAGCCAAGATCCATCTGATGTCAGCAACGATATCTCTCATTCCATATCCTTCTCTGAAACCAGTTTGAACCTCTGGCAGTTCCTTGTCAATATATTCCTGTAGACATTTAAAAATTATTTTTAGCAAAATTTTACCAGCATGTGATATTAATGACATTGTCCGATGATTTCTGCATTCCATTGGGGTGTCTCTCTTTGGAGTGGGCACAAATATGTATCTCTTTCAATCAGATGGCCAGGTAGCTGTCCTTCAAATTTCTTGGCATAGATGAGTGAATGTCTCCTGTGCTACATCAGTTTGTTGAAAGATTTCAATTAGTATTCCATCAATTCCTGGAGACTTGTTCTTTGTCAATGCCTTCAGTGCATCTTGGACTTATTTCTTTATTATCATTGGCTGTTGATTATATGCTACCTTTTGAAATGGTTGAACATAGATAGACCAATTCTCTTTCATACAGAGACTCTGTGTATTCCTTCCATCTTCTTTTGACACATTCAAGATTTTGGCCAAAGAATCCTGCATTATTGCTTGATTTTTTTTTTTTCTTCAATTCTTTCACCTTGAGAAATGCTGACCATGATCTTCTCTTTTGGTTTTCTAACTCCTGATGTTTGCACATTTCATCATAACATTTGACTTTGTCTTCTCAGGCTGCCCTCTGAAATTTTCTGTTCAGCTCTTCTTTTACCTCCTCGTGTTTTCCATTTGCTTTTGCATCTCTATGCTGGAGAGCAAGTTTCAGAATCTTTGTTGACATCCATTTTGGTGTTTTCTTTATTCCTTATCTTAATGACTTTTTAAAAAAAATGTTTTATTGTGAATTATATGATAGTCTTAATGACCTTTTGCTCTCTTTCTGTATGATGTTCTTGATGTCATCCCACAACTCTTCTGGGTTTTGATCATTAAAACTGTATTTGAGATGATCTCTACATTCAGGTAGGATATGTTCAAGGTCATATTTTGGCTCTCTTGGACTTGTTTTAATTTTCTTCAACTTCAGCCTGAACTTGCATATGAACAATTGATGGGCTGTTCCACAACCTGCTCCTGGCCTTGCTTTGGTTAGTGATATAGAACTTTCCCACTATTGCTTTCCACAGATGTAGTCAGTTTGATTTCTTTTAATTCCATCTGGTGAGGTTCATGAAGTCTTTTATGCTGGTTAAAAAGGTATTTGCAATGAAGAAGTCATTGGTCTTGTAAAATTCTGTCATATGATCGCTAGCATCATTTCTATCACCGATGCCATATTTTCTAACTACTGAGCCTTCCTCTTTGCTTCCAACCTTTGCATTCCAATCACCATTAATCAATAAAACATCTTGATGGCATGCCTGATCAATTTCAGACTGAAGAAGTTGGTAGAAATCTTTAATTTCATCATGATTGGCTTTAGTGGTTGGTGCATAAATTTGAATAATAATTATATTTGCTGATTTTCCTTGTAAACGCATAGATATTATTCAATCACAGACAATATTATACTTCAAAATAGATCTTGAAATGTTCTTTTTGATGATAAATGCAATGCCATTCCTCTTCAATTTGTCATTCCTGACACAGTAAACCATATGCTTTGCTTGTCAGATTCAAAATGGCCAGTACAAGTCCACAACCAGGCTCATTAATGCCTAGAATATGGATTTTATGTGTTCCATTTCAATAGCCCAACAATAGAGTCCAACAGACCAAAGATCCTGAAGATCACACAGGACTGGACAATGTTTAGCTCTGTTATTCCTTGATGGCAATGGACAACCACAACAACTCCTTATAATGTATTTATTTAGAATATCATAGTGGGAGTTTACGTTTTAATTAAATGGGCTAACATAAAAAACATGCTGAGTTATGCAATTTTGAGTTCTAATCAAAATCAAGAGGAGGATTATCTGAAAGCTCTTGGACAATTCCCCTTTAGGGATGAAAAACTATGTTAATAAAGGCTTTAGTGCCTCTTCAAAACAAAACTTGACCTTGAAACAAAGTTCAAAAATAGCACTATAATTGTTTGCAACTTTCTTTTAAAATATCATCTCAGTGACTTTGCAGCAAGTCTTGTTGGTGATCTGTGATTAGTAAGACTATAACTCTGTCTCCATATCACATACCAGCAGGACCGTGTGCTACTTCTCTTGTGTAATAGGAACTGTGTTAAGAAAGGTCACTCACTGAAAAGTAATTCTTCCTGGTTCCAGATTATCTTGCTGGGGGACGGATGTCAGATTTGGGGTCTGTTTCTTAGTAGTTGCTGACTTTGGTAACAACCGCAATCACAGGAACAGCATAATCATTGTAATAATAGTTACAAATATAATAGAAGCAGCTATCGCTGACTCTTTGTGGCACTATAGGGTAAGCAGTGGTGGCGCAGTGGTTAGGAGTTGGTCTGCTACCCACAAGTTCAGCAGTGTGAATCCACCAGCCACTTTGTGGGAGAAACATGAGGGTTTTTTGCTTCCCAAAAGATATACAACCTCGGAAACCCTATACAGGGTCACTATGAGTTGGAACTGACTTTATGGCACATAACCACTACCATCAGGATAAGCACTGGCAAACTAGCTGCAAGGTTGACAGTTCAAACCCACCAACTGCTCTTTGGAAACCCAATACATTGTTGCTATGAAGCAGAACTGACTCCACCGTACTTAACAGCCGTCACCACCACAAATGAAGGAGCTCTGGTAGAGCAGTTGGAAACTACCAGCTGTTCTGTGGGAGAAAGATGAAACTTTCTGCTCCCGTAAAGATTTACAGCGTCGGAAAACCCTGTACAGGGTCGCTATGGGTCAGAACTGACTCTACAGCACATAACCTTACCACCACTAATCAGACACTGTTACAAGCACATAACATCTATTAACCTATTAAATCCTCACAACAACCTTTAGAGGAATAGTAGTATTGTCCCTATTTTATAGGCAAAGAGTATGATGGATAAGGAGGTCATGAAATTTGTCTACCACCACAAGGTAGGACATGTTCTAATCCTTGAACATTCTTTTACCATGAATGAGGATCTTTTCACCTGCCTTGAAGGATTTTTGTGAGGATTAAAGAAGAAACAAAGGTAAAGAACCTGTCATATGGTAAGTGTTCTTTAAGTGGAGATATTTTTATTATTATTAAAAATACACAAAACATGTCTATGGAGTCAACTCAGACTCATAGCAATATTTCCTTTAAATTAACAACCCTTCTCCTAACACTTTCTGGAAATGAACCTATAATAGTTCCTCATTTAATTTGTTGTTACTGTTACAGTGCAGTGAATTCTGATTCACAGAGACTTCGTGTGTACAGAATAGAACTGCTTCCTAGGGTTCTCAAGGTCATGACTTTTCAGATCCCAGGCCTTTCTTCTGAGGTTCCTCTGGGTGGGTTCCAACCACTAACCCTTCAGTTAGGAGTTGAGCATTTAACTGTTTGTGCCATTCATGGACTCCCATTTTATTCGTAGCTTACTTATCTACCAAACTCCCAAGTCAACTCAGGACCAGGAGAGAAGCACAAAATCATCAAAATGATCCAATTACAATAAACAAACCATCGTCCTGTACATTATCCATGAAGAACTCCTGGGAGCCTTGCTGAGAGTACTCTAGGCTAGCTGGGTACTAAGAACTTGCTTATAAGGCTTCCCAGCTTCCAGACGATTAGGAATGCAGATGAGAAGGGGAAGAACTGCTAGGAGCAGGCACATTGTCAGTTGCAAGATATGACAGCTGACAGTCTGGCTTCAGGGAGGGGGAACAGGAGCATGATAACAGACAGACAGAAGAACTCAAAAGGAAGACAAGTCTCAATTCACTGGGGAGGGCTTGCTGCTGCTGTAAGTTGCTGTTAAGTTGACAGCAGCTCACGGCGACCATAACGTTGCCAGATCCTGTATCATCTTGAGGAAAGCAGAGTCCCTAAGAACAAATAACCAGTCTCCTGAGAAGTCTATGTTGGCACCTCTTTGCCCCTTTTGATACTCTTTTCTCCTCCTCTGTGTCCCATTTGTACCCCTTCCACTCCCTGCTTACACTTCCCCCATAGCCTGTGCTGCCTTGGGAGTGTGGCAATTTATTTTCAGCATCTTCATTGTCATAAATTATCATCTCCTTAAAGAGCAAGAGCTTTATTGTATTCATCTTTGTATGCCTGGATTTCTCAGTTAATAAATGCTCCATAAATGGTAGCTAAGTAAATACTTATTGATTCAATATATTACAAAAGAAAGAGATAGTAACTTAAATTCATATTTTCAACAACAGAAAACAATAAAGGTTTTCTTTAAAAAACAAACAAACAAAACTTTCCATTAAAAATCATTACAGTTCTTCAAAGTCTACAGTTAAGGGCTGGCTGGTTTAAAGTCCAGGGAGACTTGTGAACTCCTGAGCCCGTAGACACTGACCTAGCCACTGGGGACTAGAGTTAAGAGTGAAGCGACCAGCTTGTCTGAAGTGGGGGGAGGTGGGCGAGAACTCCAAACTTGCAAATAGCACACCTCTCATAATTTAAAACTATTTGATGTTCCCTTGTTCTGCTTGAACTACTGCCTCTTGGTCTAGGTACAGATTCCTCATGAGAACAATTAAGTGTTCCGGAATACTCATACTTTGCAATGTTGTCTATAGTTTGTCATGTTCCACACAACCAAAAGCCTTTGCATAGTCAATAAAGCACAGCTCGACAACTTTCTGGTATTCTCTGCTTTCAGCCAAGATCCATCTGACATCAGCTATTTTATTCCTCATTATACGTCCTCTTCTGAATCTGGCTTGAACCTTTGGAAGTTCTCTGTCAATGTATGGTTGCAGCCATTTCTGTATTACCTTTAGTAAAACTTTACTTGCATGATATATCAGTAATATTGTCCAATGATTTCTGCATTGTGTTGGGTCACCTGTCTTTGGGATGAGCACAAATATGGATCTCTTCCAATCAGTTGGCCAGATAGTTGTCTTCCAAATGAGTAAGTGCCTCCAGTGCCATCTCACTTTCTTGAAATATTTCAGTTTTTATTCCATAAATTCCAGGTGCCTTGTTCTTTGCCAATGCCTTCAATGCACCTTGAATCTCTTCCTTCAAGATCATTGGCTCTTGACCATATGCTACCTCTTGATATGGTTGAACATAGACCATTTCATTTTGGTACAGTGACTTGTGTATTCTTTTCATCTTCTTTTGATGCTTCCTGCATCATTCAATAATTTGCCCAGAAAATCCTTTGATACTGCAAGTCGAGGCTTGAATTTTTTTCTTCAGTTCCCTCAGCTTGGTTTTCTAAACTCCAGGTCTTTGCACATTTTGTTATAATATTTGATTTTGTCTTCTCTAGATTGCCTTTGATATTTTCTGTTCAGCTGTTGTACCTCCTCACTTCTTCCATTTGCTTTAATATCTCTGCACTGGAGAGGAAGTTTCAGTTTCTTGTGACATCCATTTTGGTCTTTTCCTTCTTTCTTATCTTCTTAATGACCTTTTCCTTCTTTATTGCATGATGTTCTTGATGTCATCCCACAACTCTTCTGGTCTTTAGTGTCTAATGCATCAAATCTGTTCTTGAGATGATCTCTAAATTCAGGTGGGATATGTTCATATTTTGGGTCTCGCGGACTTGTTTTCATTTCTTCGGCTTCAGTCTGAGTTTGTGTAGGAGCAATTGATGGTCTTTCAGAATTCTATTATGCGATCTCCAGCATAATTTCTACCACCAAGGCCTTATTTTCCAAATACTGATCCTTCCTCTTTCTTTACAACCTTTGAATTCCAATCACCAGTAATTACCAATACATCTTAATTGCATTTTGATCAATTTCATACTGAAGAAGTTGGTAGAACTCTTCAATGTCATCCTCACTGGTTTTAGTGGTTGGTGCATAAATTTGAGTAATAGTGGTATTTACTGGTCTCCCCTGTAGGCACAAAGGTATTATCCTATCACATCTCATGACAGATCTTGATATGTTCATTTGATGAATGCAATGCCATTTCTCTTCAATTTGTCATTCGCTGCATAATAAACTATGTGATTGTCAGATTTAAAATGGTCAATACCAGTTCATTTCGGCTCACTAATGCCTAGGATATCCATGTTTATGTGTTACATGTCAGTTTTGACAATTTCTAATTTTTCTAGATTCATACTTTGTACATTCCATGTTCTAATTATTAATGGAGGTTTACAGGTGTTGCTCTTCATTTTGACTTGAAGGCACTTAACAACAACAACAACATCAGCAAATGAAGGTCCCAAGGGCTTTACTCCATTTGCAGCATCACAGTCAACTCTACTTTGTGGAGGCAGCTCTTGCCCAGTCACATTTCAATGCTGCCCAAACTGAGGGGCTCATTTTCTGGCACTATATCTGACAGTGTTTCACTACTATTCATAAGGTTTTCAGTTACTAAATATTCAGAAGTAGTCTGTCTCTCCTTCTTCCGAGTCTGTCTTCATCTGAAAGCTCATCTGAAACCTGTCCACCATTGGTGACCTTGTTAGTATTTAAAATACACGTAGCATAGCTTCCAGAATCACAGCAACACACAAGCTACCACAGTAAGACAAACTGACAGATGAGTGGTGGTCTTCCAATGTAGCATAAGAAGAAGAGCAAGACCCAAAATAGATATAATTGGGTGATGTGCTTTAGGCCTGAACAGCTCCACAGAGCTTCTTCCCAGCTTAGCGCAATACCCCTTGTGGACTTACAGGAAGAGTAAAACTGCCCCATAGGGTTTCCAAGGCTCTAATCTTTTTGGAAGCAGACCATCACATCTTTTTCCCCATGGTGGGTTCAAGCCACTGTGCCACCAGAGCCCCTTCCCAACGCAGCAGTGGGTATAATTCCTGAGTGCCTAGCTGTAGCAAGGAAGTTGTGAGAGGCTATGGGAAAGCACCAGGCTTCCTACATCCCCATGCTACACGGCACACAGCAGGACTGGTGACCCTAAGAGGCTGTGAGAGTGAGCAGCCTCAGAGGAAGGGCCTTCCCTAAAGTCAGCCGGGAAAGATAGACTTGAAAATCAATAATAGAGGACAAACTAAACCAGATAAATCTCCCCAACCCAACCCAAAGCAAGTCCAGTGACCGTGGAGTCCATTCTGACACTAACGTCTGCCTGCGTGTCAGAGTAAAACAGTGCTACATAGGGTTTTCAGTGGCTGATGATTCAGAAATAGACCACAGGGTTTTTATGTGAGGTGTCTCTCAATGGAATCTAATCTTCCATGAAGCATGTTTATTAGAGGCCAAGCATGTTATCTGTTTATAGCACACAGAACTCCAATGCCACTAAATGATGTCTCAGAATTAGATGCAACCTCAGTAAAAGGGATTGTTTCAAACTCTTGGTCAAATGGGAGCTTCATTTATGAGCTGTTTTGTGCCTATAAAAACACTCACTTTTTGTTTCATCAATATTGACTCTAACTTAGCACTCACCTTTAGACCATCTCCACCAGCTCCAAGTCAAATACCTCTCGCTCCTTTGCCTGTTTTAAAAGTACACTATTGACTGGTTTTAAATTTCAGAAACCATCTGAACCCAAGTTTGAAAAGTCACCCTGTGTCAATCAAAGTACATAACATGCGGTGACTGAACTGTGTTGAAGGTGAGAGTGGCCATAGTACTGAGAGTGGCCACGTGGTTTCAGGGCTCTTTGTCTTCCATAAAGGGTCAGCTCTTCTCTGGTACAAAGGTCCCTGGGTTTTCCAATCTTGTGCTTTCTGAAGATACTCCTCTGCTAGATCCCTGACAATCCACAGCAGGAGGGGGAAGGTCAGTCAACCCTGAGACAACCTCTCTGAGAACAGGCACAGAAGACGAGGTCCCACACTTGTGCTCTTCCAGTTTTGTGAATTCCAGTCTGCTGTTTAGACAGATGCCTGGGAATGTAATAAGGAGAATTTAAATAAGCTCCAGGCTTCTGATTCAATCCATTTTCTTTTCTTTTATAATTTTGTTTTCTGCTGCTGTTCATTCGCATTTCACAGTCCCTTGGTGGACTATATTTAGTCTCCATATTTTATTGTTTTCAGAGGCATAATTCAGTTTCACACACAAAATGAAACCTGTGAAGTTTCCCTTCACCCTGGCTAGAAGAACTCACCCGGCACTGGGAGCAATTTTGCAAATTGTGCCAGAAACAAGAATCAGATTTTGCTACTGAGTAAAGGTTTATGCATCCTAGACATTGCACTGTGAATAACATTCTGGAGGTTGATTGAACTGGAGCTTCCTGACTTCATAAGGCAATCTGAAATCAAATCAAACCAATCAAAACCAGCATACCATCATCCATGCTATCAGGTGCAAGGCCTTTGTACTAGACAAAAGGTTATGAATGTATTTTAAAAAAAAGATAATAAAAGAAAATAGTACAGCTCAGAAGCAATTTCTCTACACTTATTGCACACATGTATCCCTTTGCATGGAGTCCTGGTGTGGTGCTGTGGGCTAATGCACTGGACTTCAAAGTTGATTTGAGCTGCTAGGTCGGCAGTTCAAGCTCATCAGCCACTCTTCAGGGTCACATATGTATACAGGGTCACTGTAGGTCAGAACTGACTCTATGGCACTTAACAACAACATCTCTTAGCATAAGAATTCTCAATTGTGAATATTGAACTATAGTGTTATTTGCTTGAAAATTTGTAACATATGCTAGAGAAACAGAAAAATAATACATAGATGGACCATTGGGACTACAATCTGGAAGCAAATATTCTCTGATTTGGGCAATAATAAGGACATTTCATCTATTGTTATTATTAAGTGTCATTGAGTCACAGCAGAACAAAACATTATGAACAACAAAAATGAAATACATCTTTCTATAGTCTCACAATTGTTACCCTTGAGCCCACTGCTGCTGCCACTGAGCCAATCCATCTTGTTGGGAGTCTTCCTTTTTTTTCATTGACCTTCACATTAGAAAGCATGCTGTTCTTCTCCAGGTACTTGTCCTGCCTGATAACATGTCTGAAGTATGAAACATAAAGTCTCGCCACCCTGGCTTCTAAGTAGCATTCTGCCTGTACTTCTTCCAACACAGATCTGTTTGTTCTTCTGGAAATCCATGGAGCCCTGGTGTGGCTCTGTGGGTTAATGTGCTAGACTGCAAGGTCAGTTTGAACCACAAGGTCGGCGGTTCAAGCTCACTAGTCACTCCTTGGAAACCCTATACGGGGTCACTATGGGTTGGAATAGACAACAACAGCAAAAACATGCCAATCCATGGGAGTTTTAATATTCTCCTCCAACACCATAACTCAAATACATCAATGCTTCTATCGTCTTCCTTATTCACTGTCCAACTTTCACATGCATATGAAGCGATTGAAAAATACCATGGTTTGGGTCAAGTGCACCTTAGTCCTCAAACTGACATCTTTGCTCTTGAACGCTTTGAATAGGTCTTGTACAGCATGTTTGAGTAATGCAATATGTTGTTTGATTTCTTGACTGCTGCTTCCAGGACGGTTGATAGTTTATCCAAGCAGAATGAAGTCTTTGACAACTTCAATCTTTTCTCCATTTATCATGATGTTATTTATTGGTCCAGTTGTGAGGATTTTTGTTGTCTGTACATTGAGTTGCAATCTGTACTGAAGGCTGTAGTCTTTGATGTTCATCAGTAAATATTTTAAGTCTTCTTTACTTTTAGCATGCAAGGCTGTATCATCTGCATATCACAAGTTGTTAATGAATCTTCCTCCAATACTGATGCCACATAATTCATATAATTCAGCTTCTCATATTAGTTGCTCATCATACATATTGTGAAAGAATACAATCCTGGTGCACAGACCTTTCCTGATTTTAAACTATTTGGTGTTCCCTTGTTCTGTTAGAACAACTGCCTATGTGCTGATCTCTGTACTGGTTTATCATGAACATAATCAACTGTTTGGAATACCCTTTCCTCATAACACTACCCATAGCTTGTTATAATCCACACGGTCAAAAGTGTTGGCATAGTTAATAAAGCAAAAGTAAACATCTTTCTGGTATTCTGGTTTTCGACTTTCAGCCAAGATCCACTGACATCAGCAATGATTCTCCAGTTCCAGTTCTCTTCTGAATCCAGCCTGAGTTTCTGGCAGTTGCCTGTCTAGGTACTGTTACAGGCATTTTTAAATGATCTTTAATAAACTCTTACTTGTATGTGATAAAAATGATCTTGTTTGATGATTTCTGTATTCTGTTGGGTCACCTCTCTTGGAAATGGGCACAAATACGAATCTCTTTCAATCAGTTGACCAGTAACTGTCCACCAAATTTCTTGGCTTAGATGAGTGAGTGCTTCCAGTGTTGCATCAGTTTGTTGAAAGATTTAAATTTGTATTACATTCATTGCTGGAGACTTGTATTTTCCCAGTTCCTTCAGTGCACCTTGGACTTTTTCCTTCAGTATGATCAATTTTTGATCATATGCTATCTCTTGAAATGGTTGAACATCAACCATTTCTTTTTAATATAGTGACTGTGTATACCATCCATCTTCTTTTGATGTTTTCTGCATCATGGGTGTGCATATATCTATTTGTTTCATGGTTCTTATTTCTTGAGACTCTAGCAATGTACTGGTTACGAGTTGGGCTGAAAACCTTAAGGTCAGCAGTTCAAAACTACCACCTGTCCCATGGGAGAAAGATGAGGTTTTCTGCTCCCATTAAGATTTATAGCCTCGGAAACCCAATGTGGGGTTGCTATGAGTCTGAACTGACTCCACGGCATACCACCACCACCATATACCAAATAGAATGATAGCTGGATCATATAGTATTTCCTTTTCCAGCTTTTTGAAAAAGTGTCATTCCATTTTCCACAGTGGTTGTAGCATTTTATAGTTCCACCAGTACTTTAAGACACATCTGGTCTGACTTCTATTGTCCTCAGTCTTAGGGATGCCCTTTAAGAAGGAGAGGAAAGTGACTTCTGTGTCTAGTAACAATCCAAACTTTTACCCATATGAACAATCTGACAGATTTTGTGCTCTGAAACAGAGAAGATGAATGTAGAATGGTATGGAATTTTCTCATATCACTTGTTTCATAGTTCTTTTCACAGCATTTGTTTTTTCTGTTTTATTTTTTTTAACTTTGATACTAATGCTGGAATAAGATGATATCTCATTGTTTTGATTTGCATCTTTCTATTGTGCTCATGAAGCAGTTGTTTCTATTGTGCCAAGAGGCAGTTGTTCACACAGAAAATGGGAACACTGAATGGTTTAAAACTCAGAAAGGTGTGCGAAATACTTATTCATACTTATTCAACCTGTATGATAGCAAATAATCCAAGAAGCTGGGTTCTATGAAGAAAAATGTGGCATTAGGATTGGAGGAAGACTCATTAACAATCTGTGATATGCAGTTGATACAACCTTGCTTGCTGAAAGTGAAGAGAACTTAAAACATTTAATGATGAAGATCAAAGAGCACAGCCTTTAGTGTGGATTCTTTACATCTCAATGTAAAGAAAACAAAAATCCTCACCACTGGACCAATTAACAACATTCTTATCAATGGAGAAAAGATTGAAGTTGTCAAGGACTTCATTCTTCTTGGATCAAATATCAACACTCACAGAAGCAGCAGTCAAGAAATCAAACAATGTATTGCATTAGGCAAATCTGCTGCACAAGACCTTTTTAAAGTGTTGAAGAGCAAAGATGTCAGCTTGAGGACTAAGGTGTGCCTGACCCAAGCCATGGTATTTTCAATAACCTCATATGCATGTAGAAAAATTGATGCTTTTGAGTTATGGTGTTGGAGGAGAAAATTGAAAGTGCCATGGGCTGCCAAAAGAACCAACAGATCCGTTTTGGAAGAAGTGCAGCCAGAGTGCTCCTTGGAGGCCAAGATGGCCAAACTTCGTCTCTCATACTTCAGACATATTGTCAGGAGGGAACAGTCGCTGGAGAAGGATATCATGTTTGGTAAGGTGGAGGGCCAAAGAAAAAGAGAAAGACCCCCAACGAGATGGATTGGCCAAGTGGCAGCATCAATGGACTCAAGCATGGCAACAGAAGTGACGTTGGCCCATGATCGGGCAGTGTTTCATTCTGCTGTGCATAAGGTCACTATGAGTCAGTATCCACTTGATGGCACCTAACAACAACAACAACAATGACTAACGGTCATGAGCATTTCTTTATATGTTTGTTGGCCACCTGAATGTCGTCTTTGGTAATTTGTCTTTTCATGTCCTCTGCCAATTTTTAAATTGGATTATCTTCTACTTGTTGATGTGTTGAAGTATTCTATATATTTTCCCCCAGTCTATTGGTTCTTTTTTTACTCTTCTGGTGATATCATTTGATGGTCTTATGTGTTCAATTTTTAGGAGTTCCCAGTAATCTATTTTGTCTTCTCTTGTGTGTTTTCAGTTATGTTTGATAGTATATTTATGTCATGTATCAGAGCCCCAATATTTGTCCTTATTTTTTCATTGATGATCTTTATTGTTCTAGCTTTACATTGAGGTCTTTAATCCATGTTGAGTTCATTTTTGTACATGGTCATTTTGTATAACTCCTTTGTTTATTTGGTGAGATATAGGCCTTGTTTCATTTTTCTGCAAATGGATTTTCAATTTTGCCAGCATTTTTTTCTGTAGATGAGAGTATGTCTTACCCATTTAATGCATTTTTGCCTTTTAGTGAAGATCAACTGGTGGGTGGATTTACTTCAGGGTTCTCAACTCTGTTCCATTGATCTGTGTTTTTTGTTGTAGCAGTGCCAGGTTGTCTTGACTACTGTGGCTGTGTTGTATTTGAGATTGGGAAATGAGAGTCTTTCTACTTTGTTCGTCTTTTTTGAACAATGCTTTGCTTATCTGTGATCTCTTTCCATATAAAGTTAATGATTAGTTTTTCCATCTCTTTAAAGAATATTGTTGGAATCTGGATTGAGATTGCATCATAGCTATAGATTGCTTTGATCTATGTACATTTTCACAATGTTAAGTCTTCCTAGCCATAAGCATGGTATAGTTCTCCATTTCTGCAGGTCATTTTTTTTTTTTTTTGTCATAGTGTTCTTTGTATAAGTATTTTGTTCTTCTGGTTAGATTTATTCCTCAGTGTTTCATCTTGGGGTGACTATTATAAATGGTATTGTTTTCTGGATTTTCTTTCCAGAGCTCTCTTTATTGGTATAAAGAAATCCAACTGATGTTATACCCTGACATTTCTCCAACTTTATTAATGAGTTCCAATAATTTTCTTTTGGAGTCATTGGGATTTTCTAAGTATAGGATCACACTGTTTGCAAATAGAGAGAGTTTTACTTCTTTGCTAATTTGGATACCTTTAATTTCCCTTTCTTGCCTTATAGCTCTTGCTAAGACTTCCAGAACAATATTGAATAGGAGTAGTGACAAAGGACATCCTTGTCTGGTTCCTGTTCAAAAGAGGAATGACTTCAGTTTCTCACCATTGAGAGTGATGTTGACTGTTGGTTTTGTATGTTGTTGTTGTTAAGTGCCATTGAGTTGTTTCTAACTCATAGCGACCCTATATGGAGCTTCTGAAGAACAACTGGTGGGTTTGAACCACCAACTTGCAGTTCAAATTGACCCTGTGGCCCAGCATTTATCCTACAGTGCCACTCCAGTACTCTGTTGGTTTTGTATTTGTTGTTGTTGTTAAGTGCCATCAAGTCAGTTAAGATGCTTAGCGACCCTGTATAGGGTTTCTGAGGAGCAGCTCGTGGGTTTGAACTGCCAACCTTATGGTTCACAGTCCAGTGCTGATCCACAGCACCACACCAGAAGTCCTGGTTTTGTATATATGCCCTTAATTATGTTGAGAAATTTCCCTTCTATTCCTATTTTGTTGAGTGCTTTTTCAGGAATGAGTGAACTGCCAACCTTGTGGTTCACAGTCCAGTGCTGATTCTACAATGCCACACCAGGAGTCTAAAAACAAAATAAAACAAAAAAATAGGCAAACATTCTTTTGCATCAAGTGAAAGTTACATGAAGCCAAGTTATTCTATACCAGAAGCGATGGCCCTTAGGTCTATGAGAGAAAAATGCTGGGAGCACTGTGTCATCACTCAGCACACAGGGGTAAGAGCATGACAAACTCAGAAGAACCTAAGCCAGAGAGTCAATACTGTATTCCTAAATCAATGACTGTTAACTAGAGCATATTACTTTGGCTTTTAATTTTGTATTTAATGTATCAATTTGTTTTGATTTTGTAACTTTGTAAGAGCTATGAGCATACATAGTTTATATCTGGTTTATGATTGTATGCCTTTAAATTGCATTATAATATAAATAATTTAAGTCAACACTGGGACTTCATGGGACTATTTCTAAAGTTATGAAAATAAAATATGAATATGTTATACCTTGACACTTATTTTAAAGTTGACATTACATGGTTGTTTTAGATTTTTACTATTTAACTATTTCCATCTGTTATAGTCTTATTTCCCCAAATAAAATGTACATTCATACAGGACAGAAATGACATTTGCATCCTCTCTCCTTAGCATTGAACACAGTGCTGAAGACAGTGTTGTTTATGTTAGGTGCCATCCTAGAGTGGATTTTCATCCCCTGGTGGTTTGAGCTGTTAGCCTTTCAGTTCACAGTACAGTGATTAACCACTGCCCCACCAGGACACCTTTTGAGAACATAGTATGAGCCCAATAACATTTGTGGGATTTGGTTCTTATATCAATCCTTCTTGACTTAACTTCTCATTCCTGAATATTGTTGATTGTGTTTGGTTTGTTTTGTTAATTCATTTTTAGTAAATGTATTTTTGTCTAATTAGTCAAATATTTCTAGCATATACTATGAATCCAGACAAATAAAAGTCCCCCTGAATTGAGTCTACATAGGGTGCCAAGCGCTCTTCTGAACATTTTATATAAATCATTTTATATTATCATGATAATCACAGGAGATAAATATGATAATATGTTGGTTACTTCTGCTTACTATAATGAGGAAATTAAGGCAGAGAACTGAAATATTCTCTCTAAGGTCATTCAGCTAGTAAGTGGTGGAAGTAAGATTTGAATCAATGCATATTAAGTCCATTGTCCATTCCTGTAAGTGAAAGTTGCAATAAAGAACATAGAAGTCACTGTTGTACTACTACATTGGTGCATCCTTATTCATCAGATGCTTCATCAGAAAAGTGCAGAATAGATAAGGGAAATGCCACATTCACCCTTCCGAAACATATATCCACCCTGTCACTTATTGGGAACCTACCTACAGTATTATATTTATTGCTGAAACTCCAAATTTCATAGAAGAACACATAATTTACATAAGCATAATATTTTGATGCTTATTTTATCTATTTTTGTTGTTGTGTAGTACTGTGGAGCCAGTTCTGACTCACAGTGATCCTGTATAGGGTTTCCAAGGAGTGGCTGATGGGTTTGAACCACTAACTTTGCAGTTAACAGTCCACTACAGTGACTCCATTTTATCTACTACTCATTTTTATTTGCTCTTCCTTTTACCTGGAATAGTGCATGTAATATAAATACCCTTCAAATATTGTCTTTTTTTTCCCCTTTCTTTTTAAAATTTTTTTATTGTGAATTGAGTGAGAGTTTACATCGGAAAACATCAGTTTTACATTGATCCTATAGTATTTCATTTCATTGCAATGATTACAATCCCCTCCAAGCATCATCATTCAACAGCATTTGCTTCTATTCCCTCTGTTTTTGTTTTTGTTTTTAGATATACATCGAAACACTCAGGAATATATAACCATTCAAACAACCAAAGGGCATACCCTGCAAGCCTGCCCCCAGCCGCCAGCACACAGCCCCTTTCCCTCCTTGAGTCTAGAGTCCCCAGCCGCTTCATGTCTCCACGTCATCTTCTCTGCCTCCATCTCTGGCATTGCTGCGTCTCTGGATAGGGTCCCACACTCTGCGTTTTTCCTAAGATGGTCTCAGGGTTCTCTGCTCCTGGACTGCAAGATCAACCACTTCCCTCTTTTTGTTACAGAATGTCTACCTTTACATTTGCAACATTCACTATCAGTCCTGATAGCAATTATTCACTATTGAACCACAAGAGTCTCCTTTCACCAGCCCCATCTAGACAGGTTGGAAACCACTCAGTGGAGATTCCACTTTCCCCTGCACCCTCTGGAACTAAGCTCCTTCTTGGAAACTTGTAAGCCAGTCACTTTGTGCCTTTGTAGCCCTGACACCCTTGTCAACCCTGTGTGTCAAGGGGGTGGGAGTGATCCACGCTGTAAAGATTTGTTCCCTCTTTTAAGCTACTACATCCATAAGTATAGGTCAAATTCATCAAATTGCAGCAGATTGCACTTTTTTTCCCTCTTTTTTCTTCTTCTAGTCAAGTTCTGATTATCCAGCCATTGAAGCTAAGTCAAATGGTTATTGTCTGCAAGTATGGGAGTTCTTGTGCATTTCCCCTCACTTCATATCAGCTGGACACTTCATTCTCCACTCTAGTCCTCTGTGGTTATGTTCCTGTCCATGGGCTCAGGAGTCCCCAGGTCTCACTACCCTGCTGGCCAACCAGGTCTCAATCCGGGTTGACAGGACTCTATTGAATGTGGTCATACTTAGCCCACAGCTTCATTGCTGTTTTCCCCCCACTTCCGCTTATCGGTAGACCAACGTGGTCACTAGTAAGATTATATGCCTGCTTGTGTATTCCCTTTCAGTTTCAGTCTTGGAGCTTCAAATATTCTTGAATGAATACATTTCCCTGCTTCTCAAACTTAGAAATGGTCCACTTTCCAAGTACAAAAACTCACTTGGCTTTCATGATCAATTCCCATTTAATAAAAAGCAGTTTAAAAATCCATAAACTCTCAGAATACATCTGAATACCTGACAAAACAGATTGAGGCAAAGATGCCTTGATATTTTTATGGCCTGAATGATGCAATCCATGGGTTACTGGAATGGTGACAAATGGGTTGGCGGTGAGAGGACAACTCAGTTGTGGTCAGTAGACAGAGCCCTTATAGTACTGTATTTTCACTGTGTTATTTTTGATGCCCTCTTGTCTGAGCAGTCAGAAGAAGGGATGATCTTGCCACATGAGCTCTCCTCCCAGTTAGTTTGCTACATATACATCCTTAATGGAACAAATCTCATCCCTATGGTTACTTGATGAAGATGTGATTTCTCAGGAGACTCTCCTTGTTCCTTGACCTAGTGACAAGATTTGCTCTTTTCTCTGGTAACTTCCCAGCCTCTTGTCTCACCCCGCAGTAATGGTCAGTTCCAACTGAGATAAAACATCAAAGTAATATTGGGATAATTACCAGAGAGCTGTGTGTATGAATCGTGATCTGCCATGGGTAGTTCCTGAAACTGATTCACACATTAATTTACTTATTCATCAATTCCTTCACATATTTATTAAATAATTAATTAATTATAGTGAATTAGGAGCTAGAGATACAAAATTGATTAGAAAAACAAATCCTCTTTTCAAAGTATTTACACTGTGTTTGGGAAGGCATGTAAAAATCATCATTATATGCTGTGATGTTGGTGGTAGTAAGTGCTGTGGTGTCAGTTGCAACTTACAGTGACCCTCCAAGGAGTGTCTGGTGAGTCTGAGCCATCAATCTTGCAGTTAGCAGTCCACTGTTCATCCTATAGCACCACACTGGAGTCCTGGTGTGGCGCTGTTTGGTTAATGTGCTGGACTGCAAAGTCCACTTGAGCCTGGAGGCCTGTGGTCCAAGTTCACTAGCTCTCCTTGGAAACTCTATACAGGGTCACTATGGGTTGGAACCCGACTCTGTGGTGCTTAACAATAACAACAACAACAACATTAGACTTTATGCCAGGGATGCAGAAGGGCTGGGATGCTAAATATAAGAAGGAGAACTACTTCAGGTTGTTATGCCATCTTGAAGCCTGTTGGGAACAGCGCTCAGAGTGGTGGGTATAAATGTCCAGTATGTGAGGCTTTAGAAAGCATGAAACCTCACCCAGAGACAGAATGAGAAGCTGAAAATGCTGACAGTCACTTTAATAGGTGTTTGAAGTTCTTGTTTTTAATATATACAAAGTCACACAAATTTTCCTTCTAACATAATAGAGCATATTTACTTTAGTGTAAAAATGTGCTAAGTTTCTTAGTCTTGCCCATTTTGCAACCCTCACGTTCTTTGAGTAATATGTAACGTCTAGGAAAAAAAAAATGGCCACGTATTTCCGGGGACTTTTCATACTCTCTGGCATAGCCATGAGTACTGCTTTACTGAGCTGAGAAAAAAAATTCTATAAGAAACAAGAGTGTAAAAGAATATTTCACTCATCATGAGGAATCTATAGAGCCTGATAAACCCCAAACATCTTTGATTAAGCATAATTTAAAAAACAGTATGAAATCAAATTCAAATCCAGACAGCACAATTGTTTTGGCACATGATTTAAAAGAAAGTTTAGGAAATTGTTGATGGAAGTAATTTTGAAACTGCAAAGCACTGGCTTAACAGTTAGTCTTTGTTTGGATAGATAAAAGAGAAGTTTAGAGAATATTTACATATCTGTTACCATAGCCTTTATTTTAAATTTACTTACTCTGTGTTTTGTCTTTATAAAATTAGGTTTCGGTCTACCATATTTTTACTCAAATAACAAGAAGTTTCTAGGTGCATTTGCCAACTGCTTGCAGTTGGCAATACCACCCCAGGTATTTTTCTAAGTGCACTATACCTTTTTTTTTTTTTTTACAATGACAGCGGGAGGATGAAGTTAGCAAACAAACATGAAGGTGGGCTGGTGATGTTTGTGTAAAACTATGGGAAGTATATTTACTTTATTCTGTGTATTGCTTGCTTGCTGTAAGTTCTGGTTTTTCATTTTGAGTGTATTGTAAGTTGCTATTCAGTTAGTTCCTACTCATGGCAACCTAATGTAGAACAGAACACAATGCTACCTGGTCCTACTCTATCTTCTTGATCATTGGTATGTTTGAGTCCATTAATACTGTCACTGTTTATTCTAGGAAATTCCATAGAAAATATTTGTTATAGAAAAAGAAACTAATTTAAATGATTAAACTGTTTACCCTAGAAGGTTAATCTTCTTCACCAACTTTGAGATGCTTGAGATACCTGATTGAGACCTTGATGATGAGGTTCTAAGGAACTAAAGACTGAAAAGAATCAACGGTAAAGCTACAAACATTTTTGTTTGTAAAGAAGCTACGTTACAGGTAAAATCAAATGATTCTCACGATTAACTTAAATCACAATGCAAAATCCAGTTCTCCAATTAGAACGCAAAGAAATTCATGAAGTATCTGCCACCTGCTCTTCCCTCCCCTCACTGAAGCTGTAGCTTATGCTCTAAGTTGTTTGTGCCATGGTGGTTCTGTAGCATAAGCACAGGACTGCTAACTTAAGGTTGGTGGGTCAAACCTACCAGTTACTCCATGGGAGAAAGATGAGACTGTCTCCTCCCGTAAAGATTTACTCTCAGAAACCCTGTGTAGGGTCACTATGAGTCAGAATCCACTCCGTGGTGGTGGCTTTTTTGTTAATGCAGCAGCACCCCCTCAATTATCAAAACCAATGTCTTTTCTGATTTCACCCTCACTCTTTTCTATCTACCAAGTTTTTTTAACACTCAACTGCAAGTAGCATCCAATAAACAGCCACAGTGTGGCTCAGTTTTAGGAATTCCTTCAGTTCTCACTTCCAGATATCCTATTCTTGGCCTTCCTTAGCGTCCATGTTCTAGAACTCAATAATCTAGATTCAGGTGCTTCACTGGTGACTAACTTAGAAATCCCAGAGGATGTTATTAGTCTGAATCTGCACTCTCCCTGCTCCCAGAAACTCATAACCAGGCTGTAGGTTGGTGTACTCCAACCTTTACTTACCACCGAGAGAGAGAGAGAGAGAGAGAGAGAGAGAGAGAGAGAGAGAGAGAGAGAGAGAGAAACATATCCCCTAGTTTTCAGTCACTCCACATTCCACTCAGCCACCAGAGAGACCATACCATTCTGCCGCTCAAAGCAGGGACTGAATGTCTGTTGCCTAAAATCTCTATAACCTAATTCACTGCTATCAAGCCAGTCCCCAATCACAGTGACCTTATATGGGGTTTCCAAGGCTGCAAATCTTCACGAGAGAACTTTTCTCCTGTGGAGTGACTGGTACGTTTGAACTACCAGCCTTGTAGTTCAGAGTCCAGTGCTTATCCTACAGAGCCAGCAGCAAGTACACATAAGGCCCATACCATGTTCCCAAATTCATATTCATGTCAGATCATCCCAAACATTTGTTCTTTTATTTAAAGCTCTGTGAGTGGCTACTGCATACCTTGGCAAGTAACCTGAAAGGTGAGTCACCTGAAACACTTAGAAAGGTAATGTCTAATAGGGGCTGTAGAAAGCCAACAACTAAAACACAGTGTGATGAGAGTTATGAGGGTGGGTTATGAGCAGCCTAGGTGTGCACCTTATTTAGCTTGGGACCCTCGGGTAGGAATGGATTTCAGAAGACATGTGGGAAAGTCAAGATCTGAAGGATGAGCCTGTGCTATGCTGAGAATTCATAGAATAAATATATTCACTTTAACAGATCTTTTCTCCTTTCCAAGAGAATTCTTACTCAGCCTCCAAGGCCACTCCAAGGCCTTTCCTGACCTTCCCAGGCAGAATCAAGTGCTCTTTCTCCAGTGGCCCTGTAGTGCATCTTTCATACCTCATTCACTGCTCTTATTCTATTGCATCAAGTGATTGGTGAAGGTGACTAGCTCTACTCTTACCATGAAGCTTCATCAAAGCAGGGAGTGTATTTTTATCCATCTTTATGCCTATACTATCATCAAAACATAGTTCATGTTCAATAAAGTCTCATGAATTTAGCTTTTAACAATGAATAAGTATAAGTCAATTTTAACACATAAAAGTCTATTTTTAAAATAGTAAAGCATTTGCGAAGACATAACATGACACCTTCAGGAGTATCCTTTGTTTTTCAAATACACTTTACATTTTAGAAAACAATACATGAAAAATTCTGAAGTGAATCATTCTCTGTGGAAATGAACAAAGTCTCAGAAATGCCTTCAGTGTCTCAGACACATTTTCTAGCACTTTGCTAATAGAGCAATGGTTATAATGACTGCAGGATTGTGGATTGAGACATTTCACAGACAGCCCCCTCAAGTCCTAGTCATGTCAGCCTGAAGAACACCCATCATGGGCTTCAGACCATTGGAATTACACTTTTCTTCACTCATGGCCACTGGGGACCTACTGTGCATAGCATGTGCACAAGGCAAGCAAGACAACAGGATTACACACACACACACACACACACACACACACTTCCTCGGTCTTTACAGTAGCAACAATAATAACAAAAGTCTAGTTTATCATTTGATAAGGTTACTGACTCCTGATGTGGTGCTGTAGGATCCGCACTAGACTGCAAACTACAAGGTTGGCTGCTCAAGCCCACCAGCTGCTACTTGGAATCCCTACACAGGGTCACTATGAGTTAGAACCAACTCAACGGCACTTAACAACAACAGCAAGGCATTTAACAACAACCGACAATTAAATTGCTGGCCGATTTTTTAAAACAATTTCTGACTTCAGATTCCCTGGGTATTTTCCATGGATGATTTAGGTCACTAGTTAGTTCAGTATAGCTGAAAATATATACTCATATACCTCACCACCATATGCTGTTTGAAAATTTCATCTAAAATATTTAGAAGAGATTGCCTGTGAAGACTGGCAGGCTATTGTTTGTTTTGCTTTTCCATCTGGTATTCAATTAATATATGAATAAGCACTTTAATTTCCCTTGCTAGGATATTGATCTTATTATTTTTCCTTGTGGCATGTTTATTTCCACCCAGGGTAAGGAAAATGCTGTAAATTGGAAGTGATAGTTCATTTATAGCTACCACATGTAAAACAGCACAAGTGCTGTGACCATTTTGTACAGAAACAAAAACAAAACCAAAAAACCAACCTGTTGTGAATTCAAACTTAGAGGGGGTCACTATGACAGAGTTGTTGCTGTTGTTAGGTGCCTTTGAATTGGTTCTGACCAATAGCAACCCTATGCACAACAGAACAAAATACTGCCTGGTCCTGTGCCATCCTCCCAATCCTTGCTGCATTTGAGCCAATTGCTGCTGCCACTGTGCCAATCCATTTCTTTGGGTTCTTCTTCTTTTTTGTGGACCCTCCACTTTACCAAGCATGATGTCCTTTTCCAGGGACTGGCCCCTCCTTATAATATCCTGGCTTCTCAGGAGTATTCTAGAGTCCTGGTGTGGCACTGTGGGCTAATGCGCCAGACTGCAAAGCCATTTGAACTGCAAGGTTAGCAGTTCAAGCTCACCAGCTGCTCCTCAGAAACCCTGTATAGGGTCTCTTTGGGTCAGAATCGACTCAACAGCACTTACAACAAAGGAATATTCTGACTGTACTTCTTCCAACACAGATTTATTTGTTCTTCTGGCAGACCATGACACATTTAATTTTCTTCCCTAACACTATAATTCAAATACATCAATTCTTCCACCATCTTCCTTATTCAGAGTCCAACTTTCACATGCATGTGAAACTATTGGAAATACGCTGGCTTGGGTGAGGTGCACCTTAGTCCTTAAACTGACATCTTTGCTCTTGAACATGTTAAAGGGGTCTTGTGTAGCAGATCTGCCTAATGCAATATGTTGTTTGATTTCTTGACTGCTGCCTCCATGAGTGTTGATAGTGGATGCAAGCAAAATAAAGTCGTGAAAAAGTTCAATCTTTTCTTCATTTATCATGATGTTATTTATGAGTTAAACCAATTAAGATTTATCCACATCCACAGAATGCTCAAAGAGCTGATGTTCATTCATTGTTAATTTTATGTTTGTACACATGATGTTAATAAATATCAAGAACATTGCAAGGTACCAATGGGAAACTAAAGCTAGAGAGAGATCATAAAACACTTCCAGACAAATGTATGACTTGTTTTTTCTCCCTTTCCCACTAGCTTTCATCCTTCCTTTTGTTGGTTTCTCTGAAAATCACAGTTTTGCTCTGAAGTCCCAGAAGGCATTTTGCAGCTATGAAGCTGGAAATTTAGGAAGGACTGAGTGAGACTAGTCATTATAAGTAGAGATGGGTAGGCTAGGAATATCCGCATTACAGTGGAAGAAATAAATGCTTGTTATTAGTGTGGAGAGAGTCTAACTGCCAGGTAGAGAGGATTAATGAAGATGAGAAACTGCTACATTGCTCCAAGTTATGGCCAGGACTTATACTTCCTTCAGTCTCCCATAGGGCTTTGTACAGCGGTGAACAATTAGCAGGTGCTCAGTGTATCTCTGTGTATTGATAGAAGTTAGCTTGACACACAGTTCAAATGATACCAATGCTGTGGTTTCATTGCTCCCTTAAGCCAGTCTGTGATGTATACGCCAAACTTCTCACATGGCCAGCTCACCCCAGGTCTGCCATTGCCACCAGAGATTTTGAAGTCCATTACCACTTCTGGATGCAGCCCCAGAAGGCAGGCTCTGCTGACAGTAGGTCAGAGTTATTGCTTTTTTGTTCTGGCTTTCTTTCACCACCCCATCCAAATCTTTAAGAAACTGGGGTGCTTTCTCTTTGTTTCTGAATAGAAAAATATGCGTTTAGATCAAGGTTTTAGGTTTTCCTTTCCGTAATCCCTTAATGCTTAGGATGAAAGACAGAAAAAGACCCAGGCTTGATTCTAGGATTTGCACACTGCCCTAAAAGGTAGAAGGCAGGGTACCTGGCCAAAATGCATACGATCAGTGAATGGCTGCAGGATTGAATTAGTTGAAGGAGACATCTACTTCCTGTCTCCTACATACTGTGTTTATTCCTTTCATGAAGATGCTTCAATTTCAAGAGAGTTTGAATCATTCTTCAAAATGCCTCTCTTGGATTTTCCATTACACTTTACATTATTTTTAAAATATATATTTTTTTAATGTAAAGATATAGCTTCCGTTAAGGGAAAATTTGCTTTTCAAACACAGTCAAAAGTCATTTAGTGGCAAGTCTCATAAACAAAATGGCTGATAAATCTGGGAATAGCATCTAATAGCCAAATAAAAAACCACTTTGAAGTAATGAGACCACTGTTCTTCTCATTAATGGAGTTGAGATTATGTAATAACATTAGGGGATAACATGTTAATTTTGAGCATTTATTAAGTGTTTTGCATGCACTATTTCATTTAATTATCATAACTGCCAAATCATTGATTTATAATTTTCACTTGCCAATGTTGGCTAAGGGGAAGGGTTGGGAACCCCAAGCAAGGTGTGCCTGGTGTCAGACCTGTGCTCCAAACTACACACTGTCTTCCACAAAATGAAATTTGCAGATTCTTTGGCTAAGTATTAAGAAGGTGTTTTGAGGAAAAGTGCTTTGACTCTGCAAAGCTGAGTGCTTGGGTTTCTTGGGTAAAAATTAATCTGAACTAAAAGTGCATACATGGCTGCAAACTGTCAGAGTGACATAGTAAAAGTTGGAAGTGTGCACTTAGTAAATAACTCTGGGCGTTTCAATGCATTCTTGTAGAACTACCGAGGAAAGCAATTTAGTGGTGCCTCTCATTTTGTCAAGGACATTTACATCAAGGGCGGAATATGGGGTGAAGAGGAAACAAGAGTGGGGTTCTCAGGGTTAGAGACCTAATCTGTCTCATGTTTCAATCTTCTCCCACTTTTATAAAACCTGAGAGGATAGAGCAACAGTATGAAAGTCAGCATGCAGAAAGTTCTAGTTTTAGGCCTTAAGTTTTGTTTGTTTGCTTTCTAATTACACTAGGGATTGCAGGAGCTCTCAAGTTTATGCAATGCCAGTAGCATGTTACAGATCACTTTTATTAAGCCTCTCTTTAAAAGATCAAATGGAAAGACCAACCATAAGGTTAATTAAAAATCAATCAATCAATCAAGCTCAGCCGATTTTGGAATAAGACAAATGGCAAGTTGCTTCTCACTTTAATTAAATGGAATGAAAAAAAACATATGACTCTCTAAGGGTAATGCTGGTTCGGTGGTAAAATTCTCACCTTTCAAGTAGGAGATTCTGGTTTGATTTTTGGCTAATGCCTCTCAAGCACTGCCTGTAAGTGGAGGCTGGTGTGTTTCTATAGTGTTGATCAAATTTTAGTGGCTTCCAGATTGATATGGACTAAGAAGAAACGCCTTGCAAGCTACTTCTGAAATCAGCCAAGGAGAACCCTATGGATCATCACAGTCCTGTCCGCAAATAATTGTGGGATGGCGCAGGCCAGATAGTGATTCATTCTGTTGTGCTTACGATTGCCATGAGTTGACGAATGGCTTGATGGCAACTAACAAAAAAATTCTTTAAACGTAACTTGTAAGATTTCAAAATATTGCAGTGATGAGTTTGAAATGCACTTGGTCAGGGTCCATTAGTCATCTAGTCTAAGTGCATGCATGTATGAGAGAAAGAGAAAGAGAGAAAAATCAAGTCACGTGTACGTTATTAATTGTCCCATTCTATCAACCACAAGGAGTCCTGTTGTGGCACTGTGGGTTAATGTGCCAGACTGCAAGGCCGTTTGAACTGCAAGGTCGGTGATTCAAGCTCACCAGCTGCTCCTCGGAAACCCTATACAGGGTCACTATGGGTCAGAACCGACTCAATGGAACTTCACAACAACAACAACAATCAGTCACAGGAATACCTCTTTGAATGTAGATTTGCCATCTGCAGTTACAAAATTGAAGAGGGTCAGTAAACTCATAAAAGGTAAATTTAGGTGCTTTCTAAGTATACTTTAAACTGAGTCAGACAAAAACTAGTAGTAGAATAAGTAATAATATACTGCTGAATCTCTGAAGATGAAAATCTTAAAAGGGGAAGAAAGAACACCTAGTTATTAAATGTGCAATTCTAGGCACATCAAACAAAAAATCTCAGGGGCATAGAATGCGGGACCTTATCCAGAGAAACAGCAGTGCCAGAGATGGAGGCAGAGATCGGGGCATGGAGGGGGGGAGCAGCTGAGGACTCTAGATTCATCAACTAAGAAGAGAAGGACTGAGAACTGGTGGCCAGGAGCAGACTTGCAGAATGTGCCCTTTGGAGATGTAAATTATTATATATGCCTGAGTGGGTTTTTTTTATTTGTGTGTTTTTTTAAAAAACTAAAGTGGATAGAGAGAAATAATTTTAACTGATGTTATATGGAGGATGTCATACAAATCAATGTAATGAAACAAGTTATATGAATTGTTGAATGTGAAACTGATGATGTGCCCTGTGAACTTTCACTCAATCCACAATAAAAACCTTAAATTAAAAAAAAAAAAAAAAAAATTCAGGGGCTTAAAATATTCTTGAATTATTCTGACCCCTTCAGTCTTAAAAATATTTATTTAAACAGTCTCAGGATGCTAGTCTGCATGACCTTGCAACTCATTAAAGAAGATAAAAAAATTTTCTTATAAACAGATACTTTTATTTGAAAAGCAGAGCCCCAAACATTAGTTGAAAGCATGAAAAAGAATGCCAGAAGATGAGCTCCTCAAGTTGGAAGGAACTCAAAATAACTGGGAAGAGCTGCCTCCTCAAAGTAGAGTTGATCTTAATGATGTCAATGGAGCAGTTTTCAGGACCTTTATTTGCTCATGGAGCACAACTGATATGATAGAAGAAACAGCTGCAAACAGCAATTAATAATTGGAACTTAGTACTAAGTAGCATGTACTAAGTATGAATCTAGGAAAATTGGAAACCATCAGAACTGAAATAGAACACATAAATATTGCTATTATAGGTGTTAGTTAGCTGAGCTGGACAGGTATTAGATTTGAAATGGACAATTACATGGTTGACTATGACAGATGTTTGGTAAAGTAGAGAGGCAGAGATCTCTTTAAAGTGATAAAGGGCAAAGGTATCAATTTGAGAACTAAGGTGCAACTGACCCAAGTCTTGGTATTTTCAAGCACCTTACATGCATGTGAAAATTGAGTAATGAATAAGGAAGATCATAGAAGAATTGATACATTTGAATTATGGTATTAACAAAGAATATTGAAAGGATCATGGCCTACAAGAAGGAAAAACAAATCTTTCTTAGAAGTACAGTTAGAATCCTCCTTACAAGCAAGGATGCCGAGACTTTGTCTTTCATACTTTGGACATGTTGTCAGGAAGGACCAGTCCATAGACAAGAATATGATGCTTGGGAAAATGTGGTTAGTGAAAAAGAGGAAGACCATCAATAAGATGGATCGACACATGGCAGAAACAATAGGTTCAAACATAACAACAATTGTATAGATAGCACAGGACTGGGAAGCCTCTTTCTGTTGTGTATAGGCCTTCCATGAGTTGGAGCCAGCTTGGTGACACCTTACAATAACTTCAAAATAGAATTGAAAATTGTTTTGTTAAGAGACATAGTTCCGTTTCTTCTAAATACTTGGAGGTACTGGGACCATATTGTTGTTGTTATTAGGTGCCGTTGAATGGTTCTTAACTCACAATGACCATATGCACAAGAGAATGAAATACTGAATATTTCTGTTCCATCCTCACATTTGTTGTCATGTTTGAGCCCATTGTTGCAGCCACTGTGTCAATCCTTCCCTCTGGGGTCTTTCTCTTTTTCATTGACCCTCCACTTTTCTAAGCATGAGGTCCTTTCCAGGGTCTGGTCCTTCAATAACATGTTCAAAGTTTGAGGACTGCTCTTTGAAATTTTTTGTTGAGCTCTTTTCATCATTTTTTGTAGTCACTTTAGCTTTTCTACATTCAAGAGAAAGTTTCAGAGTCTCTTCTTACATCCATTTTGGTCTTTTCTTTCTTTCCTATCTTTTAAATGACCCTTATCTTTCTTCATGTATGATGATCTCGATGTAATCCAACAACTCTTCTGGTCTTCAATCATTAGTGTTCAATGTAACAAGTCTGTTCTTGGGTTGTTCTTTAAATTCAGAATCGGGCTGCTAACCTCAAGGTCGGCAGTTCAAAACTACCAGTGGTTTTGCAGGAGAAAGATGAGGCATTCTGATCCCGTAAAGATTTACAGCCTCAGAAACCCTGGGCAGGGTCACTATGAGTCAGAACCAACTCCACGGTACTTAACAACATATTCATGATCATATTTTGGCTTTCATGTACTTCTTTAACGTTTTTTTCAGTTTCACGCTGAACTTGCATATGAGAAATTGATAGTGTGTTCTACAGTCTGTCCTTGGCCTTGTTTTGGCTAATGATATTGAGCTTTTACACCCACAGATATAGTCATTTTGACTTTTGTGTTCCATCTGGTGAAGTCCATGTGGATAGTCACTGTTTATGTTGTTGAAAAAAGGTATATACAATGGATAAATCATTGGCTTTGAAAAATTATATGATCTCTATTGTTGTTTCTAGCATTGTTTCTGGAGTCCTGGTGTGGCGCTGTGGGCTAATGCATCAGACTGCAAAGTCATTTGAACTGCAAAGTTAGTAGTTCAAGCTCACCAGCTGCTCTTTAGAAACCCTATACAGGTCGCTATGGGTCAGAATTGACTCAACAGCACTAAACAACAACAACAATCATTGTTTCTAATACCACAACCATATCTTACAACTATTGATCCTTCCTTTGTTTGTTTCCAACTTTCCCATTTCAATCACCAGTAATTATCAATGCATTTTGATTACTTTTTAATCAATTTCAGACTAAAGAAGTTGGTTGTTGTTGTTGTTAAGTGCTGTTGAGTTGGTTCCAACTCATAACAACTCTGTATAGGGTTTCCAAGGAACAGCTGGTGGGTTTCAACTACTTACCTTGTGGTTCTCAGTTCAGTGCTGATCCGACAGTGCAACACCAAGATTCTTCAATTTCACTATCATTGGCTTTTGTGTATACATTTGAATAATAGTGATATTAACTGGTTTTCCTTATAGGCTTATGGATGATATTCTATCACAGATGGCATTGTAATTCAAGTAAGATCTTGAAATGCTCTTTTTGACTATCAGTGTGACATGTGATCCCATTTCTCTTTAATTTGTCATTCCTGGCAGAGCAAACCATATGACTACTCAACTTAAAATGGACAATACCAGTCCATTTCTGCTCACTAATGCCTAGAATATCATCCCTCATGTATTCCATTTCATGTTTGACAATTTGGCGTTTACCTAGATTCATGCTTTGTACATTGATTCCATGTTCCATTTATTAATAGATGTTTGTAGCTATTTCTTTTTTTGAATTGTGCTCTAGCAGTAAATGAAGGTCCCGAAAGCTTTGCTTCATCCACACATCACTAAGATCAACTCTATTTTGAGGAGGCAGTTCTTCTGCAATTGTATTTTGAGTGCCTTCCAACTTGAGGGGCTCATCTGCTGGCATTATGTCAGACAACTTTCCACTGGTATTAAAAAGTTTTTCAGTAGCTAACTATTCAGAAGTGGTCCTCTTCTCCTTCTCCCTAGTCTGGATTAGTCTGGAAGCTCCTCTGAAACTCGTCTACTGTGGAAGACCCTTGTGATATTTAAAATACTGGTGACATAGATTCCAACATCAATGTAACACAGAAACCACCACAGTATGAAAAGCTGACTAGACATTAGTGAGCTGGAAAGGGCTGATATTTGCAACTTTGGACAGTCTTATGGTCTAGCATTCAAAGAACACTTCAAGATCTGTGTTGAAGTATAATGAGGTTGTGATATCTGTACTGTTTTTCAAATTTATTCACCAACCACCAAAGCCAATGATCTAGAAATTGAAGAATTTTACCAACTTCTACAGTCTAAAAAATAATAAAACAATCAAGATGTATTGATAAGTACTGGTGTTTGGAATATGAAAGATGGAAACAAAGAGCTGGGATCAGTAGTTAAAAAATAGGGTCGTGGTGATAGAAATGATGCTAGAGATTGCATGATAAAATTTTGTAAGCCCAATGACTTCTTCATTGTAAATACCTTAAAAACAAATAATAATAATATAAAAGGTAACTGTACACCTGGACCTAACCAGATGGAATATAAAAGAATCAATTGACTACATCTGTGGGAAGAGATGGTGGAAAAGCTCAATATCATCATCTTAAACAAGGTAGGTGAAGACTGTGGAACACACCATAGATGGCTACTATGCAAGTTCAGACTGAAACTGAAGAAAATGAAAACAAGTCCATGAGATTCAAAATAAGAATTTGAGTGTATACTGTCGAGGTCCTATGTCGGGGTCCCGCCTCGACAAGGACGTGTAGGTGTCACGAAGAAGGGAGATCTGGTGGCGAAAGTGATAGAGAAAGAGAGAGATGAAATATATACAAAAAAGACAGACACACAGATATGATGCAAGCTGGCAGGTAGACAGATCTGCAAACATATTGCCTAGCATTGCACAGCATTGCATGCAGAACTCACTTTACCTCAGCCTTTTATTCTCTTTTTTAGGGAGGGATTTGTTACAAAGGAAGGATGTAATTCACAAAGGGAGGATGTGATTAAGACAGGATAAGGAACTGAAATGTGATTAATCATTCAAAACAGGACATAGTGATTCACAGGAACAACTTTTAAGATATTTTCTTAACAAGCTAACATTTTTATTTCTACAGAAAAAAGGTTCAATCAAGCTGTTATATATTAACGTTTAGGCTTAAATGATCTAGAGTATGACGTGCGGTTTCTTAAGGATACATAACATAAAGCAAGATTCCTGAAAGGAGCCAAGCTGTCTCTGTACACTTTGCAAACTTTTGTTTGTGAGCAAGATCTCAGGCACTGGGCTTCATTGATCTATACCTAAAATGCTACATTGTTCTTAATATTCCTGTATACTTTCAGGAGGAAGGAGAGCATCTGGGTTAAACTGATTATATTTAGAGGTGGTTTAATGGGGCTGCCACTGATCAACCCAGGGTCTGCATATGCTATCCCCAGAAGTATACCTCTTGAATTTAGAGACTATCTCAAAAAAAATAGATTTGAGACATTGAACACTAAATACCAAAGACTAGATGAGGTGAGGAATGATCAAGAACATCATACACGAAAAAATAAAAAAAGTCATTGAAAAGACAGGAAAGAAGGAAAAAGACCAAAATGGATGATAGAAGAAATTATAAAACTTGCTTTTCAATGTAAAGAAGCTAAAGTGACTACAAAAAATGGTGACATAAAAGAGTGGAACAGAAAATTTCAAATGACAGCTTGAGATTACTAAGTAAAGTATTAAAATGAAATACGCAAAGCCCTGGAGTTATAAAACCAAAAAAATATGACATGGTCAGAATTTCTCAAGGTGAAAGAACTGAAGAAAAATCTTTAAACCTGGATTTTCAATATTGAGGGATTCTATGGACAAAATACTAAAAGATGTAGAAAATATCCAAAGAAGATGGATATTACATAGTCACTGTACAAAAATAATTGGCTGACATTCAACCAACTCAGGAGGTAATAAATGGCCAAGAACTTACAGTACCAAAGCTAGAAATTTAAGTGTTACTGAAGGCATTAGTGCAAAACAAGGGTTTAGGAACTGACAGAACACAAATTGAAATGTTTCAATAAACTGATATAGCATTGGAGATGATCATTTGTCTATGCCAAGAAATTGGGAAGACAGCTACCTGGCCAATAGATTGGAAGATATTCATATTTGTGCCCATTCCAAAGAAAGGTGACTCAACAGAATGTGAAAATTATCATAAAATATCATTAATATTACATGCAAGTAAAATGTACTGTTTTGAGGAGCTGGCTTCAAATTGGTAAAGAGTGAAAGACAGCTATAATATTTTAGCGTGGCTCCAATGGGGTGAGCTAGGACTAGTGGAGCCAGATTTACGCTTGATAAAAGGGATAATGTTCTGAGAGTCAGGGTCAAAATCTCGTCCTTTATTGGAAGAAGTAAGAAATGTTATGGCCTGACACCTTCTAGGAAAGATGGAGGGAACTAAATCTGGGTAACAATGAAATCAAGGGACCAAGAAATATAGTGAAGCAGGGACCAAATCTCGTATGAAAGAGAGTAGAGTTGCCACAGTGGAATACTCACAAGGAAGTACTGCATCAGGAAATGGGGGCTGATCCACAAAAAGGGAGATGATTTAGGAAAAAGATGGACTATATAACTTGTAGGGCCCAGTGCAAAATGAAATGGTAAAGCAAAACCGGCTTAACTTGCAGCTTGGAACGAAGCCCAGTCAAGCCAAGCTTTAATCAGCCAAGCTGAATCCAACCCTTGTCTCCACAAGGAGCAAGGAAAAATAATTATTGTTGTCTTAAGCTAATGGCTTGTTATACAGCATTATTATAACCATAACTAACTGATATATTCTTTAATATCTTACTCAGCCATATTTTTAACTATTTAAGTGATTATAAACATTGACTTCCTTCATCAGATGTGAAGAGTGTGACGATTGAGTTCAAGTTTTGGAGTCAAGTAGACCTCGGATGAAATTCCAGCACTGACATACCAATGCATTCTACCTGTTAGCCTGAGTGTCTTCCTCTATTAGGCGGGGATAATAAGGTATCCTACGTCTTGAGATTATCATGGGGACTGAATAGGATAATTCAGCACTTAAAGTAGTTAACACTGGGTCTGGTATACAGTAATAGCACAATTGTTGTTGTTACTCAGTTTGGTCTTGAGTAAGCATAGATTAACCAAGCAAGTTTGTTGGGCGGGGTGTGTATATTTGAGATATGAATCACTTTACAAGGCTAAAATAATACAAAATGATACCTGCTCTCACATCAAACATGAAGCGAATAAACAGTGAAAAAATAACAAGGTGCAAAGGATAAAAGGAGACTGCACCTCTGTATTTTCTGAAGCCTTTAACTGTGGTATCGCTGTGACAGCAATCTTCTCAATCCATAGGACGCGCCTGAAATGAGGGACAAAAGGCAAATTTGTTCTGGAGCCCATTATTATTTATCATGGCATAACGAGGAAAATGAACAGATGGTCAATTATTTCTGCAACTGCAACAAATGAAGTGTTTTTGTTGTGGGGGAAGAGTGAGTTTGAATCAGCTGTCCTGCTTATATATTGATGGGAAGTCAAATAGAAACTTTGACACGAGAGAGACCATCAACAAGCCAACACCCACAGTCTGTTTCTGGTGCGCAGGAATATTATGATTTTTCTTGTGCAATAGTTTCTGTTGACTGATTTATCAAGGGCATCTGTGCTTTAAACAAAGGTTCAGTTCTTTTTTGTCAATCTTTTATTCTGAATTGATTTTGTGTCACTTAAATGACACAACGAACGTGCAAAAGACCTTGCGAAGTGTAAAGGTCTATACCTGCTGGTTAATTTAATTTAAATTGAATTGGACAAGGAGTTTAACATACTTATTAGTTCCTTTATGGCAAATTATGAGACGACAGCCCTAGGATTAGAATTTGATGACAAAATCAAGGAAGAAGAGCAGCTGTCTTGGGGGCTGGGAGTGGGAGTATTAGTTTTTCTTTCCAGAACTGCTCACTGAGAGGAAAGAATGGGAACAAAAGAGAAACACTCGCTGGGATTGTTTTTCTCTCCCAAGTATGTTTCTGCCTAAAAAAGTAATTGACTGCAACTTTTTTAATGAAAAGATAATATAATTTGCACTTGTATATGAAATAGTTCTGATAGTTTCTGTAGTTTCAATGTCTGTTTGCAGAATATTCTTAAAATGGTCTGAAGGAGTCAGTCATTAAGTAATGACTAAAGCCCCAAACATATTCTCTTCTTATTTTCTATGGCCCCTCACTGACACTTTTCATGATCTTCCATAGATTGTGTGCAGAGAAATGGCATGGGGAGAGAAACCACCTTGGCAACATCCCCTCCTATGATGCTGAGCAAGATGAGGGACAGTCAACGAATGCTGGCTAAATGCATTCTTTGGCTTTGGGTTCCTCTTCCTACTACTTCTGTGATGGGGGGCAATTCCAGTCCTGTAAAATGCAGTAATGACATTGTTTACTTCATGGGGATGTTGTGAGGATTACATGAGAAGCCCAGCACTTGGTGGACTGTGTTCACTTCCCATTAGCCATTTTTATAGTTACTTGGTGGTAAGAAACACAGCAAGGAGCAGGGGAAGGGATGGCAGGAATAATTGTGAGCAATAAAAAAAAGATTAAAAAGTACAGATTTTATAAAACTTGAGTGTCAGATATGTCTGGGTTTTTTTGTGTATTATAAAAGAAGCAAATAATAAATAAATTGATAGTAAAGAGAAGCTTATAGGGAGAATGCCTGAGCTAGTGAAGAAAAATATTTTTAATGATATTAGAAGAATTCACTATTGAGGAATTAATATGTTCATTATATCTATTTAATAAAATGGTCTAAAGGACTCTACTTAACAAATTTACCAGATTAACGTTACAGCATTAATTTAAAAGATTAAAAAAAAAAAAAAAAAAAACACTTAAAAAATACTTCTGTCCAAGGTGTCCTTTTTTTTTTAAAACCAGTTTACAGGTTTTAGTGATATTTTTCAGTAAATGTGCCATCTTGTACAACTGAGATATGGAAAATATCTTCTAACTCATTCTACACAAAAGTGTGGTCCAAAACAAAAATAAATACTCCTCAAATGTCTGTGTGAACCTTAATGAAGAAAATTTTGACAAACTATGTCCTGCTTTAGCTATGCAAAATTTTCTAATATATTTATTTTCATGAATATCAGTTGGGCCCACAAGCAAATGAACTGCACCCACGCTCATTACAAGAAAATGGGCAACCATCTTTGGTGTCAGATTACTTTCATCCCATGCCAAAAAAACAACAGAATCAGATCTGCCTTGACTTTTCCTTTCATCTTCTGCCCAAGTCTTTAGGAACCATGGAGAGGTGCCACATTGAAATATGTTCATTAGCCTGCCTGCCTGGCTTGGGCGCTCTGAATTGGTGCCTGTGTCTTGTTACTATGAATATTGCTAAAGCAGCAGTTACTGTTGTTAAATGCCATCAAGTCGATTCTGACCCATAGCAACCCTGATAGGGTTTTCAAGGGGCAGTTGCTAAGCTTGAACCGCCAACCTTACAAATCAAACCGACTTTGCAGTCCAGCGCTTTAACTCACAGCGCCACACCAGGACTTCGAAACAACAGTGGTGAACAGTACACCCAGCCTCAGTATGGCGGATTCCATTTTTCTGGGCAGAGATGAACAGGCCTCGGTCACCTGTCCTCTGGCTTGTCATTGAATCAGAGGCTAAAGATCAGGAGTGCCAAGATTTCTTAGTAGGTCTCCACTGTCTTTGGGATATAATTATCATAGAACTCTAGTTGGGAAATCTTTTCACTCCTGCTGTGAAAATATGACCCCTTTTTCTGCCAGAAATAGTTGTTCAGGGTTTTCCAAAATAGGGTTGAGGATTACAAAGGTTCTTTCATGAAGACCTTTTATCCCTTAGACAGTTGCTTTGAATGGGAGAACAGACTTGAAATAGGACAAAGCAGGAGGTGGATAAAACAGAAACAGGAAAGATATATGGGATTATACAACTAATTAACTAGTCCTAAAATATCATTTTACGCAAAGGTAGACGTTTTGTAACAAGGAAGGGAGTGATTAATTCTCCAGGATAGGAGCGGAGATCTCTGGGACCATCAATGGAGAAGAGCCGAAAGCGGGACCCTATCCAGAGAGACAGAGATGCCTGAGATAGAGACAGAGACGATGACGTGGAGTGATGAAACAGC
>NW_006408550.1:14179597-14215283 GCF_000296735.1 Chrysochloris asiatica
TCTCTCATGTACACTATCATATAATGCACAATAAAACATTAAAAAATATATATATCATTTTAAAGTCTTAGATCTTAAATATTATCTGGTTGTTGTTGTTTTCCCCTTCTTCAAAATATAACTCCTTTTTTCAGGAGACAATTTTTAAATCTGTCTGGATTGTTTCATGGTGGTGGGGTTAAGGGAATAGTGGGAAACTCCATCCACAAGTTTAGACATAGAGTGTCAGAGAATAGGGTGAAAAGAAGATAAGCAATAAGATTCTAAGACAAGTGTCTGTGGTCTTTTGATCTTACTCATGCGACATATATTGAGCCATTTATAATTACTGTGTTGTTTGCATAAAAATGTGGCTCCTTAGTAAATTTGTAGGGTGTTGTTGTTGGTGTTATGTGCCGTGGAGTCAGTTCTGACTCATAGTGACCCTGTACAGGGTTTCCGAGGCTGTAAATCTTTACTGGAGCAGAAAACCTCATCTTTCTCCCGTGGAACAGCTGGTAGTTTTGAACTGCTGAACTTGTGTTTCGCAGCCCAATTCGTAACCACTACACTACCAGAGCTCCTTTGTAGGTAACCTATGATAAATCTGTATATTTAGAAATGAAGTATTTAACAGTGCAACTAGCTGGGGCTCAAATGTAGTAGTAGATGTTGTTATTGTTGTTAGGTGCCACTGAATCAGTTCTGACTCCTAGTGACCCTACGTACAATAATGAAATACTGCCTGGTCCTGTGCCATCCTAATTGTTGCCATGTTTGAGCCCATTGTTGCAGCTGCTGTGCCAATCCATCCTGCAATAGATGCAGGGAAACTTAAAATGATCATGTGCATTTCAGCAAGCTTCATTATCAAAAATCCTACAGAGTTGTCAGAACATATGATAACCAAAATGGGGTCACTTCAGTGGCTGGAGCTCTGTATAATTGGTGAGATATACCACCAGATGAGCTGTAGCAGTTCATTTGGACATGGCAGTGCATATGTTTATTATTTTGTGGACAGGAAGACATACACAGCCAAGAGGCTAGATTAAATTTAAAACATGTCTTATTCATCACATTCAGTAGCACTTTGAAAGCATATTAAAATTGAGAGATTTCACACAAAGTTCATATTTTTTATTTCTTCTAAAAAACTAGATAATCTATCATTGAAGGGCTATAGTTTCAGATGAAACATTCTATTAGAAATTTTAGAAAGAATATACTATTTTGGTCAACCACAGCTGCCAGCATTTCCTATTATATTTCATCCATCCCAAAGCACTCAAGTATGTTACCTGTGCAACCAGTATAACATTAGGTTAGATGCTCTCTAGTATAAATGTTCTATAGTTTGTTGTTAAGTGCTGTTGAGTGTGTTCTAACAAATAGTGACCCTGTATAGGTTTTCTGAGGAGTGACTGTGGATTTGAACTGCTGATTTTTTGGTTAATAGACTAATGCTTATCCTACAGTGCCACACCAGGACTCCATGTTCCATAGGTGGTGGTGGTAGTGGGTTGTGTGCCATGGAGTTGGTTCTGACTCACAGCGACCCGGTGTAAGGTTTCCAAGTCTGTAAATCTTCACAGGAGCAGAAAACCTTATCTTCTGAGGAACCCGTAGTAGTGTCGAACTGCTGACTGACATTAGTAGCCCAACTCGTAATCACTATGCTACCAGAGTTCCCTCCATGTTCCATACAGAGACAATTAATTTCTCTATTAGTAAATTTTCTCTGTTTTAGATAGTGTGGGTTATCCTCTGTATATTTTAATATACAGGTTTTATAGCCATACAAAGTGTATATGTACATCCTAATCCCTACATGGGAGTCCTGGTGTCATTGTGGGTTAATGTGCTGGACTGGAAAATTGGTTTGAAGAACAAGAACTGTGGTTCAAGCTCACCAGCTGCTCCTCAGAAACCCTATACCAGGGCGCTATGTGTCGGAATCAACTCGATGGCACTTAACAAGAATTCCTACATATGGCATGTAGGGTAAGCACTGGACTTCAAGGTAGTTTGGGTCCTAAGGTCGATGGTTCAAACTCACCAGTCACTCCTCTGAAACCCAATACAGGGTGACTATGAGTTGGAACTGACTCGTCGGTACTTCACAACAACAACAATCCCTAACTTTTCCTGGCATAGCGCTTGGGCCACAACATCAATTTGAACAGCAAGGTGGTGGTTCAGACCCACCAGCTTCTCCTAGGAAACCCTATACAGGGTTGCTATGAGTTGGTACTGACTACACAACATTTAACAACAACAATAGCAATCCCTAAATATACACATAAAACCACACTCACAAATACACACACACACAACACAGAGTCTATTTTAAAGAGCACTGAAATGAAAAGCCCAAGAAGAGATTTGTGTTCTTGTCCTGACTCTGTTAGTGAACCAGATGCATGATTTGTTTAATTTTCTGTACTCTTTTTAGGCCTAACAGATTCATTTGTAAAATACTGAATTGTGTAAGGATACCTTCTGAGTTTCCCTCTTCATCTATAATCAATATTTTTGGTTCCTACTTAGAGAAAAACTTATTTGGGGACTTCTCGGATCAGCTTGATTGCCTACACTATTAAAAGTCATGGAATCATAGAAATAAACTGAAAACAAAATTAGGCCTCAGTCCTTTCATTTTACAGACAAGAGAAACAGATGCTAGTAGATCACATAAGTTAATTGCTAAAAAAAGTGGTGAGTGAAAACAGCGGTATGCTCAAATTGCTATGCTGATACAGAGAAGAAAACTAACATGATCTGTTTAAGAGTTGCTGCTCGCTCCGGTTTGCTGTTTTACCCCTAGGAGAAATTCTATGAGCCACTCGGCTGGAATGAGCTTTAAAAGTGATGCCACCCAAACCATTGACCCAATTATCCCGTCTGAAATATACTAGGTTGGGCATTTCCCTGACTTTCACTCTACTCGGTCCTGTATCACTAGGGTCTACACAGGGTCGCTTTTGAACCACAAAGTCGGCAGTTCAGGTTCACCAGATGCTCCTCAGAAACCCTATACAGGGTCGCTATGGGTCGGAACCGACTGTATGGCACTTAACAACAGCAATATACAGGGTGACTATGAGTCAGAACCAACTCCATGGCACTTAATGATAACAATCGAGTCCTGGTGTGGCGCTGTGGGTTAATGCACTGGCCTGCAAGGTCGGTTTGAACTACAAGATCGTCAGTTCAAGCTCATCAGCCACTCCTTGGAAACCCTATACAGGATCGCTATGAGTCGGAATTGACTCAACGGCACTTAACAACAACAACAACAACAACAACAACAACAACAACATCTTTCTTCCTTCTTGTTGTGTGCTGTTGAGTTTATTCACATTCATAGTGACCCCCTAGGACAGAGAACTGACCCATAAGCTTTCTGAGGCTGTAACCTTTCTGGGGCACAGGAACAGGTCTTTTCACTTGTGGAGCTGCTGGTCAGTCTGTACTGCCAATTTTGGGGTCAGGAGCTGAGTGCTTAACCAATATGCCTCCAGGGTTCCTGCTGGTGGTGTATTAAGTGTTATCATGTCAGTTCTGACTCATAGCAACTGGTAAAGAATTAAGAGTGATGACTGGTGGGTTTGAACTTCAGACCTTGTGTAAGCAGTCCAGTGCTTACCCTATAGGGCCATAGCAAATCTCTAAGAGTAGGCACCACCCATCTTTATACTTCCCATCCCCATTCACCATTCCCCTTCCTAGCAAAGTGCTTAGTAGTAAAATTAATAAGAAACATCATAGAAAATTTGATGTGTTTGAGTTACAGTGTTGGAGAAAAATATTAAAGGTACATGGACTGCCAGATGAACAAATAAATCTGTCTTGGAAGAAACACAACCAAAATGCTCCTCAGAAGCCAAGATGGCCAGACCTCATTTCTCATACTTTGGACATATTATCATTGACCTGCTTGGTAAAGTGGAGGCTCATCAACAATAATGAGGTTGGCCCAGGCCCCGGCAGTGTTTTATTCTGTTGTGCATAAGGTTGTTATGATTTGGAACTGACTCAATGGCATCTAACAACAAAAGAATGATGTTTTGAACAAACTAGATATTCAGTAAATGTTGCTAAATCCCAAAAGAAACTTCCAGATCTTTAAACCATAAGGGCATCTTAAAATCAGTTGGTTAAATAATAAACAAGATCGAGAACCAAAAGTAATAGAGTGGCTAAACCCTGAATCAAACCGTAGTAACTCAGTTCAGCAAATGTGTACTATGCATCTACTAAGTGCAAAATACATGTTAAATTCTTTAGGTAAGAACTTCCTTAACCTGGTCCATCATTATCATTACAGGAGGATGTTTCTTAAAAATATAGATATTTACCTACACCTACAAATGCAGTAGCTCAAAAGAGGAAACAAATCCCTGCTGCAAGAACTATTCCCACCCCCTCCACACAAAGAGTAGACAGGGAGGGGCAACTTGGACACTGGCTACCCAAAATGGGGGGAGGGATACAAAGGTAAGAAGCGACCGGCTTACAAGCTTTCAAGAGGGAACCTAGATCCAAAGGGCATGGAGGAAGGTAGACTCTCCAGTGAATAGTATCCAGCCTGTCCAGAAAGGGCTGATGAAATGAAATGCGGATGGGTCCTTTGTGATGCAATAGTGAATAATTGTTATCAGGACTGATTGTGAGGGTTGGAAATGTAAAGGTGGACATTTTATAGCAAGGAGGTGAGTGACTAACTTTTAAGTCTAGGAGCAGAGGGCCCTGGGACCATCAACGGAGAAGAGCAGAGAGCAGGACCCTACCCAGAGAAGCAGTGAGGCCTGAGATGGAGGCAGAGAAGATGACGTGGAGAGATGGAGCAGCTGGGGACTTGATATCCAGAGAGGGAAAGGGGCTGTGTGCTGAGGACCGTGGGGGGTGGGGGCAGGCGTGCAGGGTATATACCCTTTGGTTGGGTGATGATGCATGGACGGGATGGTAACTATGGCAATGAAACGATGTATGATAGAATGAATATAAAACTAATGTTCTCCCATGTAAACTTTCACACAATTCACAATAAAACATTTATTTAAAAAAATATATATAAAGAGATAGATATTGAATCCTCACAGATTCTAATATAAAATACCTGGATTTGAGATATGTCCAATATTTTAAAAGCTCTATAACGGTATTGATGATTCTGATCATTATTCAGATTTGGGAAATATTACTTAAGTAACATATGGTGGTTGTTATGTGCCATGGAGTCGGAGCTAACTCATAGCGACCCTGTACAGGGTTTCTGAGGCTGCAAATCTTTACAGGAGCAGAACATCTCATCTTTCTCCTGCGGAACAGCTGGTAGTTACGAAATGCTGACCTTGAGGTTCGCAGCCAGATTCGTAACCACTACTCTACCAGAGCTCCAACATATAGGTGAAGAATATAACTGCTAATTGCATACTTCATTTTATATACAACTGATAATTATACAATTAGTTTGGAGTTTCTTGGTCTTAATTTGAGGACCATTCAGAAGAGAGTTCACTGTCCAGCTTTCGCATGCATATGAGGTTATTGAAAATACCATGGTTTGGGTCAGGTGCACCTTAGTCCTCAAGCTGACATCTCTGCTCTTCAACACTTTAAAAAGGTCTTATGCAGCAGATTTTCCTAATGAATACTGTAGAAGAAATAATGTTTTTGAGTTATGGTGTTAGAGGAGAATATTGAAAGTGCCATGGGCTGCCAAAAGAACCATTAGATCCGTTTTGGAAGAAGTTCAGCCAGAGTGCTCCTAGGAGGACAAGATGGCCAAACCTCGTCTCTCATACTTCAGACATATTGTCAGGAGGGACCAGTCGCTAGAGAAGGATATCATGTTTGGTAAGGTGGAGGGTCAGAGAAAAAGAGGAAGACTCCTCAAAGAGATGGATTGGCCAAGTGGCAGCATTGATGGACTCAAGCATGACAACAGTAGTGACGTTGGCCCAGGATCGGGCAGTGTTTTGTTCTGCTGTGCATAAGGTCACTATGAGTTGGTAGCAACTCGATGGCACCTAACAACAACAACAACAACAACAGAAGAGAGTTAATAGTAGTAGCTAATCTCCTAAAACCAATAGCAAATGTGTTGGTGTCCATGAAATTTGGAACCTATGGGTTAAGAAAATGTGAAAAATTAAATTATACTAAATGTTAAATACTGTCTATCTCTGTAAGGAATCATAAACTACCTTTTTTCTTTCTCACAAAGACAGTTCAGGAACATAAATAGTATCAATTAAAGAGGACTGCTACCTTATCTCTTGACAAAAAACCCATGATTATCACAGTAACCATTGAGCTATGGCATGATGTCTTCTGATAGGCAGGAAATGAAACCAAACATCAATTGAGGGAGAAGAATGCTAACTCCCCACAAGTGGTAGCTTTTACTATCTTTTTATAAATTCCCATTAGTAATTGGAACATGGAAGGTACAAAGTATGAATGTAGAAAAATTGCAAATTGTAAAAAATGAAATGAAAGGCATAAACATATCATTTCATTATTCTAGGCATTAGTGAAATGAAATAGATTACTTTTGGCCATTTTGAATCTAACATGGTTTACTATGCAGGGAATGACAAATCGAAGAGAATGATGTTGCATTCATCAACAGAAAGAGCTTATAAAGATCTGTCCTGAAGTACAATGCTGTATGTGATAGGATCATATACATATACCTATAAGAAAGATCAGTTAATACTACTATTATTCAAATTTACACACCAACCACTAAAGCAAGTGATGATGAAATAGAAGAATTCTATCAACTTCTTCACTCTGATAAAGCATGCAATCGAGAGGTATTGATAATTACTGGTGATTGGAAAGCAGTAATTGAAAAGCTTGGAAACAAAAAGGAAGGATCAATAGCTGGAAAATAAGGTCTTGGTGATACAAGCGATGCTGGAGATCACATGACAGAAGTTTGCAAGACCAATGACTTCTTCATTGCAAATACCTTTTTAAACAACATAAAAGATGACTAGACACATAGATCTCACCAGATGGAACATACAGGAATATAATTGACTACATCTGTGGAAAGACACAGTGGAAAAGCTCCATGCCATCAGCCAAAATAAGGCCAAGGGCAGACTGTAGAACAGACCATCAACTGCTTGTATGCAAGTTGAGGATGAAACTGAAGAAAATTAAAACAAGTCCAAGAAGCCAAAATATGACCTTGAACATATCCCACCTGAATTTAGAGATCATCTCAAGAACATATTGGCTGCATTACACACTAATTAGACTCTAATTAGAAACTACTTAGTAAAAACTAAAGACCAGAAGATGTGTGGGATGATATCAAGAATATCATAGAAGAAGAAAGTAAAAGGTCATTAAGAAGACAAGAAAGAAGGGAAAGACCAAAATGGATGCCAAAGAGACCCTGAAACTTGCTCTCTAGTGTAAAGATGCTAAACAAAAAGAAGAAATGAGGAAGTAAAAGAGCTAAAAGGAAAATTTCAAAGAGCAGCTCAAGAAATCGAAATCAAATATTATAACAAAATGCACAAAAACTTGGAGTTAGATAACCAGAAGGGAAGAACATGTTCAGCATTTCTGACATTGAGGGAACTGAAGATAAAATTCAAGCTTCCACTTGCAACATAGGATTCTCTGAGCAAAATATTGAATGATGCAGAAAGCATCAAAAAAAAGATGGAACAATTATGCAGAGTCACTGTAACAAAAAGAAATGGTTGATGTTCAACCATTTCAAGAAGTTAGCATATGATCAAGAGCCAGTGATACTGAAGGAAGAAGTCCAAACTGCATTGAAGGCATTGTCAAAGAATAAGACTCAGGAATTAATGGAATACAGATTGAAATATTTCAACAACTGATGAAGCACTGCAGGCACTCACTCATCTATGCTAAGAAATTTGGAAGACAACTACCTGGCCAACTGACTGAAGAGATTCAATCCACATTTGTGCACATTCCAAAGAGAGGTAAAGCAACGGAATGCAGAAGTCATTGGACAATATCATTAATATCTGCTACAAGTAAAATTTTGCTAAAAATCATCCAAAAATGGCTGCAAGTGTACATAGATAGGGAACTGCCAGAGGTTCAAGCTGGATTCAGATGAGGACATGGAATGAAGGATATCATTGTTGATGTCTGATGAATCTTGGCTGAAAATAGAGAGAGAATACCAGAAAGATGTTTACCTGTGCTTTTATTGACTATGCAAAGGCATTTGACTATGTGGATCATGCCAACCTATGGATAACATTGCAGAGAATGAACATTCCGGAGCACTTAATTGTGCTTATGAGGAACCAATACATACACCAAGAAGCAGTTGTTTGAATAGAACAAGGGAATATTGAATGGTTTAAAATCAGGAAAGGTGTGCACTAGGGCTGTATTTTTTCACCATACTTCTTCAGTCTGTACGCTGAGCATATAATTTGTGTAACTGGATGATATGAAGGAAAATATGGCATCAGGATTGGAGGAAGACTCACTAACAACTTGTGATATGCACATGATGCAACCTTGTTTTCTGAAAGTGAAGAGAATTTAAAATACTTACTGTTGAATATCAAACACCACCTTTGGTATGGGTTGCATATCAATGTAAACAAGACAAATTTCCTCACCACTGGACCAATAAACAGCATATATATAAATGGAGAAAAGATCGAAGTTGACAAATGCTTTATTTAGCTCAGATTAACCATCAACACTCACGGAAACAGCAGTCAAAAACAACATATTGCATTAGGAAAATCTGTTATAGAAGACTTCTTTAAAGTGTTCAAGAGGAAAGATACCGCTTCGAGGACTAAAGTGTGCCGGAGCCAAGCCATGGTATTTTCAATAACCTCTTATGCATGTGAAAGTTGGATAGTGAATAAGGAAGACCATAGACAAATTGATGCACTTGAGTTATTGTGCTGGAGGAAAATATTAAAAGTACCATGGACTGCCAAAAAAAACAAGCCAATCTGTGTTGGAAGAAGTGCAGCCAGAATGCTCCTTGGAAGACAGGATGGCCAGACTTCATCTCTCATACTTCAGACATAATGTCAAGAGGGACCAGTTCCTGGAGAAGCATATCATGTTTAGTAACGTGGAGGGTTGGAGAAAAAGAGAAAGACCCCCAACTAGATGGATTGGCACAGTAGTAGCAGCAGTGGGTTGAAATGCAGCAATGATTGTGAGGTTGGCCTAGGACCAGGTAGTGTTTCATTCTGTCGTATACAGGGTTGCTATGAGTTGGTACCGACTCGATGGCACCTAACAAAAACAATATGTTAGAATTCCAAGGTTTCACAATCATAACGAACCCTGTTAGCAGCCAGTCACAAGTAAATCATAAAATCCTATTAGCATCTTTCTCCACCTTGTCTTATCTAAACCCACCAGGGAAAAGTGGTTTGGTGGGAGTTACAAAGACTATAGCTAACAGAGCCATATTAAGCAATTCACTGCACTGCAACTGGAGAAAAATTAAGTGTGGGCTTGTCTTTATGCAGACTCATCACTGAAGGGGCCAGATGGGCTTCAACTATAGGAGCAACTTTGTACCTATTCGTAATCATACTGTATTGATTAGTAAGGACTTACTTATTGCATAAAACATCTTTGGTTAAGTCAGATAAGTCTGGTCCCAGATAGTCATCTGTCTGGAATGCTGATGAAAGGAACATCTTGATAAATTCAGACTGAGTCACAGACATGACTACCTGAGTCACGTGAAGAAACATTGTTTTTCTTCTTCTTTCTAACTGTAAAACAGGTTTAGAAACACAAATGTATTCAGGGTGTTGGTAATACAGTCTTAGTTTTCTATTTAGGAATCTATTCTAATTGTAATAATTGTTATGCTATTATAAATCAAATTATTTTGTAGTGGTTTCTTTTTTCATAGGTTCTCCTGTTTGTTGTGACTCTCATTTTCATGAAGACAAAAGGTAACGTTTAAGCCATTTAAAATGTATGTTGTTATAGGTTTTAGTCAATTGTATCCTGAAAACTCCCTCTCATCTTTCACCTGTTTTTGCACCTGAGGAGTGACAAGGACAGTACCAGAGTTGTTGTGCTTTAAAGACTTCACTGATTTATTTTACTACTTGATATATTATATTGGTCCCTCTTCACTGGCAGTGGAAACAAGCAACCCCCAGTGAGGATTCTCTGTAACTAAATTAAATCAACCTTCCTGCAAATAGTCTTCTCTTCATCTAGAAACTTATGGGCTTGCATGAAATGTACATCCATTTAAAAAATTTTTTTATTGTGATTTAGGTGAAAGTTTTTAGAGCAAATTGGTCTTCTATTCGCAATTCATACACATTTTTTTATGACATCGATTGCAATCCTCACAGTCTAATAGCATGTTTCCTACTTCCTCCCTGAATTTACCATTTCCATTTGTCCTTCTTTCCTATCCATTCTTGCTTTCTGAGAAATACTGCCCTTTTGATCTTATAGCTTAGGGTTCTGAGTGCATACCTTCCTGGTATTGATGTTCACCTTATCTTGTTGTTGTTAAGTGCCATTGAGTTGATTCTGACTCATAGCAATCCTGTATAGGGTTTCTGAGAAGCAGCTGGTGAACTTGAACCACCAACCTTGCAGTTCAAATTGACCTTGCAGTCCAGTGCATTCACCCACAGCACCACACATTCACCTTATAGGCCTGTATGTTGTTTGACTGGAAGTTGAGCTATCGAGATGTGTTCAGCTCCAGACCTGAGAATTGTTGTTGTTGTTGTTAAGTGCCATCGAGTCGGGTCCGACCCATAGCGACCCTGTACAGGGTTTCCGAGGGTGTAAATCTTTACGGGAGTAGAAAGCCTCATCTTTCTCCCGCGGAGCGGCTGGTAGTTTCGAACCGCTGACCTTAAGGTTCGCAGCCCGATTCGTAACCACTACGCTACCAGAGCTCCTTGAATACCTAAGGGAAATAGTCTCAGGGGTTCCGCCAGCCTATAATAGATCAGTAAACCTCATCTTTTCTTGTTTGTTATATTGAGTTTTGATGCATGGTTTTCTCACACTCTAGCTAGTATCTCCTATTATGATCCCTTTCAGAGTGGTTGGCAGTGGTAGCTAGGCACCATCTAGTTCTTCTAGTCTTAGAGTTGTGGATATTAGGGTTCACATGGTCTATTATTCCTTTGGACTCATGGTTTTCTTGTATCCTAGATTTTCTTCACCTTTATTTTCTTTGGATGGGGAGAGACCAATTGTTACACCTGAGATGGCTACTCACAAGCTTTGAAGACTCCACTTGCTATTCACTAACGCAGGATGTAGAACACTGTCTTTGTGGACTATGTTATGCCAATTGACTTTGATGTCTGTTTAGACTATGGTCCTGATCCCCTAGGCCCAGTGACCCCTTCCCTCAAGGTGTTTAGTTATGACTAAGACATTTTCAAGGACTCCTGGTGTGGCACTGTAGGATCAGCACTGGACTGTGATCCACAAGGTCAGCAGTTCAAATTCGCCAGCTGCTCCTCAGAAACCCTGTACAGGGTCACTATAAGTCAGAACCAATTCGACGGCATGGCACAACATACAACAAGAATTTTTTATAACTTTGTCCCATATGCTCTACTATATTCATGTATATATTTACAGCACATTTAAATACATATGTAGAAATATCCTCTGTCAAACCTACATAGGCATTTTAAAAGATGTTTATTCTCTCTTTTGACTCTACCCATGTTTCCAAATAGCAAGTCCCTAACTCAATGCCAAAATTAGGCTTTTACATGCTTTTCATTCTGTAAAAATGGCATTGTAATAAAAGGAGTGGTTTGTTGTCCTTGACAATCTCATTTGGCTTCAGTGTTGTTATTCCTTCAGATAATTCTCTGGCTCGCTGGTTGTATTCCAAATGTGTGCAAAACATATTATGATTCTCTAATCTAAATTATACAAATAACCAGACCCTTACTTTCTACTGCCTTATAGACAACGTTTTGTATTAAACTGAAATAATGTTTCATCATCTTTGAAATTCTGGTTCTGTTTCCAGTTTAAATTTGATTCCCTTCAGATTCTATAATCCACTTCTTTCTGAAGCACTACTTGAACTTGAACATATTCATACGTTGTGTGTGTAATTTCACCCTGCATTATTTTACTTTACAACATTGTCTCACTATTTCTTGTTTATGTTTATATTTACTTATTTTACCTCCTTTTGACAGTTCAGGACATTTAGCAAAAGAGTGACATATTTAGCAAAGAAAAGTTTTCATCGCCTTTTCTAACCAACTAAACTACCAAAAAATGATTAAGTCCTATCTATAGTTAAGGAGCTCTGATAGCATAGTGGTTATGAATCAGGCTGCGAACCACAAGGTCCGCAGTTCGAAACTACCAGCTGCTTCGAGGGAGAAAGATGAGGTGATCTGCTCCCGTAAAGATTTACAGCCTCAGAAACCCTGTTCAGGGTCACTATGGGTCGAAACCGACTCGACGGCTCTTAACAACAACAACAATATAGTTAAGGAGCTCAGGTAGTGTAGTGGTTACGAATCGGGCTGCTAACCTCAAGGTTGGCAGTTTGAAACTACCAGCTGTTCCGCAGGAGAAAGATGAGGCTTTCTGCTCCCATAAAGATTTACAGCCCCAGAAACCCTGCACAGGGTCGCTATGAGTCGGAACCGACTCCACAGTACTTAACAACAACACAACATAATTTAATCAGTTACAATAGAGTGGTAAACACAAGACCTGTGAATATTCATTAATATATAGTACACAAAGGAATACAAGAAATCCATTAGACAACAGTGAATATTGTTAAATAACTGAATTACTTCAAAATTACTACCCTTTCAGAACCATGGACAACCATATGACCCCATGTGCTAACCTCAATATTTGGGACTGTAAAATGAAAAATCTAAAGGCTCTTCAGTATGTAGCCATGCTTAATACTTTCAAGTTTATGATATCCTAGTTTATACAGGCAATTTTTCTCACTGGCATGGAAGACTGTGCTACTTTTAAAAGAAAGCTTGCCTAGAAACAGGAGATTGACAAATAGGAGATTGACTAAGAACACTACCATAGAGTACTCATGGCTAACTAAGACTTGTCTGAGGAATTCATATGTTGTTGTGTCTCTGTTGTTGTTGTTAAGTGCCGTCGAGTCGGTTCCGACCCATAGTGACCCTGTACAGGGTTTCCGAGGGTGTAAATCTTTACGGGAGTAGAAAGCCTCATCTTTCTCCCATGGAGCGGCTGGTAGTTTCGAACCGCTGACCTTAAGGTTCGCAGCCCGATTCGTAAGAGGAGTCTAATATGCTAGTAAAGTTTACCGGATGTTGACTTTGACCTAGTAACAGTATATTTTGAGAGCTAGTGGTTAAGCTTATAAGTATGCTGTGATTGCATGCAACTTTATATATAAAGTTGTCATTAGAAAAATTAAGAAAGGAATTTAAGAGAGCAATGGGAAAGATTTTAAAAACCTGACCACCACTAGTTTGTCAGTGTGTAAGACTGTGGTGGCCTGCATGCTGTTGTGATGCTGGAAGCTATGCCGTTGGTATTTTGAATGCTGCCAGGGTCACCCATGGAAAACAGGGTTTAGCTGAGCTTCTAGAATAATACAGACCAGGAAAGAGAGGCAAAGCACTTCCAAATATTTAGCCACTGAAAACCTTATGAATGAATAGTAGTGAAACATTGTCAGATAGCACCAGAACATTGAATACTGAAATATGATGGATGGCACCAGAATATCATCAGTGCCAGAAGATGAACCCTTCAGGTTGGAAGTCACTCAATATAAGACCAGTGAATAGCTACCTCCTCAAAGTAGAGATGACTGTGGTGATTGGAATGCAGTAAGGGGACCTTTATCTGCTGATGGGGCACAACTCAAAATAAGGAGAAACAGCTGTAAAAATCCATTAATAATTGGAACATGAAACGTAAGAAGCATGAATCTAGCTATCAAAAATGAAATGAAAGGCATTAATATTGATATCCTAGGCATTAGTGAACTGAAATGGACTGGTATTAGCAATTTTAAATTTGACAATCACATGGCTTACTGTGCTAGATATGGCGAATTAAAGAGGAATGGCGTCACACTAATCAAAAAGAAAATTTCAAGGTCTGTCTTGAGGTATAATGCTATCTGTAACAGGATAATATCCACACGCCTACACAAAGACCAGTTAAACCTCTATTATTCAAATTTATGCATCAGCCACCAAAGCCAGTGATGATGAAATTGAAGCATTCTATATACTTCTTCAGTCTGAAATTGATCAAATATGCCATCAAGATGTATTGATAATTACTGGTGATTAGAATGCAAAGGTTGGAAACTAAAAGGAAGGATCTGTTGTTAGAAAATATGACCTTGGTGATAGAAATGATGCTGGAGATCGCATGATAGAATTTTGTAAGACTTCTTCATTGTAAATATCTTATTTAAACAATATAAAAGATTAACATACATATGGACCTTACCTGATGGCATACACAGAAATCAAATTGACTACATTTGTGCAAAGAGATGATGGGAAAGCCCCTATCTTCAGTCAAAACAAGCCCAGGGGCATACTGTGGAACAGATCATCAATTGCTCATATACACATTCAGGCTGAACCTGCAGAAAATTAAACAAGTCCACAGGACAAAATATGACCTTTAACATATCCCACCAAAATTTAAAAGTCATCTCAAGAACAGACTTTATGCATTAGACACCAAAGACCAAGGCCAGAAGAGTTGTGCAATGGCATCAAGAACATCATGCAGGAAGAAAGCAAAAGGTCATTAAGAAGACAAGAATTATCAGGAGAGACTCTGAAACTTGCACTGCAGCATAGAGATGTTAAAACAAATGGAAGAAATGACAAGGTAAAAGAGCTGTACAGAACATTTCAAAGGGTAGCTCAAGAAGACAAAGTCAAATTTTGTAATGACATGTGCAAAGATGTAGAGTTAGAAACCCAGAAGAGAAAAACACACTTTGCGTTTCTCAGGCTGAAAAAACTGAGGAAAACAATTTAAGAGCTGACTTGCAATATTGAAAGATTCTATGGGCAAAATATTAAATGATACAGAAAGCATCAAAAAACGATGGAAAAAATATACGGAGACACTGAGCCAAAAAGAAATGGTTGATGTTCAAACATTTCCAGAGATAGCATATGATCAAGAGTCAACGGTACTGAAGAAGGAAGTCCTGTGTGTACTGAAGGCATTGGCAAAGAGCAAGGCTCCAGGAATTGATTGTATACAAATTTAAATGTTTTAACAAACTGATGCAGCACTGGAGGCACTCACTCATCTATCCCAATAAATTTGGAAGACAACTATCTGGCCAACTACTGGAAGAGATCCATATGTGTGCCCATTTCAAAGAGAAGTGACCCATTGGAATGCAGAAATCATCAGACAATATCATTGATATCCCATGTGAGTAAAGTTTTACTAACGGTAATACAGAAATGGCTGCAACCGTACATTGACAGAGAACTTCCAGAGGTTCAAGCCGGATTCAGAAGAGGCCATGTAACGACGGATATCATTGCTGTCATCAGATGGGTCTTGGCTGAAAGTAGAGAATACCAGAAAGATGTTTACTTGTGCTTTATTGACTGTGCAAAGACTTTCGATTGTGTGGAACATGACAAGCTATGGAAACATGGCTAAGTATGAGTATTTCAGAACCTGTGTTTAACTGCCTATGCAAGGGGTTTTGACTATGTGGATCATGACAAGCTATGGAAACATGGCTAAGTATGAGTATTTCAGAACCTGTGTTTAACTGCCTATGCAAGGGGTTTTGACTATGTGGATCATGACAAGCTATAGACAACATTGTGGAGAATGAGTATTCTGGAACACTTATTTGTGCTCATGAGGAACCTGAACATAGACCAAGAAGCAGTTGTTTGAACAGAACAAGCGTATGCTGAATGGTTTAAATTCAGGAAAGGTGTGCACCATGTTGTATTCTTTAACTATACATATTCAGTCTGTATGCTGATCAAATAATCTGAGAAGCTGGATTATATGAAGAAGAACATTGCATCATTATTGGAAGAAAATTCAACAACAACCTGCAACATGCAGAAACCTTGCTTGCTGAAAGCAAAGAGGACTTCCAATACTTAACTGATAAAGATCAAAGACCACAGCCTTCAGTATGGGTTGTATCTCAATGTAAAGAAAACAAAAATTCTCACTACTGGACTAATAAATAACATCATGATAAATGGAGGAAAGATTGAAGTTGTCAGTGATTTTATTTACTTGAATCCACCATCAACATTCATGGAAGCAGCAGCCAAGAAATCAAATGACATTTTGCACTGGGCATATCTTCTGCACAAGACTTCTTTAAAATGTTTAAAGATGTCAGTTTAAGGACTAAAGTGTTACTGTCCAAAGTCCTGTTACTTTCAATAGCCTCATATGAATGTGAAAGTTGGACACTAAATAAGGACGACCATAGAAGAATTGATGCATTTAAGTTACAGTGTTGGTGAAGAATATTGAAAGTACCATGGACTGCCAGAAGAAGAAACAAATCTGCGCTGTAAGAAGTACAACCAGGCTGCTCCTTAGAAACAAAGATGACTTTGAACAGATTATCAGGAGGGATGTGTCCTTGGAGCAGGACAGCATGCATGGTAAAGTGAAGGGTCAGAAAAAAGAGAGAGATTGCCAATGAGATGGATTGGCACAGTCATGGATCAGTGGTCTCAAGAGTAACAGCATTTGAGATCAGTGCAGGACTGGGCAGCATTGTGCACAGGGTTGCTATGGATTGGATCTGACTCATTAGCGCCTGACAACAACAGCAAGTGGTTTAGCTTTCGTTATGCTTTGATTGTATGCAACTTTATGTAAGTCATTAGAAAAGCTAAAGAAAGAAAGCTATGAGAGAAATGAGAAACATTACAAAGAAAAATGCAAGCAGTCTCAAAGAGGTAGTTAGAGATTGGTGGTCAGTTTGATCAAGAATGTCTTGAAAGTCAGTTAAAGCAAAGAAAAAAAGTTAATAATGTTTTCTCAAATATGCAACGAAAGGTTATTTTACCTGCATGTCATTTACATGCAGATGACACAAGCTTGTTTTCTGAAAGCAAAGAGTACTTGAAGCACTTACTGATAAAGATCAAAGAATGCAATGCATAACATGGATTACAGCTCAATGTAAAGAAAACAAAAATCCTTATATTGGGAATAATACATAATAAACTGAGAAAATATTGAAGCTGTCAAAGATTTATTTTACTTGGATCCACAATCAACACCTATGGGAGCAGCAGTCAAAAATCAAATGTCTTATTACATTGAAAAAAATCTACTGCAAATTACCTCTTTAAAATATTATAGAGCTAAGACATCACTTTGAGGACTAAGGTACATCTGATCCAAGTCATTATGTTGTCATTTGTCACATATGCATGTGAAAGTTGGACAACGAATAAAGACAAATATCTTTCAAATGACGAATTTATTTTAATTATGGTGTTGGCATAGAATATTAGGAGTATCATGAACTGCCTAAAGAACAAACAAATCTGTCCTGGCATATGTAAAACCAGAGTGTTCCTTGGAAGTGAAGATGGTGCGACTTAGTCTCTACTACTTTGGGCATGTTGTCAGGAGGGACCAGTACTTAGAGAAGGACATTATGCTTGGTAAAGTAGAGTGTTGGAGAAAAAAGGAAGACCCTCAGTGAGATGAACTCACACAGTGGCAGCAACAATGGTCTCAAACTAACAGTTGTGATAGCACAAGACTGAGCAGTGTTTTGTTCTGTTGCACATAGAATTGCTATGAGTCAGAACCGACTCAATGGCCCCAAATGACAACAGACATGAATATTTCACTGCTAAATAAAAATCATCTTAAATAGCATTTAGTAGATCTACTTATAATTTCCTGAAAAAGAAGTGTTATTACATAAGCACAAAGGGACTGAATTCAATTCTTGGAATATTCTATCCACCGTTTTACGCTGGATTTCCATTACTTAGCCTCCCATTGCAAAATAATTACCTATTTCCCACTGTCTCATCTCCGCACTGTCATTATATTCCAGTGAGTTTTGTAATTGGGAATGCCTCATTTCTTATGAAAATGTAGCTGGCATCTCTTTGGAAAAGAGAAATGTCTAATTGGCTACTTTGGCAATCGCTTAGTTCTGAGTCTAGCAGGAAGGACTGGTTTTTGGCAGGAAAGAGAATTAAATGCTCAAATGCCCAAGCTGTCAGCTAGCAGATGCTTGTTCAAATAGAAGAACAAAGAACCTTCTGGAACAAAGTTCAGAGTTCTGGGTGTGTTGTCAGTTGGAAGAAGAACTGTTTTGGCTCAGAAGCAAATACTCAGCCCTATGTATGCTGAAACTTTCTGTTCCAGTCCCCTCATCCCTCCAGTTCCATCCCTCCTGCCTGCTGAGACAACCTGACTCTACAGGAGATACTATGGCTACATACCGAACTTTGCACTCTTGCCTCATGCCTGTGCATCTTTATGCTTGAACTGATTACATTAGGCACCATCACGATCTTTTTCTTTTACGATGTCAGGGAAGAACATAAGAGACTAGTATGGCTTGAAAAATTTCTAGATATTACTGTTGATCTGCTATTTTCAGCAAATCTGTGAACTGTCTTTTGAACTTCTTCTACGTATACGATCTATTACGCTTGCAAATCTCATCTACAGTCTGACTACTTCTCACCACTCCCGTTTGTCATTCTTCTAGTCTAAATTGCCATCAAATCTCTTCTGTATTAATAACCTCTGGAAGCCACCTTTGCTCCAATTCAGCCTAATCTCAATTCCACATCCAGGTTAATCCGGTCACACTGTATCACATCTCTGCTAAAAAATGCAACAATGAATTCCCAGTACACATCTCAGTAAGACTTGTTCTGCCCTCAACTCTGTGGTCTCAACTCTATTTTTCTCTACTCCAGACACGTTGGTCTCATTGATGTCTACCAGACTTGCTTCCACCACAAGGCCTTTTTCCTACTAAATAAATGTTCCTTTGACTTCAATCCCCAGAGATAATCACATGGTTCACTTCTCTTCCTTATCCTTGCAAATGCCTCATCCTACTTCTCTGTTTATTTTTCTCCTTTGCTTCCATCACTATATATTAATATTGTTAAGTGTATTTCCACTAGAATGTAAGCTCCATGTCCCCATTTCCCATGTTTGTCCTATGAAATTTTTCCTTTTATTAGAATTTGTCATCTTTGAGTCATTCAGCTTGGTATCTTTGTGTTTGAACTATCACTTGGATCCCTCCTGTCCTCATGTCCAACTTCAATATAACATAAATATGAAAAATCACAAAAGCCATTTATACCAGAGTGGGGAAAGAGGAAATAAATATTCAAAATAAAGGTAGTGTAGATTTTCACCAATCAGGTCTGTTAATAGGAAAAAAAATGGAGGATAACAAAAGGCAGCAGAATGATTTAATGTAGAAAAACGATGGAAAAGACTTTCAAACAGAACAGATTCATACCAGAGCCCTGCTGGGAAAATGGCAAATTGAATGTGTGTGTGGCAAATGCCATCACGTCAGTTCCATCACACAGCAACTGCGTATAGGATTTCTGACGAGTGGCTGGTGGGTTTGAACTGCTAACCTCATGATTAGCAGTATAGTGCTTACCCTGCAGCGTCACACCTGGCCAAAATCCCAACAGTGGAATAATTCCTGGGAAATCTCACATTCCCTGGTCTTTGAACACTTCCTATCTGACCAGGTCTGCCTGTCTACGTATTCTTGCATTCATGTCTTCCATACATGTTTCTGATGGGAGCTGAAGATTTGCCTTTAATAAGGTCTCCAGACCCTTAAAGATTAAATGGACCTTATTGGACCAGTTATGCAATGAATCATCCTTCTTTCACCTGCAACTTTGGGGTCCATAGTTTTCTTCCGAGGTTCCTTCTAGGGAAACAGATGAACAGAAGTGGAATTTACAAGGTTGCTGTTGCTTTTTCCAGTTTGTGGAAAACTCCATGCTCAATAAGCCATAAAAGTGTGCTATCTCAACTCCTACTTTCACATAAAATTAATCTTCAAACACTTTTGTTTCCATCAAAATTTCAAAATAGTTGGTTAAGAGGCTTACCCTAAGTACAACTAACCTGGGTGATAACAGTGATCTTTCCTTATTTTTACTCACGTACTCTTGCCAACAATTTTGAAAACCTTCTGCAAACGTTTTTGTGTTTTCTGGGGGGGGGGGGGGGGTGGGATATAAATAGTTGCAAAGCATTTGATTTCTGGCACATTGAAAATATTTATAATGATTAATACTTTAAAATTAAACTATTGTAACTTTCTTCTAAAAGTATCATGATAAATCTGAATGTTATGATTTAATAATCCCATAATAGTTCTGAAAATACTAATAAGTTCTTCCTTAACAATTAGGAAAAGTCCATCTTTCCTTTTTCTTTGTGAACTCAAATTTTTATTCTACTGCCTTCCTTACTTGATTATCCCCCTGTAATATATTTTGTGCTTGGAAACATTTTTTTATTTTTTTCTATGATGCTTATCTGTAACAAAATATATTGTTGTTGTTGTTATGTGCCATGGAGTTGGTTCCAATTCCTAGTGACCCTCTATAGGGTTTCCGAGGCTGTAAATCTTTATGGGAGCAGAAAACCTCATCTTTCTCCCCCGGAACCACTGTTAGTTTCGAACTGCTAACTATGAGATTAGCAGCCCGATTCATAACCACTAAGCTACCAGAGCTCCTTACAAAATATGTTGTTGTTAGGTGCCATCGAGTCGGAACCGACTCACAGCGACCCCATGCACAGCAGAATGAAACAATGTCCCATCCTGGGCCAACCTCACTACCGCCGCCACACTTGACACCATCAATGATGCCACCTGGCCAATCCATCTCGTTAGGGGTCTTCCTCTTTTTCTCTGACCCTCCACCTTACCCAGCATGACATCCTTCTCCAGCGACTGTTTCCTCCGGACAATATGTCCAAAGTATGAGAGACGAAGCTTAGCCATCTTGGCCTCCAAGGAGCACTCTGGCTGCACTTCTTCCAAAACAGATCTATTGGTTCTTTTGGCAGTCCATGGCACTTTCAGTATTCTCCTCCAACACTACAACTCATTATAATAATGATAATGAGTCCTAATTCGAAGTGTGAAGGATAGCCCTGGACTGACATCATCAGAACCATAGAAAGAGCATGTATGAAGCATGGATGGTTGCAGGCCAAGAGAGATGTTAAGCAACACCAGTTAGGAGCCTATTTTAGCTGCCCATGTAAGAAATGATAGTGGCTTCAAACAAGGTGGTAGCAGTGATGAAGAAGAGGAGAAAATTGATGCCAAGCACATTTTGGAGGTGGAGTAAGCATAACGTGGTGATTAACTGAATTTACAAGGTGAGGTAGAAGCAAGTGCCCAGGATGACTCTCAGGTTTTTGGCTTAAGAAACTAAGTTATGATACCAATTACTGAGATATGAAATTCTGAAAAAGAACAGTTTGGGTGAAGTTCACAATTTTCATTTTAAACATGTCTATTGGCCCCCCCCGTGGATGTTGTTGTTGTTGTCAAGTGCTGTTGTATTGATTATTTATAGTGACCCTTTATAGGGTTTCTAAGGAGCAACTGGTAAGTTTGAACCACCAGCCTTATGGTCCAAACCAACCTTGTAGTCCAGTGCTTTAGCCCAAAGTGCCACAGCAGGACTCCATGTGGATGTAGGTGGTCAGCTATATTATCATGAGGTCAGAAGAAGGCAGTTAAGCAGTAGTTGTCAGATTTTAGCTAGCGACTAGAATGCTTGTGGGGATTGTTAAAACATAGATTACTGGTCTCATCCCTAGAGTATCTGATTTTGTAGGTCTAGTAGAGGGGTTGAGTTGGGCTTCTAACCTCAAGGTCATCAGTTTGAAACTATCAGCCACTTGTGGGAGAAAGATGAGGCATTCTGCTCCCGTAAAGATTTACAGCCTTGGAAACCCTAAGCAGGGTCACCAAGAGTTGGAACGGGCTCCATGGCAGACTCCCACCACCAGCAGAGGAGTTAAATATTTGAATATCTAACAAGCGTGCTGACGATGCTGCTGATGCTGGTTCAGAGGCAAGATTTTAAGGGTCAGTGAGATGAAGATTTATGTTTTGGAGTCATAGGTACACAGACGGTTTCTGAAGCCATCAGAATGTGTGAGATGATTGAGGAGAAAAGTGCACAGTGAAAATAGACCCAAAGTGAAAAAGTAGACCCAAAGGTTTAGTGAGCAACATAATTTAAATTACCAGTGGAAGGTTAAGAATACCTAAAAGAGTGGGCAGTGACTGACAGGTATGATAAGAGGCTAGATAAGAGGCATATTCCAGTCACTAACATAGCTTGGTTGGGTGGCTGGTTGCATGCAGGTGAATCAATTCCAAATTTGTAAATCTTTCTGGGACAAAAACAACAACAACTCACCTTTCTCATACAGAGCACCTGGTAGATTCAAACCATTGACCTTGAGGGCTCCTTATATATCTTAGTATTTCTATAGAGAGGTCCTGGTGTGGTGCTGTGGGTTAATGTGCTGGACTGCAAAATCAGTTTGAACCACAAGGTCAGTAGTTCAAGCTCACTAACAGCTATTCGGAAACCCTATACAGGGTTGCTATGGGTTGGAACTGACTCGACGGTACTTAACAACAACAACAACAAATTCCTATAGAATTTGGCAGAGCTAGCATTAGGAACTCTGGTAGCATAGTGGTTACGAATCGGGCTGCCAACTGCAAGGTCAGCAGTTCACAACTACCAGCTGTTCCATGAGAGAAAGATGAGACTTTCTGCTCCTGTAAAGATTTATAGCCTCAGAAACCCTGTACAGGTTCACTATGAGTTGGAACCGACTCCATGCCACACAACAACAACAACAACAACAGCATTAAGATAATTCGCTAAAATGATAAATAAATGTATTCTGCAAATGATACTCCCATCTGAAACTGAGAAGCTCCAACTATTAGGTTTCTGCTTCTCTCAGAAAAATTATGGCATAAGAGCTGAGAAATTTAGATTTGGTAGGAGAATGGATAAATCTTTAATAAGGAGCATAACATCCATTCAAATCAGTGAGGAATGTCAACATGCAAATTTGAGGTTTGTGCTGATTGAAACTTCACCTGGTGTAGTAGGGTATGTTTCCATTTTGCCAGTATTTCGTGGTGAGTTGTTTTTACATTTTCAGGTCGTCAAGGATGGCAAGAAGGACCCGAAGGGCAAGAAATTATCCTAGGCTTCATCTCTCTATCACTTTATTGAAGAATCTAATTTTTTTCCTGGTATCTCCTATGTTTTCACTGTTTCCAGATGAACTGATTATTTTCTCATAAATTAAAAAATATCTGCTACATTATAGTCATGCACCACTGAATGCCTATGACATTTTCTGTGAAATAGGATATTGTATGATTTAGCTGCTGTGTGAATACCATATAGGCAGTTTCTGGATTATGAACAAGTTCCATTCCTAGGTCTGAATTTAAGTTGAATTTGCACATAAATTGGAACAGTAAAGTATAGTGCATATCTAATGTCAGTTAGTCAAATGTTTTGTCTTAGTATATATGTACCTTTCTATGCATAAAAAATATTAAAGAGATACTTTGAGGTACACTAAAATATCTTTAACATAAATGTTGTTGTTAAGTACCATGGAGTTGGTTCCGACTCATAGTGACCCTGCATGGGGTTTCCAAGGCTGTAAATCTTTACGGGAGCAGAACGCCTCATCTTTCTCCCACGGAACCACTGGTAGTTTCAAACTGCCGACCTTGAAGTTAGCAGCCTGATTCATAACCACTGTGCTACCAGATATTCAGTAATAATAATATTAATGTTTTTGATGTATGTTGCAAAGTAGCATCCAGTGCACGTACCTTGAATTTTTAATATAATAGACTTTAAGGGTGTTTAGACCATGGATGATAGATGAGGTCAGATGTTGTCTGAATGGATTGTATGTACTAATATTTAACTGAGGAGGAAACCTTTAGGGAAATTGATTTTCAACCCCATTAGGCTCTTCTGTGACACCAAAGAAGTCCACGTGGCCCCTTGGGCCATGGACTCATTATAGTGTGTAAAAACACCTGTTTCATAACTGAAGGCCCTCAATATCTGCTGCAGGACTAAAGTCCACAGAATGCAATTATTTCTACTGTCATCGACTCCCAGAGACAGAGAGAATTCAATTAGCGAGCCCCTGCTTCACAGTCACAAGATTATTCTGGGGAAAATTTTAATATCTTTAATCATGGATCAGACTCACATAAGGCTGCTGACTTTCGCTGGCTCTTTGTAACCCAGTGAGCCAGGACTGCCCACGTGTAGCAGGTGATTTACCCACACAGAGAAAGTGCAAAGCATACAGACGCTGCCTTAACACTGGAATCCCCCTGCCATTTTTTCTGATGTTTCTTCAGCTGCCAGTTTCTTACCATTCTCTAGACCCTGCCTACCAATCCTCTCTGCTGTATATGGAAGGAACAGCCTGTCAGCCTCCCACCTACCTCTCCACTATGGGGCCCTTCCGCCTACCCACCTGCCTGCCTCCCACCTGCTTGCTGATCTATGAATCTGACTTTGCCTGCAATTCTGACACATGATGATGTTTTTATAGAATGAGCTTTGCAGTGTTCAGTTTGACCCCAAAATCTTCCATTTTTTTCTTAAGTTTCAACTCTAATTAGTGAATTGACTCGATGGTAACTAGTTAGGTGTGTGTGTGTGTGTGTGTGTGTGTGTGTGATATGTAGTGTTCTGCTGCAGCTCCTGTTTTTCCACAAATGTAAAAACTTTTTCTTTTGTTTTGTAAATTGGATATTTAAAAATGTAGTTGTAATTTATATTTAAAGGATTTCTGGGGATAACAAATATTAGAAAGGTTTCTTTAATCTATGAATCTTTCATCCCCAATGTATTTTTTTCATACAATTGGATTGGATTTTCTTAAAACAAATTACTTTAGTAACCGGTAATAACTTCGGTCATTTATAATCACTGGGTTTCTGTGTCAACTTGACTAGGCCAAGATTTCCAGAGATTTAGCAGTTGGGATGTGTTTATACCATTTTGATGAAGCCTACTACAGACAGGCACGGTTAACTCTATGATGAGTGGCTATGATTAGCTACTCAATTGAAGGGATGCTTCCCTGGGGATGTGGCCTACTCCCAATACAATGGACACATGGAAGGGACTTTCTCTCATTCGTCCATTGGGGACTTGGAACTCTGCAATTTTAAGCCATTTCCTTGACAAAAACTTCTCTCTGTATATATACATAGATTTGTTTCACTGGTTTTGTTTCTCTAGAGAACCAGGCCTAAGACATGTGGTACTGAGAGAGTGGGGTTATAGAGAAACAAAATCACAAGGATGACTTTTGTAAATTGGTCCTCAAGTCTGACAAATTTTAAAGGCACTGATATAGGGTAGAGTCATGTCTGACCTCCATTTCATGGGAATTGGCCTTGGGTTGATTTTGAGTTTGGTCCTCTTTCCCTCTTGTGGAGTCGGAGGAAGTCAGGCATAGTCCCAACAGTTGACGCTGTGGGCAGGATTCATTGCAATGTCTCCAGACCTATGAAACTATGAGGTTTTGTCAGAGAAAGAAGGAAGGGGGCATAGGATAAAATATTTCAGTGGAGGGGAGAGTGGAAGCTTCTGGAATTACCTGGTTACGAATCGGGCTGTGAACCTTAAGGTCAGCAGTTCGAAACTACCAGCCGCTCCGCGGGAGAAAGATGAGGCTTTTTACTCCCGTAAAGATTTACACCCTTGGAAACCCTGTACAGGGTCGCTATGGGTCGGACCCGACTCGATGGCACTTAACAACAACAACAACAACAATGATACATTAGTTATAAAGAATGGCTGACACAGGACTTGGTCCTATAGGAACCCACCCTGCCAGAAGCCCAAAGCCATATGCATATTAATAGGGTTGGGTTAGTCCAAGGTAGAGGAAAATATTGAACTTTAGTGTTTATGGTAAAACTGATGTTCTCTCATGTAAACAATAACTCAATTCACAATAAAAACTTAAAAAAAAAAAAAAGGTTTATGTGTTTGGCTGCCTTTTGGATATTGGTTTCTCCTATCTATTATTATAAAATAGACATATATGTGTGATAGGAATATTGGGAATTATGATTACAGAGAGCTTTTAAACCCATCTATACTTGCTTGGATTTGTTAAAAGGGGAGTTAGAATTTGCATGGAAAAAAAATAGGATTCTTGCTTTAAGCCTTTGTAGTGTATGGGGCCTTAGGTGGAATCCTGACCCCCAACCAGAGCCTTCAGATTTGGTACATTTCATTTGAAAAAACATGCAGACCAAACTAGTACTATTGGAAGAACAGGCAATTCCAGCAGAGAAAAAAAGCAGACCGTTAGGCATTTTGAGTTTTAGAGGCACCAAGGCAAGTTGGCCCATTAGAGAAAACCCCCTTCTAGGGCTGAAAGTTAAAGGTAACCAGAGCTGTATGTTTGCTGGTGACCACTTGGATATATGCTTGAGTAGAACTGGGGGAAATGCAACCATGAAGACACAATCTGAGCTGGACATATTCTATTGGCACACATTGACCTTGGTATGAGAGAAGGAAAGGGAAAGCTGGCTGGTCTGAACTTTAGGGAGTTGTGTGAACTCCTGAGCCCACAGGCACTGACCTAGCCCCTGGCGGCTAGGACTGAGAGTGAAGGGACAAATGGTTTGAAGTGCAGGGAGGTATGTGTGAACTCCCGAATTTGCAGCTAGTACCCATTTAACCTATCTTGAATGTTTAGGACTAAATTGTGATCAGAACCTGATCAGATGAAGATAAAGATGTCTGATACTATGAACAAGTGTCAATTGCTACAATTTGCTGGACTGGACTTTTGCTTATGGATGCAGTTGCTCAAAATTCCAATTGTAATGAAAGATTATCCATATCAAGAAACATGCTTGTCTTCTCAGTGTACTGAGTTGATATGGACTGGCAAGTTATAGACATTGGCTATAGACAATGGTGGCACTATAAAAGCATGAAGTGGCTGGCTTACAAGCTGTCATGGGTGTGTTTAGTTTTAGAATGAGGGGATAAAAGAATTCTCCTTTGAATCATTTTCTTCTTTTCCAGATGTACCTAGAGAAAGTAGGTAGGGATGATGCCCATAAGATTTTATTATTTCAGTTGTAATTGTTAGTAACATTGATTGTGATTGTCAAAACTATAATTATATAAGCTGTGTAACTAAAAGGGGGTGTGTAGTTATCTTTCATTTCAGGAACAGATAGTCTAAGGACCATCATTAAGGAAGAGCATGACTGAAGCTTGGAATCACTGCCTGGAAAAACAGCAACAGCAGAGACATCAGCAGAGGCAGTAGCATGGAAAGACATCAACTATTGACTATAGACCATGGACTGAGTAAGGCTGTATGCCTATGGGCAGGAGGCTGGCTTGCAGAATGTGCCATTTGGACATATTTAAATGAATACACAGTTTTTGTTTTTTGTGTGTATATCAAATATTTTTGCTCTGTTCATTTGTGGCAGATAAGATGTAAATGGGATGTAACACTAATGTTCTCCCATGTAAACTATCACACAATTCACAATAAAACATTAAAAAAAATTGATATGTTTCTGGAGCTCATATTATTAATAAGAGCAACTTAAATATCTCTTAATCGATGCCAGCCCTATTCTAAGCCTTATCCACCCCTCATCTGTCAGTTTGTTGTACTGTGGTGCTTTGTATGCTGCTCTGAAGCTAGAAGCTATGCCACTGGTATTATAAATACCAACAGGGTCACCCATATTGGGCAGGTTTCAGTGGAGAAAAAAAAAAAAAAAAGATGTAAATAGGGACAGTGAGGTTTCAGTTTCATGTATTTTAGTTATATCATGTTAGGTGCAAGTATGATCTTACAATTGTCTTCATTTAGAGATCATGCATATGCATATAGTTTATAGGTTGCAAGTTGACAAGGGTGGACTGTAATAGTTATAACTCTGTGTCAACTTGACTATGCCAAGATTTCCAGAGGTTTATCGGCTAAATTGTGCTTATTCCCATGGTGAAGAAACCTATATTACAGGCATAGTTAACTCTATGATGAGTGGCTATGGGTTGTCATTCAACAGAAGGGATGCTTCCTTGGGGGTGTGGTCTGCTCCCAATATAATGAACACATGGGAGAGTCTCTCTCTCTCTCTCTTCCTCTGGGGACCTGGGACTCTGTGATTGTAAATTATTTCCTTGATAATAAACTTATCTATCTCTATCTATCTATCTATCTATCTATCTATCTATCTATCTATCTATCTATCTATCTTTCTATCTCACTGGTTTTGCTTCACTAGAAAGTCTAGCCAAAGACATGATCCATATCCTTGTTTATATATTTCCAGTCTAACTGAGAAGAATTATAGTGCTTGTCACTATAGTGGTGGTGGTGGTTAAGTGCCATGGAGTCGGTTCCGACTCATAGTGACCCTGTACAGGGTTTTCGAGGCTGTAAATCTTTACAGGAGCAGAAAGCCTCATCTTTCTCCCGTGGAACAGCTGGTAGTTTCAAACTGCTGACCTAAATGTTCACAGCCCAATTCATAACCACTATGCTATCAGAGCTCCTTGCTTGTCATTATAGAACCTGTATAAAGTAGAAAAGATCTTCTCCATGGCCCCCCAGCTCTGTCAGCATCCACTGCATTTAACCCTTAACTGGTGTTTTTTGGGTGATATTAAATGTCATGAGTGGTACACTTCTAAGTTGGTGATGTTTTCTGCCTGAAGGCCCAAAGTATCTAGAATATTATTAGTACTCTATACATAAAGTAAGAAGAATGTGTCACAATTAAACCAATCACTTCTGCCAAGTTAATGAATATGCCAACTGATAAATGAAAAGTCCATCTGCAGCAATTGGTACTGTCAGAAATTAGTACATCAGCTGTGTCCCAGTTTAATGCAGGGACTGAATATAGAAATGGCCTATATACCGCTAACATTTTCTTTTACACAAAGACTATGATTTTGTTTACATAGCACAAAAGGAGGATATTCCTTTCTTGTTATGGGTTATTGAGATGACCCACATTTTCTCACATGTGATGCTAACCTAGTATGAGCAAATTCACTAAATCTCCCACTTTTTAGATAAGTTCCTGCAGTAAAATCAGCTGTTTTTTCATCTGATCTAGATTTCTGTACTGGGTAAAACATTTCACATCCCTGGAGTTTACTCATGATATGGCAGGGCTATGGCAAAGATAGATGGGGTTAGTTCTTCCTGACAACTGTATATGAACAGACTTAACAGACGAGTAAATAATCAAATATCAGCAACTAGCAAGCACTCACGTTTAAGTCCGTGTGTGTTTTAAACTTAGTCTTCAACTGCTGATATGCAATGTCAGCAATCCTGGAACCTGAGAGCACAAGCCCTATAGCATGTACTGTCTATAGAGAACTCCACATCCAGGTTCACAATCATTAAGAGAATCATAGAATAGCAGAGTTAAAGCCCAGCAGACCCTTACAAATCATCCTGACTAACATTTATCTGAGATATGAATTCTTTTAAATATCTCTCACAAAGCAGCTGATTAGCCTATGTATACATATGATGGAGTTTGGAAGTTTTCATGGAAAATGGAATTGGAAGATAATAAAAATTTCCACAAATCTCTTGAAGCCCCCTCATATTTTCAAAGTGAACTAACTCACTGCCTTCCCATTCGAATGGTAGAAAGTTACAATTTATTGAGTAAAGGGAGGAATAAAACAAACACTATTATTACCAGGTGCCATTTAGTCAGTTCCAATGCATAGTGACTTCACATATAGCAGAATGAAATGCCGTGTCAATTCATTTCTTTAAGTGTCATCCCCTTTTTTGTTGACTAGCAATATTTAAAAAGCAACATGCACAAAAGCACAGCATTTTGAGATGGAAAAAACTTTGGTGATTAAAGTTAGTATATTTGTCAATTTTTATCATTGTACTTAAATTACCACTCCTCTATCAGTTTGGCATACTGTGGTGACTTACATGATGCTGTGATGCTGGAAGCTATGCCCATCTAGTATTTTGATACCAGCAGGGTCATCCATGGTCAACAGGTTTCAGTGGCGCTTACAGACGAACACAGACTAGGAAGAAGGAGAACCATACTACTTATGCAAGTTTGGTGGGGGTGGTTATGTGCCGTGGAGTCCGTTCCAACTCATAGCAACTCTGAGTAGGATTTTTGAGGCTGTAAATCTTTATGGGAGCAGAAAGGCTTATCTTTCTCCTGTGGAATGGTTGGTAGTTTGGAACTGCTGATTTTGAGGTTAGCAGAGCGACTTGCACCTACTATTCTAAAAGTTTAGCCATTGTAAATCTAATGAATAGAGTGTAACCTTATCAGATATAGTGCCAGAAGATTAAAACATGATGAATAGCACCAGAATATCGTCAGATACAGTGCCAGAAGGTAAGTCTCTCATGTTGAAGGCAGTAAAATGCTATGGTGGAAGAACTGCCTCTTCAAAGTAGAGTTGACCTTAATGACACGAATAGAGTACATTTTTGGGGACCTCTATTTGCTGATGGGGCACAACTCAAAATGAGGAGAAAGAGCTGTAAAGATTTATTAATAATAGGAACATGGGCTGTACAAAGTATAAATCTAGGGTACTTGGAAGTTGTACCAAGTAAAAAAAAAAGAAATGGAATGTATAAACATTGATAGTCTAGGCATTAGTCAACTGAAATGGACTGGTATTGTCCATTTTGAATCTGACAGTCATACAGTGTACTATGCTGGGAATCACAAATTGAAAAGGAATAATGTAGCATTCATCATCAAAAAGAACATTCCAACATCTATCTTGAAGTTCAAAGCTGTCTATAATAGGATAATATCCATACACTTATATAGTTAATAGCATTAATATAATTTAAAGGCCAGTTATGATGGAATTGAGAAATTCTACCTACTTGTTCAGTATGAAATTGATCAAACATGCAATCAAGATGTACTGCTAATTACTGCTGATTAGAATGCAAAGGTTTGAAACAAAGAAGGATTGTTGTTGTTAAGTGCCGTTGAGTGGATTCCAACCCTTAGTGACCCTGTATAGGGTTTCCAAGGAGCAGCCGGTAAGCTTGAATCATCAACCTTGCAGTTCAAATGACTTTGCAGTCTGACACATTAGCCCATAGCGACATACCAGGACTCTAAGAAGAAGGATTGTTGTTGTTGTTGTTAAGTGCCGTCGAGTCGGTTCCGACTCATAGCGACCCTGTACAGGGTTTCCGAGGATTAGTGGTTGGAAAATATGGCCTTGATGAAAGAAATTATGCTGGATAGAATTTTGCAAAACCAATGACTTATTCTTTGCAAATACCTTTTTAAAAACAATATAAAAGATGATTGTACACATGAACCTCGCCAGATAGACGATGCAGAAATCAAATTGACTACATCTGTGGGACAAGGCAGTGGAAAAGCAACATATCATCATCCAAAGCAAAGTATGGAGAAGACTGTGGAACAGACCATCAATTGCCATATGCAAGTTCAGGCTGAAGAAAATTAAAGCAAATCCATGAGAGCATAAATATGACATTGAACATGTCCCATTGAATTTAGAGACCATATTTAATGAGGTTCAAACCAATCTTGCAGTCCAGTGCAACATCCCACAGCTCCAAACCAGGACTCCAAAATACCTCAGAGCATGGCTGAACCTAGATGATATTGGTGGTGGTGGTTGTGTGCCACCGAGTTGGTTCCAACTCATAGTGACCCTAGATAGGGATTCCAAGGCTGTAAGTCTTTATGGGAGTAGAAAGCCTCATCTTTTTCCTGCGGAGAAACTTTGTGGTTAGCAGACCAGCTCGTAACCCACTATATTACCAGGGTTCCTTCTCTATAATTGTATAGAAGATGTGATTTTGTAAGTGGGATATGGGGTTTGGGAATCTTTTCATTATGCTGATATTTTGAACATAATGGTGTATTTCTATTTCTTGTCTCTGATCTATTGAATTTCCTATCCTTGACTGCTAACAGTTGTGACATTTTCTCAAACTAAAACCAAAGGAAAAATTCCCTTTTATTTCTTGGAAGAAGATTGCAGTTCCAACTGAATACAAAAGTTAGTGGTGAAATTAATCTGTTCAGGTAGAATATGCAAATTTAAGAGAAAGGAGCACGAAAACTGAAGAAAGGAGCAGCCTGGCCATTTTAAACTGTTTCTCTTCTCCAGCACTAAAGATGGGTAAGGCACATATTTAGTCACTTGAGCCTGACAGTTTTTGGTGCCAAGAACTTCCCGCCTCTTTCCTCCCTTCTACTCTTAAAATATATTTTAAACAGCCAAATGCAAAGGGAACTCACCATATCTTCATGAGAGAAGGAAGCTGTGCATTTCTCTTACTGTATTCTGGGATATTTTTAGCAGATTTAAAGAACAGCTTTTGACAATGGCAAAATAGGGCTCTTTGAGAACTAGTTATTTAAACCCCTGCTGAATGTATCCTGACAAAAATTAGAGCGTTTTATTAATTAGATAGCCTGAGGAGAGAATTAAATCTTGAGTCACCACCCTGTGTGCCAAAATAAGTTGAAATCTTCAAACACAGTCTTGTAATTAGATGGTCCCAAGGAGAGAGCCAGAGTTGTCACTATTCATAGTAGTGAACCTGGCTAGTGACATGCATTAGTAACAGAAAACTGCAGCAGCATGTTCAGAAGGACAAAGTAAAGATGGGGTGTCACACGAAATATGTGTGCTTGACTTCATTCTCCGAGTCACCAGAGCAGTGAGCTGAAATTTACTGACTGGAAAAACTGGAGCCTGTGACATTATCTTCCCATTTATTCTGAAGCGTTTGTGCCATTCTGTGAACAAAGGTTAAAAAAGAAACAAGCTAAATTGCTCCACTACTTTCTTTAGGACTAAAAAAAAAAGAGGAGGGGGGGGTTTGATGAAAAATCAATGGCATTCTTTCCTAGTCCCCAGCAGGCAATATTTTTACCTAATAATTTGTACTGGACCTTCGGTGAGTTCCATACAACTTCAAATATTCTCTAAAATAAAGAACTCTGTTGTAGCTGCCATAAATGAGAATGCTTACTTCTCAAATATCTAACATTTTTTCAAATCATTTGCATTTTAAAGGTCTAAGGAATTTTAATCACTGATAGGCTTTAACCCACGTTTCCGCATATGTGCATAAGTGTACACCCTCGACTTTGCCATCCTCATAAAAATTCTCTCTTAAGCTCTTACTTTCATGTGTTTTTAAAATGCCTTAGCTCACCCGCAGCTCTCATCAGCCTGCCTTCCCAAGAGGTCCCCCTGCCTGGGAAGATGAAAGGCTCTCTTCACTCCAGTCGGGGTTCCACATTAATGGAAAATAACTAAAAGATGGGAAAGTAACTGAGTATCATAAACTGACCTTGAGCTGCCATGATGTATTTCCTCCCCAGGGCTTTTTCAGCTCTCATGTGGTCCTCATTTCCATTTTTAAAAAGTCACCAAATACTCAAATTTCTTTAATTAAAATACATTTTCCTGGTTTATACCTACCCAATCAATATGGGATATGAGGCACCAACTAACTTCATGATATATTCATTTTATATATTATGAGTTTCTTGACTGGGCAAATGTCATGTATTATTTTTCTCTGTGACAATCTGGTTAGGGACACAGATTCTGAAGCCAGACTGCCTAGAATCAAAGCCTGGCTCTCTTCCTTATTCATCTTGAAGGTACTTAACCTTTCCGTGTCTAGTTTCCTTTTCTTGTCTATAAAATGAAAATAATACTAATAGCTACATCAAAGTGCTATTGCAAATATTATATGAGTCAGTATTTGTTTGGGTAAAATACTCTATATGTGTACATTTTTATTATTTTTGTTGATGTTGTTAGGTGCCATCGAGTCAGTACCGACCCGTAGCAACCCTATGCACAGCAGAATGAAACACTGCCCGTTCTGGGCCAACCTCACTATTGTTGCCATGCTTGAGTCCATAGATGCTGCCACTTGGCCAATCTAAGATTATGGTCCCTTAGCCTACTAGCATCAGGACCTCTCTACCTCCACGAATCAGGAATAGCACAGAGCTGGTTCCTATGAGGTGGAGGTCAGACTTACCACCACTCTACATTTTTTTCACTATTTCTGCCACCAGCTGTCCTCACTTAACAGTACTCTTGACTTCTCTGCTGGAATTTGCACTTTGATCATTTGTTTCCATGACCACACAGAACTCACAGACCATACTCTGGAGTCAGTGGCTTATTAGGGAAGTAACAGGCTAGAAAATGGAATCAGGATAATTTGGAATTAACAGGATGCAACTCAGGAGCATGATATAGTTCTTTAATCAGGACAGCTTCCAACCAAGACAGCTGTCAGCTTCTTGGCTGTGTCTGAAGGCAGGGAGTTCTTCATTCCATTCTGCCTGCCTGCAGGCATTTTCTAGACCTTGGACTCCATTTACAAGTACCTGGAGGCACCCTACTCCCCAGAAAGCCTCTTGCCCAAAGATGCTCAGTTTCTCACTGACTCCAGGCAAGCTCACTGCAGCTGCCTGGCGCTGGTCTCCTAGTTCTTGCCACATGAGCTGCTGAAACTTGTACTGCAGCACCATCTTTTTTTGTTTTTCTTGTAAAATCAAATGACTACTTCATTAAATGAGTTATTTTACCCAATATGAACATCAATATAATTACAATTGTAAAAAAGTTTTTATAACAATGATTACTGAGTTTCAGATTTCCAAATCAGAGTCAACTGTACATTTTCACAGAATTGTCTTTGCATGAAGCCCCAAAGGGAGCAGCATAAAAAAAAGAGTGTTTCTGTAGCCCCTTTATTTTTGCTGATCCACAGTTTGTTAGAAAAGCACCTGCAGGTTTGCTATCTAAGGTCTGAGACAGAAAACTCAAAGGTGTTATGAATTCACCTATAAACAACTTTCTGCGTGAATATCAGCCAATTCTGGAGGAGGTGGAGTCTTAGAATGTTTGCTCTCAAAGTGCTGCTTGAAAGTCTTAGGGTCTGGTATTTGTGTCTTACAGATAGTGCAGCTGTGGTCATGTCCTTGTTTCTTCTTTTGTCCAGCTTGCTTTTTAGCATTACTCTGCTGAGACTGAATCTTCTGTTGCCCACGAGCTTTACAGGGCTGGGTTAGTCCTGTATCAGAGAGACAGCGGCAGCAGCGTGAGAGGGCTGGGGGAGGTCGCTGGAGGCAGAGGAAGTGGGGAGGGCACCCAGCCCTGCTGCACCATCTTGCATTGTCTGGTGCAGTCTCTCATCATCTCCAGTGATGTTATTCTCTTTCTGTCTGTCTCTCTCTCCCTTTCAGTCTAGGATGCTCTCAGCTCAAGACATACTTTGTTTCAGGCTCTTGAAGGTAGTGAGGGCTCCACAAACCTTTGTGTAATTGGCTCTTATAAGCCTAGCAGGATGGCAAAAGTGACCAATCCCTTTGGTAGACCGCAATCATTTAATTTTCATATTGACTGCAAAGACACTTAATGCTATTGGGTAATTTCATGCACCCTATTTGCATAGTGGTTGAATCGGGCTGCTAACCTCAAGGTCAGCAGTTTGAAACTACCAGCTGTTCCAT
>NW_006408550.1:14215908-14217885 GCF_000296735.1 Chrysochloris asiatica
ATATATAACAATTTTGTGGGATCTACTAGTTAATTCATATTGACCATTTTAACAGTTACTAAAACCTTTTCATGTTCCGAGAAAATATTCAGTACTGTCAGCTGCTAGCCACCCATTAGCTAGTGCTCAGGGTAAAAGGTTGGTTTCCTTCTAAATGAAGATGTGATGCTGTGGCTAAACAAGAGTCAGAAAACACATCTCTCAAGTTTTGTGCAGTCAATTATATTTAAATGAATCTTGTGCAATTCTATGTTGTTACCACCAACAAGCTTTGATGGGGTAGTGATTGTGTGATAGGCACTGCTCAGTCACTGAGGGCTGTAAAGGTGAAAACAAGGCCCTTTATATGAAGTTTAAGATCTAGCTGGAAAGACAGGATATATTTATCAAGACGTAAAACAAACAGCAACATATAGTCAGTATAAAATCAGATCATTGAAGCATACAATTATATTCTAACAATTCAAAGGAACAAAAAGTGAAAAGATGGATGTTTAGTGGTCAAGGAAGTAGAAATGCTTTCAGGCACATTGGGAAATGAGCTGGCTAGTTTGGCTGAATCAGAGTGTCATGAACCTCATCAGGCATGATACTCCAATTTCATGGAATATGCACTATTAATTAATATGAATTTAGTCACTGAAAAATTCCATAGTTCATGATGCATGGCATTTTCTCGCATGTCAATGAGATTAGCCTTTATAACAAAGGGATTCCCTGACATTTTATATTTTAACTTTAACTTCTTTTCCTTTGAAACTATGAGGGTGAGTCAAAAATTATCTACACCGTAGAATTCATTTTAATCAATTTTTTTTTCTTTTTTTACTCATTAAAAGAGCATGTTTATTTTATTTTATTATTTCAAAGTGTGCAGTACAATGGCATTTACTACATTCAGAGTTTTGCATCTATGATCACAATCAATTTCAGAACATTTTCATTCCCCTCAAAAGAAATCCTATACCACGTAGCCATCACCCTACCTCAATCCTTTATCCTCCTCCCACAAGTCCTATCTAGTTGTGGCCGATTGATTTTGTTTCACTGGGGCACCATGTGCTAAAAGATTTGCAGTGTAGAGTTGAGTTCCATAGGATTTTATTTGACTTGTTTTACTTTTTATTGTGAATTGGGTGAAGGTTTACAAAGCAGATCATTGCTTTTACATTCAACAATTCACACACATTTTATTTCATCTCCTTGATTGCAATCTCCTCAGCTTAATTTGGAACCCTGATGTGAACCAGCAGCATATACACTCAACCACAAGATCAGCTGAGTTGCAAGACCAGAGGTTCTAACCTACCAGCCGCTCCTCAGAAACCCTATACAGGTTCACTATGGTCGGAACTGACTCTACAGCACTCAACAACAACAACGTAACTTATTTCTTGCTTACATTCCTCCTTCTTTCTTAACCCTTCTGTGTAGTCCTTTTGATTTCAGATGGTTTATTATTCTAAAGTGTGCACACTTCACTAGTTTTATCGTATCCTTTATAGACCTGTCCATTTTTGGTTGAATTAATTGACTTTTTAAAAAGACAAACACATCATTTTTTTTGACATAATCTCCTTGATTTTCAATACACTTTGTCTATCTGTCAAAAAGCTTTCATATTCCCTTATTAAAATGTTTTAGGGTGAGCTGTGAGCCATGAATGCACCGCTGTCTTCACTTCAGCAGAGGTGAATATCCCTCCTCAAAGGACTGCTTTGAGGGGACCAAACAGGTGAAAGCCAATGAAGCAAGATCAGAACATTAGGAAGAATGCATTAACACCTCAAAACAAAGTTTTTGCAGAGTGTCAACAGTGTGAGCAGAGATGTGTGGTTGTGCATTGTCATGCAAGATCACAAGCAGTTCCAAAGTATAGGCTTCTGCTCTTCACTAAGCATCTCACTGTAATGAGCACTGTTGATTGTTGTAACTCTTTCTTTACAGTGTTCCAATACTGGACTTTGAGAATACCAG
>NW_006408550.1:14218890-14219880 GCF_000296735.1 Chrysochloris asiatica
AGCGGTAGTGAGGTTGGCCCAGGATCGGACATTGTTTCGTTCTGCTGTGCATGGGGTCGCTATGAGTCGGTTCCGACTCGATGGCACCTGACAGCAACAACAACAACTCCTCTTCAAAGAGTCCTGGTGTGGCATAATAGGATAAGCACCAGACTACCATCACAAGGTCGGTATTTCAAGCTTACCAGTAGCTCTTCAAAAACCCCAAACAGGGTCACTGTGAATTGGAACTGACTCGATGGCACTTGGCAATAACAGTATCTCCATTCAATTCTGGACCTAATAAGAGAAGCAAATGATATTGTTCTACCCCTCTTAATTTACGATGAAGAGAATAAGTAAAACTTCATATTGTTGTTAAGTACTGTGCAGTTGGTTCCGACTCACTTTAAGGGAACAGAAAGCCTCATCTTTCTCCTGTGGAACAGCTAGTAGTTTTGAACTGCCAACCTTGAGGTTAGTAGTCCGATTTGCAACCACTATGCTACCAGAGCTCCTTTAGTTACTGGCAAACTCGGGACTAGAGCTCAAGACTTAAGGCTGATCTGATTTCTTGACTATCTCCATACTAGGTTTGTGGAGAGGGTCTCGTGTGTGAAGAATGTCGATAGATACTAGGAGGCATTCAGGGGGCAGGGTGAGGAGGATGGGCTGACTGACTGGATGCCCTGTTGGAGTAGAATGAGTTTAAAGAGTATTGGATTCTGATAGAATGTACAAGACATATTGTTGGGGTCAGATAAAAGGAGCACCAATTTCAGAATCTGAGAGAAGATATGAGACTCTGGATCTGAAGTGCGTTGATGTGATTAAAGTGAAGTGAGAAGTAAAATGGTATCTCACACAAATTTTAATTCAATTTGTAAAACAAATAGGCTTTTCAGACTCAGAAATGAATCTCAAAGACTCTTTCCTGAATATCAAAGGCCCTAATGGAGTTCTTCCGCAGAAGAAAGAGGAGGCTTTCTGCTCCCGTAAAGATTTACAGCC
>NW_006408550.1:14221135-14222984 GCF_000296735.1 Chrysochloris asiatica
TTGAGGTTAGCAGCCTGATTTGTAACCACTATGCTACCAGAACTCCTTGTTCTTCATATAACCCAGTGGAATATTATGCAACAGTGAAGAATAATAATTAATCTGTGAAACACCTTATGACTTGGATGAACCTGGAGAACATTATGCTAAGTGAAATTTGTTGTTGTTAGGTGCCATCAACTCGGTACCAACTTATATTATTAGTCAGTCACAAAAGGACAAATATTGTATTAAACCACTATTGTAAAAGCTTAACAAGAGGTTTCCAGACTAAAGGAAATACTCTTTAATGGCTCTCAGGGGTGGGATGGAGTAATATAGTAATTCACTGACTAGAGGGTAGCCACATGTTAGCTCAGGTGATGGGGAGGGCAATATACAAGAAGGGGAGGAAATATACAAGAAAAGGTAGGTGGCAGAAGAAAATGAAGATAGCTTAAGACACAGGGAAGTATGCACGGGCTAAAGGAGATAGACATATTATTGTTGTTAAGGGCCATCAAGTCAGTTCCAACCCATAGTGACCCTGTATAGGATTTCTGAGGAGTAACTGGTGAGCTTGAACCACCGACCTTGCAGTTCAAACGTCTTTTCACATTAACCCACAGCGCCACACCAGGACTCCAAATGAGACAGACATATATAGTGATAGATAAAAAAACCTTAGAACAACAATGTTCTGTGCATAGATACATGGATTGAGACATCAGCTGAATGCGCAAGGTAAAAAGATTGGGATATATACACATATACATCCCACAGTTATATGAGTTTGGAAGAAGATATTTGTACATGAGTATCTACCTTTCCTGCACACACAACTATAAATGTGGTGGAGCAGGAAAATGATGAAAACTTTCTAGATATTATCAACATTCTAAGGCAATGAGTTTATGGGCCTCGGGGGCTCCGGACCATAGTCTCAGGTGATACTATGGCCAACTGGCATAACTTACTCCTCAAAGACAAATGTTCTATGTCTGCTTGGTGAATAGCATCTGGGATCTTGAATGTTCTTAAGTGGCCATCTAAGGTGCATCTATGTATGGGTGGAAGAAAACAGTTATAAGAACTGAAAAGGCTTTGAATCACTTAGTTCAATGAACTCATGAAACATTTGAATATCATTCTCCATGACTTCGAGACCAGAATAACTAGACAGTGCCTGGCTATCACTACCAACTGCCCTGATGATGAATGCGATGCCATTCCTCTTCAATTTGTCATTTCTGGCATAGTAGCCATATGATTGTCAGATTCAAAATGGTCAATACCAGTCCATTTCAGCTCACTAAATGCTTAGGATATTGATGCTTACATGTTCCATTTCCTTTTTGACAGCTTCCAATTTTCCTAGATTCATACTTCATACATACCATGTTCTGATGACTAAAGGGTGTTTTCAACTGTTTCTCCTTATTTTGAGTTGTGCCCATCAGCAAAATAAGGTCCTGAAAGCTTTATTTCTTTTGTGTCATCATGATCAACTCTACTTTGAGGAGGCAGTGATACCCAAGTCATATTTTGAATGCCTTCCAACCGGAGGGGTTCATCTTTTGGCACTATATCTGATGATATTCTGGTGCTCTTCATAATGTTTCCATAGTCAATATTCTGTCACTGTCTGACAGTATGTCACTGCTATCCCTAAGGTTTTCAGTAACTAAACATTCAGAAGTAGTCTGCTTCCTCTTCTTCCTAGTCGGTCTTAATCTGGAAGTTCATTTGAAAACTGTCCAACATGGGTGACCCTGCTGGTATTAAAATACTGGAAGCATAGTTTTCAGCATCTCAGCAACTTGCAAGCCAGCATAGTATGACAAATGACAAACTGACAATTGCCTCATAT
>NW_006408550.1:14224575-14236183 GCF_000296735.1 Chrysochloris asiatica
GGACCAGTTGCTGTTTGGTAAGGTGGAGGGTCAGAGAAAATGAGGAAGACCCCAATTATATGGATTGGCCAAGTGGTAGCATCAAGGGACTCAAGCATGGCAACAGTAGTGAGGTTGGCCCAGGATCGGGCAGTGTTTCATTCTGCTGTGCATAAGGTCACTATGAGTTGATACCGACTCGATGACACCCAACAACAACAATAAGAAGGGGCTATCACTCTTAAAGAGTATTACATTAATTTTGTTTTGTCTATGCTGGTTTCCAAATGACTGACTATCATTTAAAATTGTGTCCATCTGATTCTTATCTCTGCTAACTATACCAAAGGGGTTTTATTAAGTCATAACTATACAAAGAAAATAAAAGACGAAGTTGAGATTAACTGAATGTATAATACTTAATGCTAGTGACTACACATATATAATATACTATGCACTGTAGGATTAGCACTAGACTGTGTATCACAAGATTAGCAGTTCAACCCCACTAGCTGCTCCTCGGAAACCCTATACAGGGGTTGCTATGAGTCGGAACCAACTCGACGGCACTTAACAACAACAACAATAGTGTGCCTGATGTTAACTTTTCTAACCTTTGCTGTCTAAAGAACAGATTAAATTCTTAACTCTGTAAGGGGACTGTTGAGACCGTGTCGCCTTTTTTTTTGTGTGTATCTCTTTTATGTACCCATGGTGTCCATGCCCCACTTCACCTGTGTTAAAAAGTTAGTCCCTTCTGTTTTGTGGTGTGCTCAATGGAATGAGTCCTCTGTTTTATAAATGCAATGAAGCATGATATGAAAACCTTGAACAGAACTGGGTGACAGCCAAGTTCCAGTTGGCTGATCTATCTTACCAAACACATTCACACCTATGTTACTCAGTTTACTTAACTCTGTAAAAGACTGGGGTTGGGGACAGTGAGTCTTACCTAAAGGATTGTTAAGAGAAATAAATGTGATTAGGCATAGACAATGCATAGTCGGTGACGGGAACATGGTGGTGGTGGTGTGCAACCTAGTCAGTTCCAACTCATAGAGATACTGTATAGGGTATCTAGAGCAGAAAGCCTCATCTTTCTCCTGTTGAGTGATGGTAGATTCAAACTACTACTGACTGTGTGGTTAGCAGACCAGTTTGTAATCCACAATGCTACCACTATGCTAAAGGAGCTCTGGTAGCGTAGTGGTTACGAATTGGGCTGTGAACCACAAGGTCAGCAGTTGGAAACTACCAGCGGGTTCCGTGGGAGAAAGATGAGGCTTTCTGCTCCTGTAAAGATTTACAGCCTTGGAAACCCTGTGCAGGGTCGCTATGAGTTGGAACCGACTCCATGGCACTTAACAACAATAACATGCTATCTATCAGAGATCCTTTGGCACAAGCTGGTGGTAGTAGGGATGTACCATGGAGCTGATTCTGACTCAGAGCGACCCTGCATAGGAAATCTTTACAGGAGCATAAAGCCTCATCTTTCTCTTGTGAATGCCTGGTGTTTCGAACAGCTGACCTTTAAGTTAGCAGCCTGACTCATAAGCGCAAGGAAGGCATTAATCATCATTATCAGTAGCTTTCAAGGAAAACATACTTCTGGTTCAATTTTGATGAACTTTATATATAAAGAAGTTTGCTTGACTCCAATGGGCTCTACAAAGTGATAACAGTAGCTATGCCTGTCAACTTTTCTTTCTCATCATCTCCATCTCTTTCTTTCTCTCAGATCTGCTTATAGTGTGCTATGAGACAGAACTTACTCCATGGCACTTAACAACAACAACAACAACAAAGAATTAAGGATGCCTTCACCTTAGTAGAGGGTGTGATTCAAGGCACCACCCTTAGTTTCTATTGGGGCATGGCCTGATTCCCATTTCTAAGACTGCTTTGGAAAAGCTTGTCCTCTTGCCCTGGGTCTTCCATCTGGCTCATTACATCTGACCTTCAGTTGGTGAGACCTTTGGCTCATCACCTGAGCGGATTCACCAGCTCCTGTAGCCTCATGCATCAATAGCCATTTCTTTTAACAATTGTGAGTTTTGTGAGACATTGCAGCTTGTTGCAAAATCCTGGGACTTGAAGGAAGGAAGAAGTTGTGATTGATATCAAGAACAATGGAGGGACATGACATGTTAGAAATATCAAACATTTGGGACATCTTTAACCTCAGTTCATAGGTACCAGGCTTGACAGAATATTTAAATGAGAAGATTTGCTGAGGATGTAGCCATGGCAAGTACACTGAGGTGGACTCTAGTGAGGAAAAGGTCTTCCCAATGAGTAGGAATAGTTAGAGAGGTCAGAGAAGAACCAGAAACTAGTTATGCCAAAAAAGGCAAGAAGAGAGTTTTAATAAGAGTGAACATTACAGTTTCAAATTCTGCATTTGCAAAGCATGAATTCTTAAAATCACTTCTTAAAATGTACAGCTTGGAATTCCAGAATTAACTATATAACAGTAACTCTCCAAGCTATAGGACTATTTGCCTCCTGTGCTTTTATTTACAATGTTGGCCATAGATTAATAGACATAAAGGACATTGCCAGGGCAAATATCTTAACTGGGGTGAATTTCCCTTTTGTTGACATAACATGACTGTAGAACTCAGTCCAGACCTCCACCCGATAAGGTTTTATGTTAGATCGCCAGACATTTTCTCTTCAAAGTTTCCTCTGAAGTTCCTCCAAATAAAACAGCTTTCCAGAGGCTTCTGAGTCTCTTGTCTAGAAAAAGGGGCCCATTAGTTTACTGCAGGCCAGAGAAGAAAGCAGTTTTTGAACAGTAGGCAAGAAGAATCAACGGCGCCTTGCTTTTTCTCCTTGAATCACTTCTCTTTTCTTCAACCACAAAACAGAGATTTTGACGTTTTTTAATGCTTTTTTTTTACCATGCATGTTACATTGTGTTTAGATTTTTTTTTTTTTAATACTTAAATTTTGGTCTATTTTCATTTAAAATTCTCAGGCTATTTCCTTATGAGCAACTAATTTAATCACTTTCATGTTGTCTGACTCAATCCTGGGAAAAGTTAATTCAAACAAACTGGTTGATTGGATATAAATGAAGGATAAAAGGACAGAGTAAGGGGACAAGAAAGGGAAGAGAAAGGAAGGGATATATGAGGGGGCTTCAAAAAGTTCTGGGAAAAATGGAATTAGAAGATAATAAAACTATTCTCTGACCTTTTTGAAACTCCCTTATAAGTCTTTATAGATAACTAAGTTTTCTAGATAAGAAGCTAGGTGTGGCATTGTAAGATAGGCATAGCACTGCTAACTGCAAGGTCAGCAGTTTAAACCCACTCACTAGCTGCTACCTAGGAAAAAGTTGAGGCTTTTTGCTCCCGTAAAGATTTACAGCCTGAGAAAAATAGTGTAGCATCCTGTGCGTCAGAATCAACTTGATGGCAGAGAGTATTTGGGGTAAGTTTTCCAGACAGGTTTAGGTTTATTCCTTTAAGCATTGAACGTTACCTAACCATTTTAGATGGTAATTTTGAAAAAAAAAGTTTTCACAATCTTTATCTCCCTAAATTGAAGGCAACTGATGATCATTTAGGAACAACATTATGAGCATCAGTAAAATTCTACTTATTGACATACCTGGGACTATTTGCCCTTATAGTAACCGGCCTCAGACTAATGTTCTTTATGTGTTACTAGATGTAATTATCACTGCTTATTTCTACATTTTACCTGTTAGCAGGGTGTTGGCGGCTATTTGTCATTGTGATGTGTTTGCCTACATCAGCCCTTCTCCTTTCCTACTTTAAATCTATCATGAATTTAAAAGCTAGAGTAACAATCATAATAGAATTGTGTGCATATTAAATGCAAATAGATTCTGCATGAGTACTGAGCTTTCAAAAAACATACAAGTTTTGGGGCAGGGACAGCACAGTGTTGAGGCTGGCTGCTCCGAGGCTTGGCTTATCTTCTATGCTGTCTCTTCATTCATCTCCTGGCTGGTGACTGAGAATTAGTCATCCCTCAATAAGTGAGTTATTATTGAACTCTTCAAGTCTGGTATCTGACATCTTTTGGAAGTTTCAGAGCAGCAATGAGATCACCGATTGTGAGGTTGGTACAGGACTGGGCAGTGTTTGCTCTGTTATGCATACAGTCATTATGAGTCGGTACCAACTCAATGGCACCTAACAACAACAGGTGTACTTACGACATACTGACATAGAATCCATAAACAACATATGAAGTAGAGTTAGTAAGGGACTGTCAGATTTTTACAGAAATTAAAGAGAACTAATCCCATGACTGATGTGAGTTTAATGACTATGATGGAGCTGCTCAATTCTATTCACACACAGGACTGGCTGTGGTTTTTCTGATGCTCCATGGAAATGTTACGTCTGAGGCAAAGAGAAAAGGAGAGAAGCAAAGCCACTTACACATGTTATCACTGACAACTGGAAAACATGAACTCTTGTTGTTGTTGTCAGGTGCCATCGAGTCGGAACCGACTCATAGCGACCCCATGCACAGCAGAAGGAAACAATGCCTGATCCTGGGCCAACCTCACTACCACTGCCACACTTGACGCCATCAATGATGCCACCTGGCCGATCCATCTCATTAGGGGTCTTCCTCTTTTTTTCCGACCCTCCAGCTTACCCAGCATGACATCCTTCTCCAGCGACTGGTCCCTCCTGACAACATGTCCAAAGTATGAGAGATAAAGTTTAGCCATCCTGGCCTCCAAGGAGCACGCTGGCTACACTTCTTCCAAAACAGATCTATTGGTTCTTTTGGCAGTCCATGGCACTTTTAGTATTCTCCTCCAACAACACAATTCAAAGGCATCAATTCTTCTATGATCTTCCTTATTCACTGTCCAGCTTTCGCATTCATATGAGATTATTGAAAATACCATGGCTTGGGTCAGGCGCACCTTAGTCCTCAAGGTGACATCTTTGCTCTTCAACACTTTAAAAAGTTCCTGTGCAGCAGATTTGCCTAATGCAATACGTCATCTGATCTCTTGACTGATGGTGCCACGAATGTTGATAGTAGATCCAAGAAGAATGAAGTCCTTGACAACTTCAATCTTTTCTCCATTGATAAGAATGTTGTTTATTGGTCCAGTGGTAGGATTTTTGTTTTCTTGACATTGAGATGCAATGCATACTGAAGGCTGTTATCTTTAATCTTCATCAGTAAATGTTTCAAGTCCTCTTCACTTTAAGCAAGCAAGGTTGTATCATCTGCATATCGCAGGTTGTTAATGAGTCTTCCTCCAATCTTGACGCCACATTTTTCTTCATAGAATCCAGCTTCTCGTATTATTTGCTCAGCATACAGGTTGAATAAGTATGGTGAAAGAACACAACCTTGTCACACACCTTTCCCATGAACTCTTAAGAGGGGCAAAATTTAGTTGCTGAGTGAACTGAAAATTATTACATTTAGAAATAAAGTAGATATACATATAGTGCATAAACAGATTGTGGTATTACATTCCATGGGAGTGTTATTAGGGGCAACTATCTAAAAAGACTCCTAGGAGGTTAGCAACATGAACAAAAGGGTGGGAAACACGGCTGCTGTCATGAATATGGAATTGTGGTTAGATGCTGTCGAGCCTGTTCCAATTCATAACGACCCTATGCACAACAGAATAAAGCATTGCTGGTCCTGTGCCACACTCACAACTGTTGAGCCTGTTGCTGCTGCCACTGTGTCAGTCCAACTCACTGGGAGTCTTCCTCTTTTTCATTGACCCTCCACTTTACCAAGCATGATGCCCTTCTCCAGGAACTGGTCCTTCCTGGCAACGTATAAAAAAGTATAAGAGATAATGTCTCACCATCCTCACTTCTAAGGAGAATTCTGGTTGTACTTCTTCCAAAACTGATTTGTTTGTTCATTCTTCACCAACTCCATAATTCAAAAGCAGCAATTTTTCTAGGGTCTTCCTTATCCACTGTCCAACTTTCACAAGCATATGAGGCATTTTGAAAATGCCATGGCTTCAAAGACAGTGGCAGAGGTGATGGCATAGAGAGATAGAGCAGCTGAAGACTCTAGGTCCATGGACTGAGAAAGGCTGTGTGCTTGAGGACATTTGCTGGTTTGCAAAGTGTGCTTGTAGGACATTTAAACGAATATGTATTTTCTGTTTTGTATTTGTATATCAAAAAGGGGGGGAGGGAATAGAGGTAAATACTGTTGATTGATGGTACATGGAAGGGATTGTAGTTATTGCAATTAAACAAAATATGGATTTATTGAATGTAAAGCTGATAATCTGCCCTATAAACTTTCACTCAATTCATAATAAAAACTTAACAACAACAAAAAAGATAGTATCAGTATCATGGCTTGAGTTCGGTGCACCTTAGTCCTCAGTGTGACTTTTTTGCTGTTGAACACTTTAAAGAAGTTTTTTTTTGTAGCAGACTTGCCTAATGAAATATGTGGATTTCTTGACTATTGCTTCTACCAGACTTGATTGTGGATCCAAGCAAAATGAAATCTTTGAAAACTTCAGTCTTTTCTCCATTTATCATGATATTATTTATTGGTCCATTTGTGAAGATTTTTATTTTCTTTACATTGAGATGTAAACATATGAAAGTCTTTGATCTTTATCAGTAAGTATTTCAAGTCCTCTTCACTTCCAGCAAATAGGGTTGTATCATCTGTCTATTGCAGGTTGTTAATGAGTCTTCCTCCAATCCTGATATCACATCATTCTTCTTCATATGACTCAGCTTCTCAGATTATTTGTCCAGCATTCAGACTGAATTGTTGTTGTTGTTAAGTGTCTTTGAATCAGTTACGACCCACAGCAACCCTGTATAGGGTTTCCAAGGAGAAGCTGGTGAGCTTGAACCGCCAACCTTGCAGTTCAAATGGCTTCGTAGTCTGGAGCATTAACCCACAGCGCCACACCAGGACTCCTCAGACTGAATAAGTATGGTGAAAGGAAACAACCTGATGCACACCTTTCCTGATATTAAACCATCAGTATCCTCTTGTTCTTTTCTAACAACTGCCTCTTGGTCTATTGTTGTTGCTATTGTTAAGTGCCATCAAGTTAGTTCTGTATAGGGTTTACAAAGAGCTGCTGGTGGGCTTGAACTGCCACCCTCATGGTTAACTGTCAAGTGCTTATTGTACTACACCAGGATTGTTGTTAAGTGCAATCGAGTCAGTTCTGACTCATAGTGACCCTGCATAGGGTTTCTGGGGAGCAGCTGGTGAGTTTGAATCGCCAACCTTGCAGTTCAAACTGACCTTGTAGTCCAGTGCATTATCCTACAGTACCACACATGGACTCTGCCACAAAGATTAGCAGTTTGTAAAGAAGGATTTATGAGTCCTGGTGGTTCAGTGGTTAAGCGCTCATAGCCAAAGAGTTGGTGGTTGAGAACTACCAGAAGATCTGTGGAAGAAAGACTTGATAACATGCTCCCATAAAAGACTAATGCCTAGGAAATCCTGTGGGACAGTTCTAACCTGTTATGTAGGGTCACTCTGAGTTGAAATTGACTCCACAGCACACAACATCAATGAAGAAGGATATGGTGCTGGGAGACAAGAGAAATTAAGCTTGTGTCATCTATGTTTGTGTGTCCGGCAGTTGGCCCTGTCTTCCCTTTCCGTTTCCTTTCTGCCATTCACCTGTACAGCACCTTTCACTCTAACAGAATCACCTGCATTCTTCCTGTGTGCCACTCTGGTTACTGACATGGCAGTCCTTTAACTTGGGATTCCCTTTTCACCCTTTCTTACCTGGCCTACTCCATCTTTACAACCCAACTCAAGCATCACCTTAGCCTGGCAGCCTTCCAAATGCAAAACAAAAACAGCAACAAAACACAATCAACCAAACTAAATAAATCAAGATAAATGAATACAGAGATGTTGTACCTTTTAGGAACACAAACTGTTGAGCAGATACCTGAATGGAGAAAGTCATAGGAATATTCTGTGGAAAAAACTATTCAAATACCCTGAAAAGAAATAAATACTGACTCATCAAAAAACTTGATGTAGCTGAAGCCAGGAACAATAGGGGAGCGAACGTTATGGGAAATCAGGTTGGAAAGATAATGGTGGTGGTGTTATGTGCTATGGAGTCGGTTCCGACCCATAGCGACCCTGCACAGGGTTTCCAAGGCTATAACTCTTTACGGGAGCAGAAAGCCTTATCTTTCTCCCGCGGAACAGCTGGTAGTTTCAAACTGTTGACCTTAAGACTCGCAGCCCGATTCGTAACCACTACACTATACAGACATTATAATGTTAGGACTTCAAATTTTCTATGAGGTATGATGAAAAAATAATTGCTCAGAGCCTTGACTTCTGTGACAGCAGAGTATCTCATGAGCTGATTTATGGATTCAAAGACCTACTCCCCCAACATTGACTGTTGTAGGGAGAATTGATTTTTATTGTTGTTAAGTGCTGTTGAGTCAGTTCAGACTTACATAAAGTGTATGTACAACAGAACAAAGCACTGCCTGGACTAATGCCATCCTTACAGTTGTTGCTATGTGTAATAGAGTTTTGTGTCAGCTTGACTAGGACAGGCTTTCTAGGGGTTTAGCGGTTGGGATGTACTTGTTTTATGGCAATGAAACCTAATACAGGCATAGTTAAATCTATGATGAGTGGCTTAAAGCAGCCAATAAATTGAAGGGATGTTCCCTTGGGGGTGTGGTCTGCTCCCAATACAATGGGCACGTGGGAGGTACTTTCAGTCTGTCTACTGCTGGGGACCTGGGACTACAATTGTGGGACAATATATATACGCGGCACATAACCAGCCAACCATATATTGTTGTTGCTGTTAAGTACCGTGGAGTCAGTTTCAACTCATAGTGCTCCTGCACAGGGTATCCGAGGCTGTAAATCTTTACGGGAGCAGAATGCATCATCTTTCTCCCAGGAACCGCTGGTAGTTTCAAACTGCTGACCTTGAGGTTGGCAGCCCGACTCTTAACCACTACGCTACCAGAGCTCCATATATATATAAATATACGCACATACATACATGTTTCACTGCTTTTGCTTCTCTAGAGAATCCAGCCTATGACATTGTTTGAGCCTAAGACACTGATTGTAGCCACTGCATCAATCAATCTCATTAAGGGTCTTCCTTTATTTTGCTGACTTCCAAGCATGATAATCCTTCCCCAGGAACTCATGTTCCTGAGGACATGTCCAAAGTATGTGAGACGGAATCAAAACAGGGAGATTAGTTAGATAGACAAAGTCATCCATGTTTGTGTGTGATGAAAAAGGTTGTCTAGCCGACTGATTGGAAGAGATCCATATTTGTGCCCATTCCAAAGAGAGGTGACCCAATGGAATGAGGAAATCATCAATCTCTCTGATATCCCATACAAATAAAGTTCTACTAAAGGTAATACAGAAATGGCTGCAAGCATACCTTGACAGAGAACTTCCAGAGGTTCAAGCCAGATTCAGAAGAGGTCGTGGAGGTATATCATTGTTGATATCTGATGGATCTTGGCTGAAAGCAGAGAATATCAGAAAGATGTTTACCTGTGCTTTATTGACTACGCAAAAGCTTTCGATTCTGTGGATCATGACAAGCTACGGAAACATGGCTAAGTATGAGTATTCCAGAACACTTAATTGTGCTCATGAGAAATCTGTACCTGGACCAAGAGGCAGTTGTTCGAACAGAACATGGGAACACTGAATGTTTTAAAATTTAGAAAGGTGTGTGACAAGGTTGTATTCTTTCACCATACTTATTCAACCTGTATGCTGAACAAATAATCTGAGAAGCTGGGTTATATGAAGAAAAATGTGGCATCAGAATTGGAGGAAGACTCATTAACAAACTGCGATATGCAGATGATAAAACCTTGCTTGCTGAAAATAAAGAGGACTTAAAATATTTACTGATGAAGATCAAAGAGACAGCCTTTGGTATGGATTGTATCTCAATGTAGACAAAAATCCCCACCACTGAAACAATAAACAACATTCTTATCAACATAAAAAAGATTGACGTTGTCAAGGACTTCATTCTTCTTGGATCAACTATCAATACTCATGGAAGCAGCAGCCAAAAAATCAAACGACGTATTGCATTAGGCAAATCTGCTGTACAAGGCATTTTTAAAGTGTTGAAAAGCAAAGATGTCAGCTTGAGAACTAAGGTGCATCTGACCCAAGCCCTGGTATTTTCAATCACCTCATATGCATACGAAAGCTAGACAGTGAATAAGGAAGACCATAGAAGAATTGATGCTTTTGTGTTATAGTCTTGGAGGAGAATATTGAAAGTGCCATAGGCTGCCAAAAGAACTAATAGATCTGTTTTGGAAGAAGTGCAGCCAGAGTGCTCTTTGGAGGCCAGAATGACCAAACTTTGTCTTTCATACTTCGGACATATTGTCATGAGGGACCAGTCGCTGGAGAAGGATATCATGTTTGGTAAGGTGGAGGGTCAGAGAAAGAGAGGAAGACCCCCTACGAGATGGATTGGCCAAGTGGCAGCATAGATGGACTCAAGCATGGCAACAGTAGTGAGGTTGGCTCAGGATCAGGCAGTGTTTTGTTCTGCTGTGCATAAGGTCGCTATGTGTGGGTACCGACACAGTGGCACTTAACAAAGGGAGTTAATAGGTAAATAGGTGAGAATTAGCCTAGAGTTTCATGAATCTCTCCACTCACCTGGATACAAGGACAACTATAAGACTCAGGTCAAATACCACAGCAGCTAGAAACTTACCCAGATTGCTGGTAACTTCCTTTTCTGGCCTCCCATACTCTTTTATCTATTCCTCTATTTATTGCATTATCCTCATTCAATTTTAATGACTTATTTATATACCTGTCTTTCCTATTGCACTACAAGACCCTGGAGGGTAAACTGTATTTCAGTCATCTTGGCAACTATAGGGCCTAACATAGTATTGGACTTGTAGTAGCATGTTAAATATTTTATAAGGGTTATTTCATTTAATACAACAGCCTGATGAGTCAGGAACTACTATTAAATCATTTTCTGATGAGAAAACTGAGGCACAGAGAGTTTAAGAAACTTGTCTAAGTCTATAGAGCTAGCCAGAGAATGGTAGCAAGTCCTCAAATCTGTGTCTTTCTGAAGACAGAGACTTCAATTTGAGCTGTGATACAAATCTACCAGAATAAATATTTGTTCTTGAAACTTGGAGAGAGAGTCATTTAGTTTAAGGTTAGAATTAGCTTGGGTAGCATTTTGTTGTGAACTTCCTTAGAGTCAGTTCCAACTTACAGCACCCCTTTAGAGGATTGTTGAGATTGTAAATCTTTGAGGGCGCAGAAAGCCTCAACTTTCTCCTTCTAAGTGGCTGGTGGGTTTGAAGCACCGACATGTTTCAAATTTGATTGCTTATACTACAGAGCCACAATGTTCCCTTAGGTAACACAGGACTATATAACTCTACTAGAACTGTAAACTCTAACGTAAACTGTTGTTGTTGTTCTTAGGTGCTATCGAGTCAGTAACGACTCACAGCGACCTTATGCACAGCAGAACGAAACACTACTTGATTCTGGTCCAATCTCACTATTGTTGCCATGCTTCAGCCCATTGATGCTGGCACTTTGCCAATCCATCTCACTGGGG
>NW_006408550.1:14237188-14239527 GCF_000296735.1 Chrysochloris asiatica
TGGACTTTAGTTAATAATAATATGTCAACCTTGGCTTATCAATTGTAACAAATGTTCTACAGGTATTCAGACCAGTTGCCATTGGGTCCACTGAGACCAGATGTTTCAGAATAGAACTGTGCTCCGTAGGATTTTTAATTACAGAGGTTTTTGAAAGTACGTATTTATCACAAGGCTTTTCTTCTGAGGTGCCTCTGGATGGATTTGAATCTCTGACCTTTTGTTTAGCAATGGAGCATGTTGACCTTTGCACCATCTAGGGTTGTGGCAGGAATTCAAGATGTTAATAATAGGGGGAAATGTATATGTGGGCATGTGGGGGGAGGAGAGGGACAAAAGAAAACTCTGTGCTTGCTGTACAACTTTTCTATAAACTTAAAACTTCTCTTAACAAAATGGTCTGTTTTCTAAAAAAATAGACCTTCTTAAAACAAAGCAACCAACCTGAAAACAAAACTTAAAAAACAAAAGCTTGGGTGAAAATGATCAGTAATTTCATGAACAACTTGTTCAGGCTCTCGTGACACGTCCTAGCTTTGGGAGTGTTTCTGGTAAAGGACCCTGGATCTGGGTAAAAATTCTCTGAAGTTGATGATCACAGGAATGCAGTTCTGGATGTGCCAAGAACAGGGCAGTGGGGTAGGGCAACTCCAAAGAACCTTCATGATGACTTAGTGCACAGCACACTGTTAATCATTTTTAACTCAATTTTGCCATCCTTTAACTATTGCTGAAACTGCTGTTTAAAAAGAACACCAAAAACAAAGATACACTCTGATTTATTTTCCTAGTTATTGCGGTAAGTCTGTACTGCTGTATTCACTCAAGTGTTCCTTGAAAAGACCACTTGTCCTCTTGATGACTAAGTTTATGATCAAGGCACAAAGAACAAAGCAAAACTTAACTATTAGACAGGGCCACCTCAAAGCGTTTTTGAAACATAGCTGGATGCAATTGAATAAACAAACAAGTAACCAACTGAGCCCACAATTTTGGATTATCACAGTGTGCTGACAGAGCTGAGCAACCACCCATGTACTGCTCTGTGAAAACACTTCCCCAGATGAGACACATGGGAAGAACCCCCACTGTTTCCTCCTTCAATCAAGAGAAGCCTGATGATTTTCTAAGCAGACAAAGGCCTTCTTCCTCAGGCTCACAGAGCACAGGTCAAATGATTTAGTACAATGTTAACCTTTGTTCCTTTCTTTCATGAAAACATGGGTGTTTCTTCTTGTTTTCTACGGAAAGCAGGCCAGAAGTGGTGTGTTGTTTTTCTCTTTTGGCGTACACTATGCGACACAGATGATTTTGTTCCCTTCACACCCCTTTCTCCAACCCACGCCTCACTGATGATTTCAGAAAGCCTGCTGTCTTTATGTAAATCTAATCAACAATTATTCCCAACCACTTTGTCAAACATTAAGAACACAAAATATCATATGTTTACTTAATGGATACCCAGATTCTGTTTGGGGTGATGAAAGTTTTGGAAAGAGGTTATGGTGAATGTAGTTAAGATCACAGATTTGTACACTTACAATGGTTAAAGTGGAAAATGCTGTGTTATACATGGAAACTTGAAAAAGTTCATGAAACAATGGAATTACAGACAATGGGATTTTTTCATGAACTTTTTGAAGCCCTCTTATATAAAAAATCACTAAATACAAAGTATCAGCAGGGAAGCTGTGACTCTTTGGTCCCCAAGGTGAGTGGACTCATTTTCCTAATCTTTAACATCCTTTCCATTCACACCAAAGTGCTCTGACTCCTTTAAAACTCTGATGAAGCAGTAATAATTACCCCTACTTCACGCATTTTTCATTTTGAAAAAGAATGGATCAGAGGTTAAGTGACATGCCAGAGGTCACACAACCTGCAGCTAATGAAACTGGGATTTAGCCACAGATCTTTTGAAATCCTTCCCAATGTTCTTTCCACTATTTTGTAGCCACCATTTAAAATGCACAGGATAATAAAGGAGAGGAAAAAAAAGAACTTTAAATTAATATGATGTTGTGAAAATCCAGAAAATAGAGTTTTATTTGTCTGTTTGTTTGGTTTTTAAAGTAGGTATAAATACTCTCAGATATTACTAGAAAATTGCAAAGAATTATTATGGGAAAAGGCCAGTGATGAAAATAAAGATTTTGTACTTAACTAGCGAAAAAAGATCACATTTTTACACATGAACAAGGCAGCAGATAGAGAGTGCATAGTATAAACTGCTAAATGAACCCGCGTCTTAGGAAGGCAAGGTTAACAAACTAGTTGTCAAAACTCTGCATTGTCAGAACAAACAAGATGGTGGATCAGGTGGCAGTGCAATGAGGAGC
>NW_006408550.1:14239747-14241828 GCF_000296735.1 Chrysochloris asiatica
GCTGTCTGTGCACCTCCATTCTGGTGACTAGAGGGAGTGCCTGAGCAAAATGGACACCCCACCCCCACCTCTGGATGGTTCTACTACGCATGCGCACAGATCTCCTCAAAATTTAAAGTGACAGTTTCCACTTAAAACCAAATGGCAGTGCAAAATGGCCACAGCTGCCCCTGAACGATTTATCACTAGGAAAAAGACCTGAACAGGGGTTGTGGAGTGGGACAAACAGACTAAACAGGAAATAGGCTGAAAATTAAATAATGTTACATCTCAACAACCAACAGTGGCATCTTGAAATTTCTCAGGAAGAAGATGAAAAGGGAAGCCCATTTTCTGATCACATCTACTTGGAGGCAAACAGAAACATAAAAAAATACCAAACGACACACCCATGTAAGTATTAAGGCCATAGATTCCTCCTGAATATGCCCCCCAAAAGAAAAACAGATGACCATATCAGCACATATCCAGAAACAAGATAAAGTGACTAAGGCAAATGAACTGGAACTAGACCTATACTCCATACTAGAAGATGGGCAGGTTTTGGAAATGCCTGAGAAGGAATTCACTCAATCCACAATAAAAACCTTAAAAAAAAAAAGAAAGAAAGAAAGAAAGAAGCTCTGTGTTGTCAAGCAAAGGTTATGAACAGCACATTCAATGAGAAATTTCACATAAAAATTGCAAAATCTCAATTAACAGCCTCACCAAAGGAAGTATGTATGTATTTCACCAGTTTTGTTTTTTTAGAGGTTGAAAGATATCCTCATAAACTAAACCTATGAATATTTTTCCTCCCTTTTGGTACCTTATGAGCTAGTTTCTTTCAGACATTTTATCCTTGCAGTGTCTTAAATCTTATATAATGAAATATGTTTAATATTTTTGTGACAGAGAAGGCTCCTATTTCTTTCTCCTCCATGGCTATGTTCATTAGAAATTTATGTTGTATCAGGCCACAATGAAATAAAATGGAATTCCTTGATATGTCTAACAATGCCCTGATTATAGATATCACAGCAATATTTCCTTCTTTGGGGGATGAAAAGACACAGAAATCAGCTGTGTCTGGATTGAGCACCTTGAACATAGATAACACCGAGGCTTTTAGGAACATTTGGGGCCAGGTATTACCTGTCACATCCCTCCCACACTCACATCATGAGCTCCTTGGCTTGCAGTTGCTCTCCAGAATTTTCTCCTCTCTCAGTTCGGCAAGGATTTGTTTTTTGTTTTGTTTTGGGGTTTAATTTTATTTGTTGTTATTTCATTGTTTTTGTTTGTTTATTCTTTCTCCTCCTTCTACTTCTCTTTCAAGTCCTTTGAATTCTATCCTTTCTATTTCTGCTTTTGTTTTTCCTTCTGTTCTTCTGCCTCTTATTTTCCCCCTCCTCATCCCCCCACCTTTTGAACTTTCTTTACTATCGCTTTCTCTTTTCATCTTCCATATCCTTGATTTTTCAAATATTTTTTCAGAATTTCTTTCTTCTATCTCCTTTCATATTTTTGTCTTCTATAGCTCTATTTCCATCCCTCTTTTGTCTTTACACTTATTATATTCTTTTTTAATGGTTTCTGCCTGATTTTATTTATTTTTTCTCTTTCTACTATTAGTTAATCATTTGTTTACTCTGTTTAGTTTTCTGTGTGGAGGAGGTGTCTTCTCTTTCTCACCCAAAAAGAAGACAGCAACCATGCCTGTACAACCCAGCCACAACCTTACCCTGTGTAACTTCACCCACTGGGAAACAGCCTATACAACATGATGTATACAGCAGTCAACACCAGTCAAACCCACGTTAAACTGAAGTGTACATATGGTGAAAGAGAATAGTATACATGCTTCCATTCTCTAACCACACCTAAAGAAAGGAGACAGTTGGTCAGAACCTAAGAGCACATCAACATACAATCATCAATTAAATGTGAATATGACAACTCCACAATGCCCCCGAGACAACAGACAATTTTAGCTCACATGAAGAAACAAGAAAGACTAGATTAAACAAATGACCAAGATGCAGAGCCAGAAAATGTATCTGAGGAAGAAAAGGTAATGACATTACTGAAAAAGAATTATA
>NW_006408550.1:14242913-14252941 GCF_000296735.1 Chrysochloris asiatica
AGGACTGGGACCCATGAATATTCCTTTGGTATCAGACCCTAAGCGCACAATTGCTCAGGACTATGGGGTCTTAAAGGCAGATGAAGGCATCTCATTTAGAGGACTCTTCATCATTGATGATAAAGGCATCCTTCGACAGATCACTGTAAATGACCTCCCTGTTGGCCGCTCTGTGGATGAGACCCTAAGACTAGTTCAGGCCTTCCAGGTCACAGACAAACATGGGGAAGTGTGCCCAGCTGGCTGGAAACCTGGCAGTGATACCATCAAGCCTGATGTCCAGAAGAGTAAAGAGTACTTCTCTAAGCAGAAGTGAGTGCCAGGGCCACTTGATTGCCAGGTGGCAGTGATGAGCAGCCTTGAGAAAAAAACAAACCTCTTTTGTAATTTGTTTATGCTTCTAACATAAAGCCTTAGACTTGACTGAGATATGTTCTATGATAGGACAGACCTTTCCTACGGGAATTGAGTGGTCAACCTTTCTTTTTGCCCTGGTGGAAATGGCCTTGAGCTGTACTGTGAGACAGGCCAGCTGATGTGTATCTTGTATCAGTAGTGCAGTATGAGTTCATTGATCTATTGATCTTTTGTAGTTTCTATTAAACTTGACCTGAGACCTTAAAAAAAAAGAAGGCAATGGGATAACACACAAAAAATTCTAAAAGAAAAAAAAAAAATGCCAATCAAGAATCATATACTCAGCAAAGCTGTCCAAAAAATACAAAGGCAAAATTAGGGCATTTCCTGACAAACAGAAATTAAAGGTATTTGTAATACCCATATCAACTCTAGAAAAAATTCTCAAGAGTGTTCTATGGACTGAGAACCAACAAAAGTAAACAACTTGAGATTACCTTACATGACAACACTTCCCAGGACTCAATACAGATATAGAAGTGTTAAAAGTAAAATAAACCTGTTGTTGTTGTTGTTGTCAGGTGCCATCGAGTCGGAACCGACTCATAGCGACCCCATGCACAGCAGAACGAAACAATGTTCGATCCTGGGCCAACCTCACTACCGCCGCCACACCTGAGTCCATCAATGATGCCACCTGGCTGATCCATCTCGTTGGGGGTCTTCCTCTTCTTCTCTGACCCTCCACCCTACCCAGCATGACATCCTTCTCCAATGATTGTTTCCTCCGGACAATATGTCCAAAGTAGGAGAGACGAAGCTTAGCCATCCTGACCTCCAAGGAGCACTCTGGCTGCACTTCTTCCAAAACAGATCTATTGGTTCTTTTGGCAGTCCATGGCACTTTCAGTATTCTCCTCCAACACCACAACTCAAAGGCATCAATTCTTCTACGATCCTCCTTATTCACTGTCCAGCTTTCACATCCATATGAGGCTATTGAAAACACAATGGCCTGGGTCAGGCGCACCCTAGTCCTCAAGCTGACATCTCTGCTCTTCAAAATAAACCTATAAGACTGAAAATAGGGAACCAGAGATATCAATTTGCAATGATGTAGACTACAAAGCAAAGAGAGGGAACAGTATAGACACAGAATTTCCAAATGGCAAGGAAGTCAAGTAGATTTGAAGATAAAACAGACTGTATTAAATAGGGAAAAAATATAATAAATTCTGGGGCAACCTGTGATTTACCCTGAAAATTAATACACGTGTGCATCAAAGTAAAAATGGGAAATAACTAAAGATTTAGTAAACATTAGCACAACAGAAATTAAAATAAAAAGAAAACTTACAGCAAAATTAATTTAGCGCAGAAAACTATATGGAACAAAGAAACCAGTGACACTACACACACACACACAATAACAGCACACAGCAAAATGGAAACAATCAATATCTATTAATAATACGCTGAATGTAAGTAGAATAAAAGCCCAATCAAGAGACATAAAGAGCAGAATGGATAGAAAACAGAATCCTTCAAAATGAAACACCTTAAAAAGATGGAGAAAGCCTAAATGTACCTCAACAGATAAATGATTAAGCAAACTCTGATATATACACACTGTACAAGTTGAAGAATAACAATAAATGTGCAAAACACTTCACAACATGGATGAGCCTGGAGGACATTGTTGTTATTGTTGTTAAGTGTCTTAAGTTGGTTTTGACTCATAGCATCCCTATATAGGGTTTCTGAGGAGTCGCTGGTGAACTTGAACCACCGACCTTGCAGTTCAAATTGATCTTGCAGTCCAGCACATTAACCCACAGAGCCACAACAGAAACTATATAAAATATAAATAAATAAGATGACCCTAATAACCCTTATTTCCTAGTACTCAGGCTGGCTGTTGTATAATTGTTTCCCCTTAAATATAGATTGGACCTAGTAACTCACTTCTGACAAATAGAATACAGCAAAAATGATCATTCAGAAATTACGTTGCAAAAACCTGTGACTTCATCTTGCATGCTGTCTCACAGTCTCCATTACCCACTTTGAGAGAAGTTAGTTGCTGCATTGTGAGCTGCCTGATGAAGGGCCCAAGTGGTAAAGACCTGATATCTCCAGTCAACAGTCAGTGAGAATCTAAGTTCAGTTAACTACCATGAGAGTGACTTTGCAAGTGAATCCCTGCCCACTTAGACTTTGAGATGACTCCAGCCCTGGCTGACACCTTGATTCTAGCTTTATTAGGAATACTGCAGCACAGGACCAAGGCAATCCATACCTACATGCCTTACTGACCAAAACCATGAGATAATGTTTTAAGCTGATAAATTTTGGAATAATTTGATTTGGAATAATAGATAATTAATATATGTATATATTGTTTATGTACAGTTAAGTCTGGTCCAACCCATAGTGACCCTATGCATAACAGAACAAAACATCGCCTTGTCCTGTACCATCCTCATGATCGTTGTTAAGGGCTTGAGCCCATTTCTATTGCCACTGTGTCAATTCATCTTGTTGGAGGTCTTCCTCTTTTTTCGCTGACCCTCCACTTTTCCAAGCATGATGTCCTTTCCAGGGAATGGCCCCTCTAATATTATGTCAAAAGTATGACAGATGAAGTCTCGCCATGCTGGCTTCCTAGGAAACTTCTGGCTGTACTTCTTATAAGACAGTTTTGTTTATTCTTCTGGAAGTCCATAGTACTTTGAATATTCTCCTACATGTAATTCAAATGCACCAATTCTTTTTGGATCTTCTTTATTCATTGTAAAACTTTCACATGCATGTGAGGCTATTGAAAATGCCATGGCTTGGGGGAGTATACCTCAGTTTTCAAACTAACATCTTATAACTCTAGAACACTTTAAAAAGGTCTTGTGCAGCAGATTTGCCTAATACAATATGTTGTTTGATTTTTTGACTGCTGCTTCCATGAGTGTTGATAGTGGATCCAAGCAAAATGAAGTCTTTGTCAACTTCAATCTTTTCTCCACTTACCATTTATCATGGTCCATTTGTTAAGATTTTTTTCTTTCTTTATGTAGAAGTGCAATCCATGCAGTAAATATTTTCAGTCCTGTTTGCTTTCAGCAAACAAGGCTGTATCTATTTGCATATTGCAGGTTAAAAACGACTCTTCTTCCAATCCTGGTGCCATGTTCTTCTTCATGTAATTCAGCTTTTCAGATTGTTTGTTCAGCATACAGATTGAATTAAGTATGGTGAAAGGATTCAACCCTGGCATACACCTTTTCTGATTTTAAGCCATTCAGTATCACCTTGCTCTGTTTGAACAACTGCCTCTTGGTCTATGCAGATTCCTCATGTGCACAATTAGTGTTCTGAAATACCCATTGTTCACAATGTTATCCACCATTCATCATAATCCACACAGTCCAAAACCTTTGCATAGAAATTAAAGCACAAGTATACATCTTTCCAGTATTCTCTGCTTTCAGCCAAGATCCATCTGACATCAGGAATGGTATCTCTTGTTCTACTTTTTCTTTTGGATCTAGCTTGAATTTTTGGCAGTTCCCTATCCATGTACTCTTGCAACTATTTGATTATTTCAGCAAAATTTCACTTGCATGTGATATTAATGACGTTGTTCAATGACTTCCATATTCCTTTGGGTCACCTCTTTGGAATGGGTACAAATATGGGTCTCTTCCAATTGGCTGGCCAGGTAGCTGTCTTCCAAATTTGTTGGCACCGATAAGTGAGTGCCTTCAAGTGCTGCATCAGTCTATTCAAAGATTTCTATTTGTATTCTGTTCATTCCTGAAGCCTTGTTTTTCGCCAATGACTTCAATGCACCTTGGACTTATTCCTTCAGTATCATTGGTTCTTGATCATATGCTACCTCATGAAATAGTTGAACAGCAACCATTTCTTTTTGGTACAGTAACTCTGTGTATTCCTTCCCTCTTCTTTTGATGCCTTCTGTACCATTCAACATTTTCCCCATAGAATCCTTCAATATTTCAAGTCAAGTCTTGAATTTTTTCTTCATTTCTTTCAGGTGCTGTAGGATAAGCACTGGACTGCAAACTGCAGGGTTGGCAGTTCAATCTCACCAGCCACTCCTCAGAATCACTATATAGGGTTGCTATGAGTCTGAACTGACTGGATGGCACTTAAAAATAACAATATATTCATATAGTATGTGTAGATACAGATTGTTCTCTGGTCTGTAAATACAGATTGTTAGAAACCCTTACAGCCTGTCCCTGAGTCCAGTGGAAAAGAGGCTGGGATGTGAATTTTCAGCAAGGATTTGAAAAGAGAAAACCTGCTGCTTTGTGGACCAAGTAACAGAATATGATACAAATGATTGTTGTCCCACTTCAGAAAATGACTCACAGAAGCTGAGTCTGTTTGCAATCAGAAGCATATTAAAAACAGAGAGACAGCAATGACCTGGGTGCCAACCCACAGAATCTCCGTCAGAAATGACATGTGATGTCACTGCACACATGTAACCATTGTTATGGTTAATGAGAGGAGTTGGAGAAAACACAAGATAGGCAGGAAGAACCAAGCAGAATCATACATGAGACACCCTGGAGGCTTCTTGAATGATTTCAGAAAAGCTGGGACCCAAACCAGAAAACACCTTATTTGTTTCTTTTCTATTGTTGGAATCTCAGTAATCTTCTCAGCTATAACCAAACACACAAGCAAGATTGGTTTCTAGGCTTGAAGGTTTAGGACCTTAGTCTTATGGGACAACTCAGTCAATTGGCATAATATAGTCTACACTGCTCATGTTCTGCATCCTAGTGAAATGAAAAGTCTTTAATGAAAATGAAAGTCTTAAAACTGCTCAGAAATGCTCAGAGATATAGAAAGCACACATAACATGACACTATTCTTAAAGACTTTACAATCTTATCATGAAGACAAAACCTTCCTTTTTGAAACAATAAGAGTAGAGACAATTAAAGTGTATCTTTGATTCTTCTAGAATAACCCAAGTTACACTTACAGAGGTTTCTCATTTAATAGGAAGTGAGCCTATAAAAGGAGAGATTAAAACATTTAACTTGCAAAGTTAGGTTCAGTTTTCACCCTCAGCTTGACACTGACAAGAAAAGTGTGGAGGAAAAAATTGCCAGGCTCTCAGTGATCATGAGAATGGCTGTCTGGAAATCACTCTTGCTTACAGCTGATTGACCAGACATTTTGGTGAGTCACTGGTCTTACAGCTGTCAGCAGTAAATCCAGACATTTGCATCCCAGAGAAAGGTCATAAGGGAGTAGGAGTAATGTCAATAAAGGATTCTGACAAACATATGAATTTATGGATTCAGAGCTTCCTGCGATTTCTACAACAGATTAGTTTAATTTATTTTCTAAGTATTATTCTTCAACTGGTTCCAAATGGTTTAAAAGTCAAAAGTCTGCACTTCTTAAACTTGTTTCATTGGATGATTCCATTGTATAATTGAATGCTCTCTTCATTTCTTTTAATGAGCCTATCATTCTTATCCCTGAAAAAGAATATAATTTTGTTTGTGAGTATTTGCAAGTTATTAATAATTCCATAATGGATAATATTTTGAAATACCATCTGATACAATTTTTACTTCTGGGAATTCTTGCTGCCCACAATCTTGTATTCATCAAGGCTGCAACAGTCATTATTTCAGGGAATAAGCACAACCAGCCAGAACAAAGAAGAGCCTGTTTTTTATTTCAAAGTTAACTTTAAAAAGTTATTAAGACTGGTTGTGAAAGTCCCATCTTTGTAACTACAATCTTGCAACTGAGAACAAAAAGTGTTTCCTAAATTCCTAAGGCTTTCCTTGGAATACCATGAATCTTGGAGTATAGGGATTTGTGACATGCTGTGGCAGAGAAAGGCTACATGATAAGAGTTTTAAAACTCAATTTCTTGTTGTGCTGGGATTGTGGCAAGAGTGGCAGCCAGGAGAGATGAGAGATATGTAAGATGTATGTGGGATCCCTGAGAAGGTTTAGGTCCTGTCACTCTTTCAGAGCGGAAATCCTGAGTGGGCCTCAGTGAGGAGGTTGGAAGGGAATGGAGGTAGCAAGAGGCAGAGAGATCTGAGGGCAGAAAGGACTTGTGCCTCAATGCCCAACTGGAAATCTAAGTGATCTGCATAAACTGGTTGCTGTAGAAACTGCAATGACTGTGTTCAGCTCATCCAAGAACTTAAGTGAGAATTTATTCCTGATTCAAAGTCCAAAATTCCCACCCCAAGAAGGCCCAGAGAGTATGTAGATTGGAGAATCTTTAAAGTTGGAGTGAAGAGTGTAGAATCCACCATTAGTCTTTGACAAGCGCCACATATCAGAGACCACAACTGCCAAACTGTCCCCAAATGTAGGAAGAATTTTATGTCTAAAAAATGTAAAGACAACAGAGAAGGAAACACCCTCGAGAGGATGAAGGTCAATGAAGGACAGGATGTGGACTAGACAAGCTTCCCAAGCTATGAGGTTTCGAAAACTACCCTGTGTTCATGTGCAATCTGGCCAAAGGAGAAAGGGGAGGCATTTATCTTCAAGAAAATGAGTTAATCTGGAAGACACATGTTTTCAAAAAGAAAATTCCATTTAAATAGAAAGATTAAGGTTCTCACAACCACCCCAATTCTCCCAATCCTCTTTGTCCCTCTTCCATATTTAGAAACAAAATCTTGAGAGGAAGATCAGTTCAGTTACACAGAACTGAAGTTACAATTCTTCCCGTCTGAATAATAATGACTATAACTCTGACACACCCTACAAGTAGTTCTTCCTCTCCAAACATCTTTAGAGGAAAATGAGGAGTACGTAAATACCTCATTTTTAGTGTTCTGAATCACAGTTTAAATAATACAGCAAAAACCTATCAGACACTAAGAGATGACCGAAAAATTTAGTTGCGTAAAATGTGGTGGCAACAATTTTGCTAAAGTTAACAACAACAACAACAAAAATAGAATAGATGTTTGGTTAGAGTTAGCCAATGACTGATCATGTTATGTCCAAATTCACATTATATCCAAATATGTAATATTGCAGAACGCAACATCTGAGTGGTTTAGTGTACTTGGAAGACATATTGTGATTATTTTATTATTCTAAAGATATCCAAGATGAAGGCTGTACCCTTTTCCATAAAACTTCTGTTTATTTTTTTAATCAGTGTGTAAGTGGACCACCAACAGACTATGAAAATCCTCTAGGTGGTAGTCTATTTTGTAAGTGTTTATAATATTATAAAGAGCACCTATTGTTTCTCATCTGAATAGAACAACATCCTACAGTATTCTATACAAAACAGATAACAACTTCTAGGGCTTTTGTGAAAAGCTGAGCTACTCTTTCCTTCTGTGCTGGTGAGGCTATGTTTGGTGATGATGAATGCAAATAGCTCAGGAAACTGCTAAGAAGAGCCCTTTCCTATTTGTCCAACAGGTTTGAAAATGGCTGCACATAGCTGAGGTTTAAACCTTTTCCCTCAGACCCCCTAAACTAATGCCTTTTGAAAATATTTTGTTTGAAAATATTGATCAAATTATAAGTAATCCTTCCATTTCTTTCCCTGGGTACAGAACCCGCCCAGCAGCAATAATCCCTCAAGTCTCCTTCTCTTTGAATGGCAGCAAGTCTGTTATGCCTTCAATGGTGCAAGAGTTTCATCAAATCACTTCTCCCATGCAAACGAGTCCATTTAATGATGCTGATAGTCTTTGCGAGCCTATCTAACCTGATATGGGATGAATGAACTAGCTGACTAATAGCAACTGCCTCCTCTTCTTGTTTTCCAAATACCATTCTAAATCCAGATCAGTGTTTCAAGTCACGTCAGAGTATGTAATCCTGATAAAGACACAACATTGCAGAGGGACCCTCTCAGACATCTATGATGTTATCAAAACGCATTAGTTTACACTGCCTCTGGTTTTAGACAGTCAGCTTCTCCTGGATTCCAGATGAAGGAAAACAATAAAACAATAGTAACCTCCGTAGAAATTCTTCAGTAAGTAAGAGTCAAGACAATTACCCACACAACCAGGCAATCTAAACACTGCAGAGAAACTTAAACGTGAGACCTGCACTGTTGTTTAAGAGAAAAGCTATGTCTGTCTAGGAGGCATTATGATTCTGTACACTGAATAGCTATTGATGCTTGCTCCAAAGCTCATGGAGTTTCCATTTTGGTTCTTTATAAGATAACGAAGTGTTGACAAGTAAAGCACAATCCTCAGGTTTCCTCTGTTATAATTATCACTCTATTTTAAAGGGAATATTTGAAAATTAAAAGAAACTACAATGAGTAACAGACTCACATAAATAAGAAGCTGTCCCATAAATGAGCTGTGATATAAAAATCTAGTGAATTGCCTCTGATAAATCTCCCAACCATAAAGTCAGAGTCAAAGGAGAAGGATAATTGGCTAATAAGCAAAGAAGTTCCTGCTCTATGGATATTCCCAAGTACCTTGATTGTGTTTGTGGTCATTATGTACTACTATCATGATATTGTTGTTATTAGGAGCTGTCAAGTAGGTTCTGACCCATAGTGACCCTATGTACAACAGGACTAAACATCTCACAGTTCTATGCCATTCTAACAATTGCTGCTTTGCTTGAGTTCATTGTTGCTGCCACTGGGCCAATCCATCTCGTTTGGGGTCATCTTGTTTTTCTCTGTCCCTCCACTTTACCAAGCATGATGTCCTTCTCCAGGAACTAGTTCTTCCTGATAATATGTTCCAAGTATGAAAGATTAAGTCTCTGTAGTCTGGATCCTAAGGAACAACTGGATATAATTCTTCCAACACAGATTTATTTGATCTTCTCACAGCCCGTATTATCTTTATTCTTCTTCTCCAACACCATCACTCAAAAGCATCAACTCTTCTAATATCTTCCTTATTCTGTATTCAACATTCACATGCATATGAGGCTATTGAAAATACCATGGCCAAGTGCACTTTAGCCCTCATATTGACATCTTTGCTCTTGAGCACTTTAAAGAGGTCTTGTGCAGTAGAATTGCAAGAAATCAAATGATGTATAATTTGGTGAAACAGGATATATTTAAGCCTTTTCCATTACTTTCATAAATTGTTGTATCTATTATTAGGTGCCATGGAGTTGGTACTGACTCATAGTGTCTCTGTGCATAATAGAACAAAACACTGCCTGGTCCTCAACCAACCTCATAACTGGTGCTATGCCTGAGCCCATCACTACAGCCACTGTGCCAGTCCATCTCGTTGAGGGTCCTCCTCTTTTCCCTGGCCCTCCACTTTACCAAACATGTCTCCTTCTTCAGGGACTTGTTGTTGTTGTCAGGTGCCATCGAGTCGGAACTGACTCATAGCGATCCCATACAGAGCAGAACGAAACAATGTCCGATCCAGGGCCAACCTCACTACCACTGCCACACTTGAGTCCATTAATGATGCCACCTGGCCAATCCATCTCGTTGGAGGTCTTCCTCTTTTTCTCCGACCTTCTACCTTACCCAGCATGACATCCTTCTCCAGTAACTGTTCCCTCCAGACAATATGTCCAAAGTATGAGAGACGAAGTTTAGCCATCCTGGCGTCCGAGGAGCACTCTGGCTTCACTTCTTTCAAAACAAATCTATTGGTTCTTTTGGCAGTCCATGGCACTTT
>NW_006408550.1:14260030-14270147 GCF_000296735.1 Chrysochloris asiatica
CCGTAAAGATTTACAGCCTCGGAAACCCTGTACAGGGTCGCTATGGGTCGGAACCGACTCGACGGCACTTAACAACAACAACATGCATGTTTCTAATTCATTTGCACTTACATGTTAATAATATTGTGCAAGCATCAGTTGATAATCAAAATACTTTTCTTACTAATGTTTTAAATTAAGGACCTGAATTTGAAACCATTGTCAAAATTTGAATTTTACTTTTTTGTTAAAGCTTGTCAAATCTAGCTAACTCTAATTTGTTCAGCTTTTGTTTAGTCTTTTTATTTGTCCAATCAAAATAGATTACAATTTTAGGCTACAATTTTGCAAGAATCATAATGTGGAAAAAGAAAAACATTCAATAAAAGTAAGGCAATTTCTGATTTCAAGTTCTGAATTGACATTTTAAGTTTATATTGGTGAAATAACCAATGTTACTTAATAGGCTTTGGTGACAATTGCTATACTATATCATAGTTTAAATAAAGGCTGATTATTTTAATTTATTTCTGTCTTACTGAAAGATACCATTATTTCATGAAAGATTGGACATGTGGCCAGTTACAGAAAAACTAGATGATTCAACAGTTCACCAAAAACCTTCAGTCCACTTTAAAGTACATTCAGATTCTTAGCAACTAGAATTTCTAGCTTTTTAATATTTCTTAAAACTCACAAAAATATAATAAGTTGTTTTAATATTATTGCTCACAGCAAGCAGCAGTTTAAAACATGTCTTTTTTTTATATACATTGAAAACTTTAGAGTTCTTTCTTATTTTGATGCTTTTCTGGGAATTCTACATGGAGACTTCAATGATTGAATGTCAAATTCCATGTTGCTATTCTCTGGAGAAAACATACGCTAAACATAACCACATTTTTTTCTATTTAAAGATGATTATGCAAGTTATAGCTATCATGGCAGCCCAATGCAAAGTCAAAAAAAAAAAAACCAAGCTTATACAAAAGTGACATTTAAGAAGAATCCCATTTTGTTCAAGCATCAGACAGAAATCATATAGATTCTTTTCCAACAGTGGTTGGCAACTAACACTTACATTTAAATGCCTGACCTCTAAAGGTACCAGAACTGAAGACTCAAGTAAGAGCTGTCAAACAGTTTACTGCAAGGTTCTGACCTCAATCTCCTGTCCAAATTAGCTCTAATACCAACACCACTGAAGGCTGAGTCTTTTTTTCAAGAGGAAGACTTGAATAATAGGTCCCCAATTCTTTATAAGACTGATTGTATCTTGGGTTTGATAAAACTACAATTCATTTCACAAATATTTATTAAGTATTGAGTTCTGAGTCTGCTAGACAAAAATGACCTAGAGAAGGGAAAACCAAGCCAGAGCTCATAAACCATTTGTGCCAACCAGCTACACCTTCTAGAGCAGGTTGACATTAATAATTGCATAGAACATTTTCATGGCTAATTAACCATTACCGTGGTAGCATTTACTATAATTGTACTACTTATTTCTTTTGAGTTGTAGCTAATTTGTAATGCTGTGATTTTATAAAGGAGACCAGGATTTCCTTTCCAGAAAGAAAAACTTCAGTTTGAGATCTATAACCGCAATAATATAATCATAAGAAACTTCACCATATATATATACAGATAAATACCGTATAGTTGTTGTTGGTAAGTACCGTGGAGTCAGTTCCGACCCATAGAGACACTGTACAGGGTTTCTGAGGCTGTAAATCTTTACGGGAGCAGAAAGCCTCATCTTTTTCCCGTGCAGCAGCTGGTAGTTTCGAACTGCTGACCTTGCGGTTCGCAACACGATTCATAACCACTATGCTAGTCTTTGTTTTGTTTTGTTTTTTTTGTTGCTAGGTGCCGTTCAGTTGGTTCCAACTCAGAGCAACCCTGTATAAGGTTTCCAAGGAGTGACTAGTAGGTTTGAACTACTGACTTGGCAGTTAGCAGTCCAGGACTTATGCCACAGCACAACAGGGCTTCATAGTAAGTGACCATGGATAAAGCGAGCTATAAGACAGGAAAATTCAAATCAACTCTTAAAGCCTTTGTGCACAGTACATTGAGTTCTGGTGTTTGGACTGTTTGTTTGGTTCAGAAGTGGTTTAGTCCACCGAAAAGCGTTCTCTGGTAGTTGCAATTGTTGAAAAGCTATTTACTCAAACCTCAAAAATCACATAGAAAAAAGGACAAAATCCTAGACTGGTGTGGAGACAAGGAAGTCTTATCAGAGGAGGTGCTAATTGGGCTGAGTTTTAATTAAAAAGAAAAAAAAAAAAAAAACCAGCCTCTAGATAAGTAAGATAGATTTGTGTGGAAATTCTTTCAGGAGTTCTAGGGACTGTGTGTGTGGGGAACAGGGTGATGTTCAGACTGAAGATCAGCTTTTTAAAGTGAAAAGAGGAGGACCTACCTGAACTTAGATACTGAATGTAGTGACAGAGAAAGTGGAGTAAAAAATTGTATTCATAAGATATAACATTGGTCACGGGGACTAGATGAAAAGGATAATTCCTGGGTTTCTGTCTTGGGCAAGTGGAAAATGATGAAACCTTTTATGAAAGTAGGAGATGGTGGAGAAATAGGTCTGGTGGGGAGAAAATGAGTGCAATTTTAGACACAGTTGTAAAATAGCTTGAGGAAGCGGGAAAGAAATTATCCCTAAATACCTTCAAACAAAAATTCATTTGAAAACTCAAAACTAAAGAACATTCTAGAAAAATAGCTGGCCCATACTCATCATGACAGACAAAGAAACACTGAAGCACATTCCAGGTTAAGGAAGATGGCCAAATACACTCAGGACACAGGCTTTCCTTTTACTGCAGAGGATGACACAGGGACAGTTGTGACAATTAGAGTATGCTCTGGGGATTGTTGTTGTTGTTGCTAAGTGCCATTGAGTCAGTTCTGATTCAGAAGGACCCTGTATAGGTTTTCCCAGGCTGTAAATCTCATCTTTCTCTGGCAGAGTAGCTACTGAGTTCAAACCACCGATCTTGTGGTTGGCAATTCAGTGCCTATCCTACAGAATGGCTGTGCTACTGGGTCTGTGGATTAGCTGCTAGAATTTTATCCATATATTAATTTTGATAATTAATTTTCTGATATTGATCATTGTACTATTGTCATTAAGAGAATGTTCTTGATTTTTAGAAATTGTACACTAAAATTTTAAGGGGTTGAGATATGTCATATATATGTGACTTACTCTCAAATGGCACATGAAAAATTAATAATATGCATGAGTGAGCTTCAAAAATTCATGGAAAAACAAAATGAAAAAATAATGGAATTTTTCCATGAATTTTTTGAAGTCCATTCGTATATAAAAAAAAGATTGAATGATAAAGCCATTTTGGCAAGATGTTAAATTTTGAGAATCTAAACCTAGAGTATATAGGGATTTTTTTTTTTATTAGTCTTGCAATTTTTCTGTAAATCTTAAGTTATTCTGTATGTTTTTCTAAATTCTTTGATATTTTAGAACTTTTTCCTAAAATCATTTTGGATTTACAGAAAAATTGAAAGACTAATAAAAAGAAGCAAAATATTACCTTGGAAGATTTTATGTAGAAGCAAAAAAAAAAATCATTATGTATGTTCATCTACACACAAAAAAAGAATGGCAAAGGTTATTACTACAGTAGGTTTAATCATCCCTTAAATTAAGACGTTATCAAGCCCAACTATAAGATTACATTCTGGGGTATGACTGTAAAGCTGAACATATGAGGTAAAACTAAATGCAGAGTACAATTCATTCATTCATTGCAAGATCTTAGGTGTTAATTTTAATTTTTGTTTTTATAGAAAAGCAAAAATACCAATTTCTTTGCATATTAGGAAACCAAAATAAAGCACTCTAGTTGTATCATTGTTTTGTTTGATTAGAATCCACACATAAAACCCACTTCAAAGGAGACATTCAATTGAAACTATAACAGGAAAAAGGGTTGACTATTCACAGAGACCTTTCAATGTTGTTGTTGTTCAAATAGGTAAATATTACCAAAACATGTGATACCAAATGCTAAAAACTGTAATAGTAGTTACCTCCTACATTTGCAACCAAGGTTTGAATTTTGCAATGATCTTCTTCCTTTTCTTTTTTCCTAGACTCTTTCTTTTTTTAGAAGGATAAGACTCACTGGCTAGTGTTTGTTTGACTTCATTTGCAAGTCATGATACTTGATCTGAAAAGAAACTGGAAATAACAAGAAAGGGACATTATACTACTCTGACTATTCACAATATCTGACCTTCTTCAGGTAACTTTGTCCAGATACTCATCTTTAAGGCCTTTAATCTTGCTTTCTTTCATAACTAGAAGAAAAGCCAATTGAAGGATAGTAATCCAAGACTAGGCAACAAACCAAAACAGTGTAAATACAGGAACAAATGGGACAAATCTGTGTGAGCAAGTTAAGGAATAATTCTTTCCAGATGGGGCCCAATGCAGTGAGCTATGGGTCTTGGGAATCCACACCCACCTTCTACATCTCTCTTCTATTTCTTTGTACATCTCCCTGCTTTCTCTCACTTTTCGTTAATTTGCTCTTTCATATTTTACTTTTCCTTTTAAACTGTCTTGCTGAAATAAGGTAGCTTTCCTTGAAGCACTTGCATTAAAGAGGGTGTTGGCATTTGTGCTGTAATATCTCTTTGAGGATTTATGAGTTTCCCATATTTCTCAGATGTCTTCTTTTCGTTGCTCCTTTTGTCAGGGAAATAACAAATCCTGGGGCACATGATAATAACCTTTTCTCTTTCAGTCTTTTCAATAGAAAAAAGACAGGGGGTCATGGTTTTCATTTTCAAGTTGCTACTAAAAATATTCAGCCTAAAAGAATAAAGTTATTTTCTTAATAATATTTCTGCTTCTTCATGGGGAAACAACAAAAAATAGCAAACTCACCAGTTACTCCTTGGAAACCCTATACAGGGTCGCTATGAGACAGAACTGACTTGACAGCCCTTAACAACAACAACCAAGGACACTATACATGAAGAAAACAAAAGATCATTAAACAGATAGAAAAGACCAAAATGGATGTCAGAAGAGAGTCTGAAATTTGCAGCTAAAGCAAAAGGAAGAAGAAAATAATAAGTAAATAAAATAAGGGGAGAAAGATAAGGTTTTCTGCTCTTTGAAGATTTACAAAGACTGAAAACCCTACACCAATCCCTATGATACAGAACTGACTCAATGGCACTTAATAACAGCAAATAAAATAAAGCAAATGAAGTAGAAGACTGCAAAGGATGGCTTGAACAATGAGGAAATGTACAAAAGACCTGGAGTTAGAAAACCAAAAGGAAAGAATACACTCAGCATTTCTGAAGCTGAAAGAACTGGAGAAAACATTCAAGCCTTCAAGTTGCAATATTAAAGGGTTCCATGGGTGAAATATTGAATGATGCAGGGAGGTTAAAAAGAAAATGAAAGGAATATTCAAAGTCACTGTACCAGAATGAATTGGACAATTTTGAACTATTTCAGGAGCTAGTATATGGTCAAGAACTTATGGTACTGAAGGAAGCAGTCTAACCGGCACTGGAGGCATTGGCACAATACTAACTGAGATATTTCAACAAACGATACAACATTAAAAGTGCTCACTTGTGTATGCCAAGAGATTTGGAGGACACCTACCTGGTCAGCTGACTAGAAGAGATCCATATTTATGCCCATTCCAAAGAAAGGCTATTCAACAGAAAGCAGACACGTTGCACAACATTATTAACACCACATGAACGTAAAATTGTGTTGAATACAATTCAAAAACAGTTGCAGCAGGGCTTTAACAGGAAGCTGCAAGAAATTCAAGCCAGATTCAGAAGAGGACTTGGAATAAATGGCATCATTCCTGATATCCGATGGATATTGACTGAAAACAGAGAATACCAGAAAGGTGTTTACTTGTGTTTGATTGACTATGCAAAGGCATTTGACTGTGTGGATCATAGCATATGGATAACATTGATAAAATTGGAAATTCCAGAATAATTAATAGTGCTCTTGTGGAACCTACATAGAACAGAGGCAATTTTTCTAAATGAATATGGAGATACTATGTGACTTAAAATCAGGAAAGATGTGTATTAGGGCTTTATCTTGTTATCATACTTATTCAATGTCTATTCAAATAATTTGGGAATCTGGACTATATGAAAAAGAGCATGTTATCAAGATTGGAGGAAGACTTATTCCCAACCTAACATAAGCAGATGAAACAATTTTGCTTGCTGAAAGTGAAAAGGACTTGAAGCACTTACTGATGAAGATCAAAGCCTTCAGTATGGATCAGATCTCAATGTAAAGAAAATCAAAATTCTCATAACTGGATCAATAACCAACATTATGATGTTAAGTGCCATTGAGTTGGTTCCAAGTCATATCGACTCTCTGTAAGGTTTCTGAGGCTATAAATATTTGTGGGAGCAGAAAATCTTACCTTTCTTTTGAGGAGTGGTGGGCTTGAATTGCCAACCTTGTGGTTCGCAGTCCAGTGCTTATCCTACAAAACCACTGTGCTCCCCACCATAACAAATGGTGAAAATGATGACATTGTCAAGGATTCCATTTTGTTTGGATCCATAATCAACACCAGTGGATTCAGCAATCAAGTAATCAAATAATGTATTGCATCGATAAATATGCTTCAAATGACTTATTTGAAGTGTTAAAAAGCAAAGATGTCACTTTGAGGACTAAGGTGCACCTGACCCAAGCCATTGTACTTTCAATCATCACACATGCATGTTAAAGTTGGGCAATGAATAAGGAAGCCCATAGAAGAATCGCATTTGAGTTAAGGTGTTAGAGGATAATACTAAAGATACTATGGACTGCCAGAAGAGCAAACAAATCTGTGCTGGAAGAAGTATAGCCAGAATGCTCCTTAAAAGCCAGGATGGTGAAACTTCATCTCTCATGCTTCAGATATATTGTCGGGAGGGACCAAGTCCCAGAGGAGGATATCATACTTGGTAAAGTAGAGGGTTAGCCAAAAAGAGAAGGCCTTCAACAAGAAGCATTTATTCAGTGACTGCAACTCAAACATAGCAATGATTGTGTATATGGCACAGGACAAGGTAATGTTCCAGTCTATTGTAAGTAAGGTACCTATGCGTCAGAACCAAGTTGATGGTACCCAAGAACAACAACAATATTGTACCTTTCTCTTTTTTAAAAAAGCAATTTTATCTTTATTTGTACCACATTTTAGAGTTTACAGTCTTGTTTTACAACTGTGTGTTCCATATTTAAAAGTAGCTCTCCCTCATCTGCTGTGAGAAAATGGTCTTTCTTTCCATTTAAAGAACCAAACCAGCATCCTTCTCCATTTTGTTTATATATTGCCACAGTGTCACCTGTGTGTGTGTGTGTGTGTGTGTGTGATACATTCCATTTGACAATAAGATGGGTAGTGGTCTCCACAGTCTGGTCATATGACTAACAGGTAAGTCAGTTTTAAGGGGGTTCTACTTTCAAGGAGTTTTTGGTAGTATCTTCTGCATTTGACTCACATGAATTTCTTGAGCACATACTTTGCACAAACCAGGCATAATGCAGAGAATGCTGAGTAAGATAACGGACAGTCAAGTTATACCATTAAATGTTTTTTGTGTGTTTTTTTATTGAGAAAAATGAGTGAATCATAAAGAAATATGAGAAGAAATATGTAGAAACACAAAAGCACTTCTGCTGAAATAACTGATAGCTACTAATGTAGCCAACATCAAATATGTCCACATGCTAAGTTCGTCTATCTCTCTATGCTTCAGGGTAGGCCAAGACACAAAGTGCGATTAGGAGTCATGGTCTCCAACCTCCAGGAACTTTTATTTTGAAATGTTTTATGATGTCATTTCAAATCTGCAAAGAATCATTTAATAAAATTATGATAAATATATGTATCTGAGTATGTGTATTTTTTAGAGAGATGTATCTAAGGAGATGTTCACCTAAATATGAGTTTATTTACCTCTATGTTGTGGTATTTTATATTATTTTTATACTTACTGCTTTAATTAGTATGGATTATTTTTATAATCAAGTAAAATGAGATTATTTTCTTTTTGGATTGAAAAACAGTTCATGAAATTTCTAACACCAATAATGCCTCAGAGTTAAAAATTATCCTGGGAAAAGTACGTTTTTCATGAAAATCAATTTGTATATGAACATTCAAATTAATTAAATAGCACTCTGATATGTACTTTTTTAAAAAAAAATCACAAAGTATTTGAGAAATTTCTAACATTAAATAGAGTTTCCAGTGTGCAAGTAGAGTTACTACGGATACATTACATTTTACTTGCAGCCAATATTTATTTAGTATAAATTTCTAACTTCATATTATCTCCTTCCTATTGATGTTTTTAAAGTGCATTTGATTATCTGCTATGAGGCCCAGAGGAATTTTATATAGCTTTTCAACAGACAGATCACCAATCAGAAGCAGTAAAATAAACCTTCAATGCACTTAGGAGCAGAATCCAGCCAGACCTCAGCCCCATCCTCTCCCACTGACCATCTGGACCTCCCTGCAGCTACCACCAGTAGGAGAAAGCAGAAAAGAGTACCACCCCCAGTCCATTTACTGTTTGTTGCAACCACTCTAATTAGGATCCAAAAACAAAGGCCCAAAGTCATGATTTTCCTCCATTTCCAAGCCGTACTGGCCTGGTAGGAACTTTGAAGAGACCTCTTGATGCTGTTGGTTGCTGTCAAGTCAGTTACGGCTTACTGGCTCCCCATGTGTGGCAGAGGACAACAGTACTCTGTAGGGTTTTCAAGGCTGTAAGCTTTTTGGAATCAGGTCACAAGGCCTTACTTCTGAGATGACACTCGGTGGTTTTGAATCAAAACCTTTCAGTTAGTAGTCCAACACTTATTCTGTAAATCCCTTTAACTTTTTGAGGCCAGGCCAGTAGTGAAATTGCAGTCTATTTTAGGTATCTAGTGCTGCTATGGCATCCTGGTCTGGCGCTGTAGGCTATACACTCGACTACAAGGTCAGTTTGAACTACAAGGTCGGTGGTTCAAACTCACCAAGTGCTCCTCAGAAACCCTGAACAGGATCACTGTGAGTAGGAACCGGATCACTGTGAGTCGGAACAGACTAAACAGCACTTAACAACAAAGAGTGCTGCTATCACAGAAATACCATAAGTGGATGTTTTTAACAAACAGAATTGTATTCTCTCACAGTTTAGGAGGCTAGGAGCCCAAATCCAGGGTGTTAGCTCTAGGGGACTGCTTTCTTTCTCTGTCAACTTATCTCCTTTCAACATATGTGAGCCCTGGTGTTCCCTGGGGTTATCTATGGGTCTTGGCTTCAGACTTCACCAGAGTCTAGGAGGTTCTCAATACAAGGCTTCTGGATCTGATAAATGCACTTCACTATGGGTCTTCTTTCTTGGTGGCAGTTGGTCTCTCTTTCTCTGCTTCCTTCTCTCACCTCTCTTCTTTGATCTCTTGTAAGATAAAGATGATGGAGGCTCCACGCAGAGAAACTTCCCTTACATCACATCAGGGCTGCGACCTGAATAAGAGTTTTTCATCCCACTCTAATCCCCCTACAACTGGTTGATCACATCAAATCACATCATGGGGGATAATTATATTATTACACAACTGCCAAGCCACTGAAAACCATGGTCCAGATGATACAGGTTTAGGGGAACACAGTACAATCCATGACACAGCCCATCACGGAATTTTGTTGTTGTTGTTAAGTATAATTTAATTAAATTAAAGTCATGTCTATTCAATGGGATATGGTAATATGACCAACCAACTGGAAGAGATCCATATTTGTATCCATTGCAAAGAAAGGTAATCCAATAGAATATGGAAATTATGGGAAAATATATTATGCAAATAAAATTATGCTGAAGATAATTTTTTAAATAGTTGTAGTAGTACCTTGACAGAGAATTACTAGAAATTCAAGCCAAATTCAGAGGAATACAGGGAATGAGGGTGTCATTGTTGAAATCAGATGGATCTTGACTGAAAACAGAGAATACCATAAAGATGTTTACCTGTGTTTATTAACTATGCAAAGACATTTAACTGTGTAAATCATAACAAATAACATTGCAAAGACTAGGA
>NW_006408550.1:14279736-14286238 GCF_000296735.1 Chrysochloris asiatica
AAATAATATCAAGATAAATAGAGAAAAGATTGAAGTTGTCAAATACTTATTTTGCTTGGATCAACCATCAACATTCTAGGAAACAGCAGTCAAGAAATCAAACAATGTATTGCACTAGGCAAATCTGATGCACAAGACTTCTTGTAAGTGTTGAAGATCAAAGACGTCAGTTTGAGGACTAAGTATCCCTGTCCCAAGCCATGGAATTTTCAATGGCCTCATATGCATGTGAAAGTTGTACAATGGATAAGGAAGACCTTTGAAGAATTAATGCATTTGTGTTATAGTATTAGAGAAGAATATTTAAAAGTATCTTGGACTGCTAGAAGACCAAGCAAATCTGTCTTACAATAAGTTCAGCCAGAATGCTCCTTAAAAGCTAGGATGTCTTGGTTTCTAATACTTTATGAATATTATCAGGAAGGACCATCCTTTGGAGAAGGACATCATGCTTGGTAAAATCATGGGTTAGCAAACCCCCACCCCCATGAGATGAATTGGTACTGTGGTAGTAACAATTGGCTCAAGTCTAACAACAACTGTGAGGATGGCACAGGACTGGGCAGTGTTTCATTCTGTTGTACATAGGATTGCTCGATGGCGCCTAACAATTACAGTCTTGAATTTTGGCAACAGAGATGGAGGGAACTGAGAGAGATAAGTCAGTGTTGGTTGAATGTAGAGAAAACAAGGAGGGGGAACAGGGATGATTCTGCATGAAAACCTACCTGTGTGGTCTAGAGGCGGTACCACTATAAGAAACAGAGATAAATGAGTGGAGCAGGTTTGAAGACAAAAGGTAATGAGCTTACCTTGGAACATGCTTAATTGAATTGCAGATCCTGGTGAATATCCATGGCCACAATTTCTTTGATATTTTATTGTTCTTTTGCTTTCCTATGTTTTTTTGTTTGTTTCTATTCATCATATCTGTATACTAATATACATTTAATTCAGGCAAAATACACTTTCTTTTATCAGTAAATATTTCTGAGCAGTTAATATAATCTTTTGCATAATAAGCATATAAAATCTATTTTACTCAGTTTGATTTTACTTAAATTACAGATGAGATGTCACAGTAAAGGTTAATTATGGTGTAGATAAAACTGAAAAGTCATTTTGTCATTACTTATAAATATGAGGCCTGGGGTGGCGCTGTAAGATAAGCACTGGACTAGTAACCATGGTTGGTGTTTCAAACCCACCAGCCACACCCATATACTCTATATCATGAGTCAGAACCGACTCAGTAGCATATAACAACAACAACACTGCTACTCAGTTCATGGGTTTAAAATAAAATATAAGAAGAAACTTTAAAATCTCATATTTCACAAACAAGTAGATAAATGTAAAAAAGCAATCCAAAGTTAACAGTCAGCCAAAAATGTAAAATAGACTCTTGTGGTAAACATTGTTGGATATCACTTTAGTATCCTTACTCCCCTTCTTCCTTAGCAATTGTTGTTAAGTGCCATTGAGCCAGTTCTGACATATAGCGACCCTATATAGGGTTTCCAAGGAGCGACTGGTGGGTTTGAATCGCTGACCTTGCAGTTCAAACTGACCATTCAGTCTAGCACATTCTCCTGCAGGGCCATACCAGAAGACTTCTTCTTAGTATTTGTGGTGGTGGTCATGAGCCATGGAGTCGGTTCCAACTCATAGCGATGCTGTACAGGGTTTCCCAGGCTGCAAATCTTTACGGGAGCAGAAAGCATCATCTTTCTCCCATTGCTAATTAATTGATTCGGACTTATGGCAACCCCATTTGTTACAGAGTACAACTGTCCCACAAGGTGTTTCTTTGGGGGGAGGGGAAGGAGAGAGCTGTGTAATTTTTATGGAAGCTGATCTACAGGCTTTTCTTCCACACCACTGTGTGTGGGTTTGACTCACCAATCTTTCAGTTAGTATTGCCACCTAGGGACCATTCCTCAGTAATAAACTCCAAACCAAACCCACTGTCATTGAATGGATTCTGGTTCATAGAGACCCTATGCAGGCTTCCCGAGACTGTAAATCTTTCCTGGGGCAGAAAGCCTCATATTTCTACTTCTCCAAATATATGAAGGCGAAAGCCCACTCAGAGTAAAGCATATACTTCCCAGCCTCCCTTGCAGCTAGACAGGGTCATATCATTAAATTTGAAGCAATCAGAAATAAACAAAAGTGTACTGTGTGACTTCTAGAAAATGTTCCTACAAAGAAAGATGTGTTCTTTTTCTATTCCTCAGTTGTGCTGACTGGTATGTGGACTGCATGGCTAGCACTCAAGTAAGCCTCTTGAACCATAAAATGGAAACCAAGAATTGAGAAAGGCAATGTAACCAGGCCTGGGTCTCTGGAGGTTAAGGAAGTCACTGTACTAGTCCTGGATGGTTTAGGTAAGATAAATAAAATTGTATCATTTTTAAGCCACTGTTTTAATTTTCCCAACACTTGTAGCCAAAGCTACTCTTAGCTACTTCAGAATCTAACATTGTCTCAACACCTTTTTATTAAAAATACCCTAGTAACATAAGGAACCAGAAGCATGTTATATGGCTTCAGGTAGGTATCACTGAAGTTTTTCCACAACAGCAATGTTGGATGGCACTCTGGGGGGAGCAAAAGGAGGGAATACACAAATGGGGGGAGTTCGCTTTGTAACAGTGTGTCAATTATAGCCTGTAGTTTTAAGAGTGCTCCAGTATTACTGATCTATCTCTTCTCCTGCTGATCAAGTTGGTGTAGGTAATAAATCATAAATCTAGGTTTCCACCAATAGTATACACAGTGAAACAGCCACCTGGGTATACCTGTTCTACAGGTGATACTGCTGCCTGCAAGCAGCTGTGAGCTTGGAAGAGCCTTATTTATCACGTGGCTTGGTAAAGTGCGTTAGGATTGCAGAGAAGACCACTCCCTGTCCTAACCATCCTTTAAGACAGCGGAATGTGGGAGGACACTACAAATGCAAGAGCAATTAATGGAGAAATAGAAATTTAAAAAATATTTTAAATTGTCTTTTTTTTTCCTAAATGGATCTTCTTAACAGAATTCTCTCAAGGATTTGCTTGTTACTCCAAAACACATAGATCAGAGAATTAACTGAATAAATATATTCTTTTAAAATAGGGAAATATATTCCTTCATGGTCTTAACCAAAAAATAGCAGACATAAGGTGTCTAGAATTGTTCATTTGGGGTTCCTGGGCCAGGATATGAAGTAAATTCATTGGCATGGTACAAGAATTGGGGAATTTTCTCAGTAGCATGCAATGAGCTCATCAGTAGACTCATTTCAGCAATAGTGTGGGACATGGAACCAGAGACTGGGAGAAGCTCGGGCAGGAGTTTCACATCAGTGAGCCAGAAAGACGTCGTGTCGCTCTGCGCAGCCTCAGGAAGCCTGCAAACAAGCAAAAGAAAAAACTGGCTAGCAGGTGGACAGGAAATAGGTGGTAAGAGTCCAGCCAGTGGACTGAAGCATAGTTCCAGGAAGACTAGCTGGAAGATGTGAAGGGGCACATAAAGAACTAAATTCAGAGTTGGAAAGTAAGCTGGGACTTAGTCACAAGTAAAGGTACAGATTATTGGCTATTAAGCCAAGGTACAAGGTACAAGATTCAGCAATAGGATGAATGGCTCTTGAGCTGCTGAATTCTGTAAGGGCACAGGGTCCTTCCATTCCAGGGACTAGAATGTAGTTGAGACCGTAAGTGGAAACTAAGTGGTCTCATCTCCAAAACTTAGAGGTCTTTCAAAAGAAGGAGGCTGCTAATCATAATATACTGAATGCTATGAATTGAACAGTATCCCCTCAAAAAATATGTTGACACTTTAACCCTGTGCTGGTGAATGACTGTTAGTGAGGTCATGAAGGAAGAGTGGGTCTTGAACATAATCCCTTCTGATTGGTATCTTATAAAAACAACAGAATAGAGACAGGCATATCCACATAATGGGAAGACAGAGGCAGATGCATTTATAAGCAACAAAGGAACATGTACGTTGCCAGCAGCCACCAGACACTAGGAAAGAGGCATGAAACAGTTTCTGTCTCAAAACTCTCAGAAGAAATTGAAATGACTGACACCTGGATTTGGACTTCAGGCCTCCTGAACTGTGAGACAGTAAACCCTTGTTCTTTGAAGTCACCCAGTTGTATTTTTGTTATGGCAGCACTAGGAAAATACAGCACTGAGTAAGAACTCAGTGTGCAGTCAGGAAATAGTTGCCAGTTTATACCAACTCTGCAGAGTTGGTTCTTTTCTTGCTTTTAGATACACACTAAAGTATGCACATTGACTTTTCTGGTCACTTAGTTCCCCAATTTAAAGTCTGATCATTAAAGTGACCACATCCATGTAACTGTAGAAACTTTCCATTGCATTTCATAATAAATATTTTCCATTAACACAAATTTATTATCTTACAGTTCTAGAGTTCAGAAACCCAGAATGGAGTTTCACTAGTTTAAAATCAAGATGTCTGCCAACAAAGCTGTCTTCTTTTCTGTAGGCTCTAGAAGGTACTCAGTGTCTTTGCCTTCTTTGGCATCAAGAGGATGCTCATATTCCTTTTCTCATGGCCCATATCACCCAACCTCTATTCCCATTTTCGCATCATCTTCCCTCAAACCAGACCCTATCTTTTTCTTATGAGAGCTCTTGGATTACAGTGGACCCACTCAGATAATTCACCCAATTTCAAGATTCTTAGCTTAACCACACCTAAAAGGCCCCATTTGCCATGCAACAGAACATAGTCACAGGCTCAAGGACGCGGCCATGAACATCTGTGGCAGGCGGTAGAGGGAGGGCACTATTCAGTCAACCACAGATATGGTCAGGTTCCTATTTCTGCATTGGATGCTTTCACCCCTTCTCTCCCAGGTTGCAAATCCATGGGTTCTGACTTCTCCAAGGTGAAGGTGAGGGTGAAGGGAGAAAATGGGGAAACAGTAGAAATTTTATTTGTCAGAGACTGTCACAGAGGACTGGAATTGACATTCTTTGAGTTTGGCAAGTGTTGAAAATTCTCTCTTTTGAGGTTGTATTAAAGATTCTTTAGAGACATAGCCACAGAGGGCTAGAGCTAAGAGTAAAGTGTCCAGCTGATATGAAGTAAGGGTAGATGCACAAGAAAGTCCACATTTTCAGATAGTACCCATTGGACCTAACTTCGATGGCTTGATGATCAGAACTCGACTAGACAAAGATAAAAAATTTTTGATAAAAGAAACAAGTATAAATTGCTACAATTTGATGAACTTGACCTATAATTATGGATGTAGTAGCTCAATATACCAACTGAGAAGGATAATATCTTCACATCAAGGATCAATCCTATGCCCTCTGTATACAGCGCTGATAGGGATGGGCAGATTAGACATTGGCTACCTAAAATGGGCGGGGCTATAAGGCATGAAGTGACTGGCTTACAAGATTTCAAGAGGGAGTTTAGTTTAATAGTGTGTGTGTGTGTGTGTGTGTGTGCATGGGGGAAGGTAGAATCCCCACTGAATAGTTTTCGTCTTATCTAGACAGATCTGGTGAAAGGAGATGGGGATAAGATTCTTATGATTCAATAGTAATTGTTATTATGACTAATTGCATGACTGTCACAATTGCATTATTGTCACAACTGTAAAAGTAGAAGTTTTGTAACAACATGGGGGGAAGGAGTAGTTAATCTTACATTCCAGGAACAGAGGACCCTAGGATCATCAAAGGAGAAGAGCATGAGTGGAATGTGGGACCCTATCCAGAGAAGCAGCAACACCAGAGATGGAGGCAGTGATGATGACATTGAGAGATAGAGCAGCTGAGTACTCCATAGACTCGTGGAAAGAGAAAGGTTGTGTGCTGGTGGCCAGGAGGCAGGCTTGCAGAATGCACCCTTTGGTTATTTAAATTATTTTATATTCTTAAGTGTTTTTGTGTACATCCACACACACACCCCCACACACAAAACAGGGAATAGAAGCAAATGCTGTTTAATGATGATGCACGGAGGAGACTGTAATCATTGCAATGAAATGAAATACCGATGAGTGTACAACCGATGTTCTCCCATGTAAACTATCAGTCAATTCACAATAAAAACTTTAATTAAAAGAAAAATTCTTTAGAGACAAGTCAATTGCTGGAGATCACTTACCCTAAGATTCTATGGTAAAGAGCATCTTTTCTGATTGATTGTCTATGGTCAGCCCCTAGACACACAAGGTATACCTTCAACTTCTTTCTTCTACTGTTAGATCATGTCTCTAGACATCATTCAGGGAAGATCAAAGCTAACCTCGTCCTTCCTCTCTGTCACTCTCTTTCTGTTGATCCATGGGAAACTCTCATGCATTCTTTGCCCTAAACAAATTCTGGAACAAGTTACCCCAATGGGCCTGTTTCTCTGAATTCTACCATCAAGGAAGCAAGTAAGCAAGCCACAGTCAGCTTCCCACCCTTTGTTTGCACTAAATCTGTGTCTCCTGTTGAAACAGTGAGAAAACGGG
>NW_006408550.1:14286338-14292318 GCF_000296735.1 Chrysochloris asiatica
AACAACAACAACAACAACACATTATGAAAAAGCTGGACAATGAATAAGGAAGACCACAGAAGAATTGATGTCTTTGAATTATTGTGTTGATGAAGAATACTAAAGATACTATGGACTGCTAGAAGAAAGAACAAATCTGTCTTGGAAGAAGTGCAGCCAGAATATTCCTTATAAGAGAAGATGGTGAATCTTTGTCTCAGGTTATTATAATGCAGCACTGAGCAGTGCTTCATTCTGTGTACATAGGGTTGCTGTTAGTCAGAATCAACTCTACCACAGCTAACAAATATAGCAACATGGTTGTGAGGGGACCCTGTTTGGAAACCATGACTATATTGTGAAGATGAACTATTCGAAGGGTCACAAACTGATTAAGTATTTGTTAAGTATCAATATATGTTTCATAAAGTTTATTATAAACTGATTATCTCCTCAGGGACAAAAGAAAACAACTGGTTCAAACCTCTTTAAGTGAGTCTCAGTTTCCTATTCCATCCAAAGCAAATGTTTTATTTCTGTAATGCAATTTTTAAAAGAGCAATTAAAAAAGAATAGATCTAGTTGTAATGCTTTGCCTATGATTCAAACACATGAATCCAGCACAGTCATAGGTTTGGTTTTGCTCAATTCAACTACATTCGAAATGTCGGATATTTGGGTGGTTATGGTTTTCCCCCATCATCTTTTGCTTTTTTCTGTCTAAAATAGATCACCCAGGAATGAAGTGATTGAGTCAATACCTGACATTATTGGTAGTACAGAGCCAACTGGTTGCTCTAGTAGTCTTGGTGGATACATGTTGCTATCCTCCATGTCCATGTCAGAAAACTGAGACAGATACCTTCAAGGTCATGATAGTTTTTGGATTAGTGTTTTTTGTTTTTTTTTAAGAGTTTGAAGAACACAAAAGGGTAAATGTAAAATTAACATTTTAAGCTATGCCTTGTTGTTGTTGTTGTGTTAAGTGTTGTTGAGTTAGTTCCAATCCATAGTGACCCTGTGTAGGGTTTCTGAGGAGCAGCTGGTGAGCTTGAACTGCCGACCTTCAGATTCAAACTGACTTTGTAGTCCAGTGCATTAACCCACAGCGTCACACCAGGAGAGTGTTAATACACATTGGAGCCCAGGGCTTGATTCCTGGCCAAATCTCCTCATGCACAACTACCATCACCCTTTTGTCAGTGTAGGATTGCATGTTACTACGATACTGAACGAGTTTCAGCAGAGCTTCCAGACTAAAGAGAGATTATGGAAAGGGCCTGGTGATCTACCTGAATTATCACAACAATTTGATCTGCAACTGATTTTGGAGATGGCACAGATTTGATTCCTTTGTGCATAGGATCAGTATGATTCAAGGCTATTCCACAGTAGGTAACAATAAGGACCAGATAGAAGAGAACAAAAGTCTGATTTAGAGATCATATGAGAGACCTTACAAAAGGAGAATAGAAAAAAAAAAAATTTCATCCCTCAATAATGCTAGATAAATATCATGGATTGCTTGAGCACATATGAAACTTGAGTCTTTTTAACTCCAGCATGGGAATTAACCTTCCTCTGTGGACTAAGGCGTCAGACTGCAAAGTCATTTGAACTGCAAGGTTGGTGGTTCAAGCTCACCAGCAGCTCCTTGGAAAGCCTATACAGGGTTGCTATGGGTCAGATTCAACTCGATCGCACTTAACAACAACATCCTATTAGTGTATACTGAACCACTCAGGAGTTCTGGTGGTAGAGTGGTTAAGCAATTGGCTGGTAATCCAAAGGACAGCACCAGCTGCTATGTGCAAGAAAGCTGTGGCAGTCTGCTTTGTAGATATAGCCTTGGAAACCTTAGGGCACAGTTCTACTTTGTCCTAAAGCATCACTATGGGTTGGAATCATCTCTCTGGCAATCAATGTGTTTGTTTGTTTTGAATCATGCCCCCTGATCGGCAGAAGAATCAGAGGAAATGATGCTGCCTTATGAGAATGAAAGATGTCTCTTCTGCCCAAGTAGCTAAAGGGTCTTGTGGAAATGGAGCTATAACTCTCCAGCAATGCATTTCTGTAGAGAACAATAGCCTAGACTATACATGATATAAAAATCTCAACATTCATTACTCCTTTTGTACAAAAACTACTTTTTCCCTACCATTAAAATGAAGTAAATGGGAAGAATAATGTGCAAATGAGATAGTTCAAAATATTTATGTCTTCTGAATGCAACATTATTTATTGTTTAAATGGCAGCTGCTGTAAATATGGGATGGCTACTGTGCATTTGCTTTTTTAGTCTCTACTGAAAAGTCTCTAAGAAATAAATAATTCACATAGTTGGATTTCTGGGGGGCTCAGTGACTGTTGCTTTGGAAACAAGTTCTTCTGTGTTTGACCATAGGCTCAATTGATATGAAGGCATCATTTTTAAATAAAAAATAACTCTGAGTTTTGCAGCAACTCTTCCTACTTCTGGAAGAGTTTGTTCAGACAATTTATTTATTGACTGAATGAAGGCTATTCAATATTTGATCAATAGTAATAATCTAATCTGCACTTTATACTGTAGGAATTACAGAAAGGATATAAAACCAAGTTTTTTAGTTTAGTTAAAGGAAGCAGTGCTGCAGGATAATGCACTGGACCACAGGTCGGTTTGAATCACAATATTAGCAGTTCAAATTCACCAGCTGCTACTCAGAAAACCCATTCAGGGTCACACTGAGTCAGAACCGACTCGACAGCACTTAACAAGGGTAAAATCCTGGATTTCTTTATAACATTATGAATCTATTTTCTCAATCTATGAAGTGGAGGTTGCTTTATGATTCTATGAGGAAATGATGCAGAAACATTAAAGTGAAATTTTTATATGGATACCACCCAAAACCCCACTGTCATCGAGTCAATTCCAGCTCATAGTAGCCTTATATATAAGACAGAGTACAACTGCTCCGTGGAGCTTCAGAGACTGTAAGTCTTACAGGAGCAGTTAGCCTCATCTTTCTCCCTCAAAGCAACTGGTAGGTTTGAACCATGGACTCTGTGGTTAGTAGCTCAATGCTTATCCTAAAGCATCATCAAGGTTCTTTGCACACATTTTTATGTATGTTGTTGCTTTTGTTTAGTGTCATCAAGTCAGTTCTGTCTCGTTGCACCCTGTATAGGGTTTCTGAGGATTTGAACTGCTTGGTGAGTTTGAACTTCTGACCTTGTGGTTCAAACTGACCTTGTGGTCCAGTGCTTATTCTACAGTACCACACCAGGACTCCATTTATAGAGAGTACTAATAGGTAATGTGAGTTGTAGTGATTGTTTATAATATTTAGAAAAAATACAGATATCACTCCTCAGTCCCTCACATTTTTATGTTATCTAAGAAAAGTCTCACAAATAATAAATACCAAAGCTATCCATTCAGAACATCTCTTAAATACAGGCTCTTAACAAAACAAAATTTATAGAATCTTGCTGTTAGAACAAACTTTGAATAGCCTCTAAGAATATAGTGTATGAACAGCATCTTGATGAGAATAAAAATAAATGATGAAGCTATGGTCTAAATACTGTGGAAAGCCCACCCCAGAAGACTTTGTGGAAGATATTGCCACAGGAAAATCATAAATTTGTCACAGAAACTAAAGATACTTTTAATGGAAAAATCTACATACCCAGGCTTACTCTAAAGCTACATCCTGATCAATTATCAGTGCATCAGGAACATATTTGCCTTGTTTCCAGACAATTTCATCTTTCATATTTTAGAGAAAGCAATAAAGGGAATTGCTTGTTTAAACTTGGTTAAGAAAACCACAGGGGATTGATGAAGAGAAATTGCTAGGAACTTTGGGATCATGCCATCTTAGAATTTATAACAGCAGGGAAGGATATACTGGGCATAGGCAATGAGGTCTTTGTAATATTAAATAATCAGAAACTTTAAAGAAAGTAGACTGATCTCACTGCTACCTGTGATGGCAAAAGAAGAGTAGGAAGGAGTGAGAATGCAATTACCAAAGAATCCCCTTGAGGGAAAAGAGATAGGTGGCTAAAGTAATAAATGTGCCTATATAGAATTCTCTAGTTAAGCCATCTTTTTTTGTTTAATAGTGTGTGGAGGTACCCTGCATAATGAGTTAAAGAGGAAGTAACATTGAGAAATTAAAGTGAGCTACCTAGGTATGTTCAGATTTTCTTCAAAAATCAATAAAGAAGCACAGTAGGCTGATGGCCAGAAGATCCTATATGGAGTCTTGATTTTGTGCCTAACTCACTGGGAATCCTGTTACCTAACCAACCTGAGCTTTGCTTTCATCATCTATTAAATGGTTATCTTACCCCAACTTTCATGGGAAATATTAAATAAAATTGGTAAAGTATTTAGCACAATGACTGATTCATAATTAGTTCTATAAAAGTATTAACTACCATCGTATCATTATTACTAATATTGAACCAAGCTCTGAGACTCATGACAGTAGAAGTAGAATTGAATGATTGTTTTCATCATCTTTAATATTCCTTTCTTTTTTCTCTGTATATTTTTTGATACTTATTATTTCTTTTAATATTTAAGACCATGATAAATATATTGAATAAAATTGTGTCAAGATTAGAAACTTGGTGCTATTTCCCAGTTGATTCTAAATCAGTAACCCTCATTCTTCAGGTGTGTTTAAGAAGTTGGGAATTAATCTGGCCATATCATCATTCAACTCTGATTTTGCTGTGTTACCCACATAGGTACCTTAGATAGAATTCAAATTAGCTGTTGAAAATTTAAAATTCTATGTGACCTATAAAGTAGGTGTTCAACAAGTATTTGATGAATGATGAAATAAAAAGGAACTGGAGACAATTTGGAAAAATGGAAAAAATGACTCTCAGATGGTGCTATTTAGGGTTGTCTTAGTTACCTTAGTTTGAGCCATAATAGAAAAAGCAATCTATTTTCTCACTGTTTAGGAGGCTGGATGTCCAAATTCAGGGCACTGGCTTTAGTGGAAGGCTTTGTCTCTTCTGAGCTTCTTCCCCTGAGCACCCTTCATGTGGTCTGACATCTATCTTCCCTCATCTCTGCTTCTAGCTTGCTTTGAATCTCTTTTATATTTCAAAAGAGACTGACTCAAAATATACCCTATACTAATCCTGACTCAATAACATAACCAAGACAACCCATTGCCAAATGGGATTACAGACCCACGCATAGAGGCAAGGATTTACAATATATACAACACATATTAAGGAGCTCTAAGAGCTCTGGTAGCATAGTGGTTACGAATCGGGCTGCGCATCGCAAGGTTAGCAGTTCGAAACTACCAGCTGCTCTGCGGGAGAAAGATGAGGCTTTCTACTCCCGTAAAGACTTACAGCCTCGCTATGGGTCGGAACCAACTCGACGGCACTTTACAACAACAACAACAGTAACATCGTGGTTATGAATTGGGCTGCTAATCTCATGGTCAGCAGTTTGAAACTACCAGCTGTTCCGTGGGAGAAAGATGAGGCTTTCTGCTCCCATAAAGATTTATAGCCTCGGAAACCCTGTACAGAATCGCTATGAGTCGGAACTGACTCCATGGCACATAACAAACACAACGACACATATTATAGGGGAACAGAATTCAATACATAATTCTCTACCCTTCCGGCCCCTAAAATTCAGGTACTCTCCACATGTAATACACATTAACCCCATCATATTACTTTGAAGAAGTATTGATCATTACTGGTGATTGGAATGCAAAGGTTGGGAGCAAAGAGGAAGAATCAGTAGTTGGAAAATATGGCCTTGGTGATAGAAATGATGCTTGAGAACGCATGATAGAATTCTGCAAAATTAATGATTTGTTAATTTCAAACACCTTCCTTAGACAGCATAAGAGATGACTATATACATGAACCTCACCAGATGGAATACCCAGAAATCAAATTGACTACATCTACAGAAAGAGAGGATGGAAAAGCTCCATATCATCAATCAAAACAAGGCCAGGGA
>NW_006408550.1:14292418-14296033 GCF_000296735.1 Chrysochloris asiatica
TACCATCAAGGAAGCAAGTAAGCAAGCCACAGTCAGCTTCCCACCCTTTGTTTGCACTAAATCTGTGTCTCCTGTTGAAACAGTGAGAAAACGGGGTCTAGAAATCAGGATTAAACGTGAACCACTATTGACTGAAATCTTTTGACCAAAGTCTTGAGCAATGTTGATGCCTTCAGTCCCCCACTTGCTTGGGCAATTGTAAAGATGTGCAGGACATGCCTAGGGTGCATATCTGAGCAGCCATATCCTAGGACACGCCATTAAGGATGACCACTCATAAAAATTCTGTATTTTTTATGTCCTTGTAGGATATTTTACAAGTTGGACTAGTTTCCCAGTGCCCTGAGCATAACTTTAAAGGACAAACCTACTGGAGCAGAGAAGATACCAGCCCCTAGGAGGAGTCTGAACCACAGTCCCAAAGAACCATACATGCACACCATCCCATAACAAAATGTGTCTGCCCCTACCAGAGGCTTCTGTGGTGGGATAAATCTTGAAGAAATGCTGTGCACTCACCTAATTAACATGGCCTCTCCTAAAGACGGTATTTCCAGGCGATCCTTGCCTATCTCTATGAATAAACATAAGATTATTTTCCATATCCAAAACTTCATAAACCCCAGCAAAACCTTTGTTCAGGGAAGCAGGGTTTAAGTATTGCATTAAGCCTAGCATAGTGGTTACGAATTGGACTATGAGTTGCAAGGTTAACAGTTTGAAACTACCAGCTGCTCTGTGGGAGAAAGATGAGGTTTTCTGCTCCCATAAAGATTTACGGCCTAGGAAACCGTATACAGGGTCGCTATGAGTCAGAACCAACTCCACGGCACATAACAACAACATCTCTATTGCAAGTCTCTTTCCTATAATAAACCTTTGCTCATGTGGAAACTCTGTTTCACCTGAGACAGAATCAGTAGAAACAAGATCCCTCTCTTGAAGCGCAGAGGTGCAGTTAGCACTCCTAGTAAAACTATGTCTTCCAAGAAGGAAGAGACAACATGCCAAGCTGAGTGGTTCTTTTGATGTCTATTTTCCTGTGTGTCTTGGAGAGTTGAGGTTGAGGGATGTTGTTGCTTTGTTGTTAAGTGCTGTCGAGTTGGTTTCAACCCATAACGACCCTATATAGGGGTTCTGAGGAGCAGCTGGTGAGTTTGAACCACTGAACTTGCAGTTCAAACTTTTCAGCTTTGCAGTCTGGTGCATTAACCCACAGCCCCACACTAGGACTCCCTGGTTGAGGGACAGTAGACTCATAATTCTCTGGTTGGTGGTGGTGGTTGTGTGCCACCAAGTCGATTCTACTTGTGGCGACCCTGTACAGGGTTTCTGAGGCTATAAATCTTTATGGGAGCAGAACGCCTCATCTTTCTCCCACAGAACAGCTGGTAGTTTTGAATTGCTGACCTTGAGGTTCTCAGCCCAACTCGTAGTCACTATGCTACCAGAGTTTCTTAATTCTCCAATTGCTCTCCTTATAAACGCTCGTCTAATCTCCATGGCTGCCCTTTTGTATCTTCAATGTAGGTGAAGACCTACATAAAATGGTCTTTGACCATCTCCTTTACAAGTCCCAAGGAACCCTGGTGGCACAGTGGTTAAGCTCTTGGCTACTAATTGAAAGGCTAGTGGTTTGAACCCATTTGACAGTCCTTGGACAACAGGTGTGACAGTTGGCTTCTGTAAAGATGTATAGCCTTGGAAATCCTTTCAGTCAGCTCTATTCTGTCCTGCAGGTTCACTATGAGTTGGAGTCCACTTGATTTCTGGTTTTACAAGTTCCATATGATTATCTCATGATAATATCACCTATTGAAGTATGGAGATTGTTTGCACACAATCTTTGAAAGCCTAAACCAATTTAAGACTTAGTTTCATTTCAATATCCAATTATAATAAAAATGTTTACCTTCCCTTTAAGGAACTCTGGTAGCATAGTGGTTACGAATCGGGCTGCTAACCTTAAGGTCGGCAGTTAGAAACTGTTCCATGGGAGAAAGATGAGGCTTTCTGCTCCCGTAAAGATTTGCAGCCTCGGAAGCCCTGTGCCCTTTAAAATTTGGACTTCATTTAGTTTAGATATCCCTTGTTGAATTTCTTTTGTTGTTGTTTTTGGTGGTGGTGGTGTGCCTGAAGTTGGTTCCGACTCATAGCGACCCTGTATAGGGTTTCCAAAGCTGAAATCTTTATGGGAGCATCTTTTTCCCATGGAGTTGCTGGTAGATTCGAACTGCTGACCATGTGGTTAGCTGCCCAACTCGTAATCCACTACATTACATTATTATTATTATTGTTCTTAAAATAAAAAATTTTAATGCTTGTTTTAGGACCAATAATAACCAAAATATTCTAAAAAAGGATATCTAAGCTAAAAAAAAGTCCAAATTTTGAGGGGACGGTAGATACTTTTATTACAATTGGATATTAAAATGAAAATAAGTCTTAAATTGTCTTAGGCTTTAAGAGATTATGTGCAAGCATTATGGTGTGGCACTGTAGGATAAGCACTGGACCGTGAGGTCAGTTTGAACAGCAAGGGCGGTGGTTCAAACTCACCAGTCACTCGTTGGAAACCCTATACAAAGTCACTATGAGTCAGAACTGCCTCTATGACACTTAACAACAACAACACAATAAACATTTGTTTATATTAATAAGCTTTGTATTAAAAAATGATGCAGCTCACTGACTACAGTAGGAAAACATGTTAGTGTTTTCCCAAACACCCCTCCTTACGCCTGTACTATTTTCACAGGATATCCCTTATAAAACAGTCACAGACAGGACCGAGTCAGAACTTACTTCAGAGCTCTTAATAACAAACCAAAGCTACATCTATTTTTTGAAACCATTTTTCATTGTGGTTTGCATGAAAGTTTACAGAACAAATTAGTTTTCTATTGAGCAATTTATACATGTTTTGTTTTATGACATTGGTTACAAGCCCCACATTGTAACAGCATTCATTCCACTTCCTGTGTTCCTCCTTTCCAGTCATCCTTTCTTCCCTTTCCTGCTTTCTAAGCTGTTTGGGGGCAATTTCTGCCCTGTGGTCTTATGATTGATGGTTCTGCGGGACACATTGAGCCATCATTTGTCCTGAAATATTTGCAAAGTATTCCTGTGGTGTGTCTTTTTTTACAATTGCAAAAGGGAACTCACCCTTCAAATGTTTTTATGAGCCAGATATTTCAGTAAAAAATCACTTTAATATAATCTATTATTTTCATTTTACCTCTAAGCAAGAATATTATTGGTTGAATTGTGTTCTTCATAAATATGTTTAGTAAATTCTAACCTGGTGGTTTTATTTCCATTTGGGAATAGGATTTGCTCATTATGTTAATGAAGTGATATCAATTTGTTGTTGTTGTTATGTGCCATCAAGTTGGTACCGACTCATAGGGACCTTAAGCACAGCACAACGACACAGTGCCCGAACCTGGGCCAACCTCACACTTGAGTCCATCGATGATGCCACTTGGCCAATCCATTGTGTTGGGGGCTTTCCTCTTTTTCTCTGACCCTCCACCTTACCAAACATGGTGTTCTTCTCCAGTGACTGGTCCCTCCTCACAATATGTCTGAAGTATGAGAGACAAAGTTTGGCCA
>NW_006408550.1:14296988-14324525 GCF_000296735.1 Chrysochloris asiatica
TCTGCCAATGTATGATTGTAGCCATTTCTGTATTACCTTTAGTAAAACTTTACTCACATGGGATATCAAAGAGATTGATGATTTCTGAATTCCGTTGGGTAACCTCTCTTTGGAATAGGCACAAATACGGATCTCTTACAATCAGTCGGCCAGATAGTTGTCTTCCAAATTTCTTGGAAGAGATGAGTGAATGTCTCCTGTGCCACCTCACTTTCTTGAAAGATTTCAATTTTTATTCCATCAATCCCTGATGCCTTGTTCTTTGCCAATTCCTTCAATGCACCTTGCACTTCCTCCTTCAGTAGTATTGGCTCTTGATCATATGCTACATCTTGAAATGGTTGAACATGAACCATTTCCTTTTGATACAGTGATTCTGTGTATTCCTTCCATCTTCTTTTGATGCTTTCTGCATCATTCAATAATTTGCCCAGAGAATCTTTCAATAACGAAAGTCAAGGTTTGATTTTTTTCTTCAGCTCCCCCAGCTTGAGAAATGCTGAGTGTGTTCTTCCTTTTTGGTTTTCTGATTCCAGATCTTTGCACATTTGGTTGTACTATTTGACTATATCTTCTCAAGCTGACCTTTGAAATTTTCTGTTCAGCTCGTGGACCTCCTCATTTCTTCCATTTGCTTTAGCATCTCTACACTGGAGAGCAAGTTTCAGTATCTCTTCTGACATCCATTTTGGACCTTTCCTTCTTTCTTGTCTTCTTAATGACTTTTTGCTTTCTGCATGTATGATGTTCTTGATGTCATCCCACAACTCTTCTGGTCTTCAGTCTTTAGTGTTTAATGTATCAAATGTGTTCTTCAGATGATCTCTAAATTCAGGTGGGATATATTCAAGGTCATATTTTGGCTATCGTGGACTTGTTTTCATTTTCTTTAGCTTCAGTTTAGGGTGTATTTAAAACCTATTGCTTTTGAGGTTTGTTTTTGTAAAGTGCCATTGAGTCGCTTCCTACTCATAGTGACCTTGTATAGGGATTCTTAGGAACAGCTGTGGGTTTGAACTGTCAACCTTGTGGTTCACAGACCAGTGCTCATCCTAGAATGCCACACCCTTAGTATGAGATAAGAAAGGTGCAAATTAGGGACAGAAGCAAAGAAGCACAAATGAGGAAATGCTGATACCATGTGGAGATGATCAAGGAAGAGAAGCTAAAAGAGACTTTCCCCCATAATGGACCATGAGAGACTTCAAGCCAACACCCTGAATTTAGACTTCTAGGTTTCTGAAACTGTGGAAAATAAATTTTATTCTTTAAAGCTATTCACTTGTGGTATTTCTGTTATAGGAATATTGGGTAACTAAGACAGCAGGTGAGATGGTACTTAGCCAATTAGACAAGGTTCCAAATTTCCACTGGCTGACTACTTCCTCTCATGAAATGTGTCTTAGTATTACTCTACATTTTTGCATCACAGCCATTGTTTTGACCTTTTGAAGTTAGTACTACTGCAGAGGTTGTTGTGTGACATTTGGAAAGTAACAATATAGTCATTAAAGATACTCTGCATGTCTTCGCCATTTAAGTGTCATACCAAATAGGAAAATTTCTGGAAACATTCCTATTTGGGTTTCATGGAAACATAGCAACGTTTTAGCTCTGTTTTAAAGCCAGTTTTAAGAAAACTTTAGAACAAAGTATTAAAAGTTTCCTATAAAATTATCATTTTACATTCAAGATAAAAAAATAATTTTGGAATTTTAGAAATTAACAACTAAGTGATGGACCTCCAGTGGAGAGCTTGACTGTATCCTATCTCAGATGACCTGTGGCTATGTCATTATTTCAGATAATGTGAAAAATAACCACTCAAATACTTCTTTAGAGACAGATAGAAAGTAGAAGAGAGGTCTTTAGCATATCTGTTGTTGTGAATGCCATTGAGTCTGTTCCAACCCATAGAGACCTGGTATAAGATTTCCAAGGCGCAACTAGTGAGCTTGAACCACAACCTTGCAGTTCAAACAGACTTTGCAGTCCAGCACATTAACCCACAGCACCACACGGGGACTCCTACCGAATACAAATTGGTTGGTGATATTAGAAATTAACATTTCTTTCATTCACCAAAAAATAAAGTGTCTACTTAATAAGTGCTGTTTGTGGTGGAGAACAAAAGGGGAAAAATGATAAAGCTTTTGTTTTCAAGATATTTCACATATGAAAGCATTTTTAAAAGGCTATGGGATATTGGAAACATATACCTAATAACTGTCATTTATAAACTATTGTATGTTTATATGAAAACAATCAAAAGAGGAAGAAATAAAACCATGTTGTGTGGGGAGAAAAGGTAGAAATTGAGTGTATTTGTTTGCACAACACAATCTCAAGAAAAATGTGATAGCTGTTTCATGTATTAGAAGGGCTGTTATTTGGTGGAGAGAATAGAGTCTAATGGCTCCCAGTTCCTCACAGAGTAAAGCCCATACGTATAAAATGGTGCATAAATAGTTGCTGACTCAAGATAATTGCTTCAATAGGCTTCTGTGGAGCCTTTCTCTGCTGCTTCAACAAAAATATTTTCAAGAGCAAAAGAAAAAAACTTTTCTAGGGAGAACCTTTCTACACACTGCAAAGTTTATTTCAATAATTTTTGGAACTAAATAAGTTAGGAAACAGAAGAAGCAAAACAAATATTTTGGTACTTGGGTAGTTTTCAGCTATACATTTTCAATTTCCTTTTTGTGGAGTTCCCTTAAGTTGTTGTGCCATCGAATCAGTGTCACCTCAAAGCAACCCAGTTCTGAGTCAGAGCAACCCGGTATAGGATTTCCAAGGCGGTGGATTTTCTTCTGGGAGCAGACAACTTCACCTTTTTCCCACAGAGCAATTGGTAGGCTTGAACCTCTGACCTTGTGGTTTGTAGTCTAGTGCTTATCCTACAGAGCCAACACACTCCTTTCCCTTAAGTGGGCTCCACAGCAGTTAATTATTGATCACCATTTAAAAATCTGACAGCAGGCAGTAATTAAAATACAGATTTTAGAAAATGGTGAAACTGGTTTAAGAGCTCTATTTTGTTGTTGTTAGGTGCTGTCAAGTCCATTCCAACTCATAGCGATCCTGAGTAAACAGGATGAAACTCTACTCAGTCCTGAGCCACCCTCATAATCATTGCTGTCTGAGCTCCTTGAATGTAGCTACTGCATCAATTCATCTTGCTGAGGGTCTTCCTCTTTTTCTTTGATCCTTTACTTTATCAAGTGTGCTGTCCTTCACCAGGACTGGTCCCTCCTAATAACTTGTCCGAAGATTGTGAGACACAGTATTGACCTTCTCTCTTCTAAGGAGCTTTCTAGCTGTGCTTCTTTTAAGACAGATACATTTTTTCATCTGGCAGTCTATGGTACTTGCAATATTCTTCACCAGCGGCATAATTCAAAGGTATCAATTCTTTTTTGGTCTTCCTTTTCCCTTGTCCAGTTTTCACAAGTATATGAAGAATTGAAAATACTATGACTTAGGTCAGGTGCACTTTAATCTCAAAATGACACTTTTGCTCTTTAATAACTTTAAAATGGGCTTTTGCAGCAGATTTGCCCAGTGCAATATGCCATTTGATTTTTCAACTGCTGCTTCCATGGATATTGTACATTCAAGTAAAATGAAATCCTAAACAATTTCAATCTTTCCTCCATTTATCCTGATGCTGCTTATTGGCCCAGTTGTGAGGATTTTTGTTTTCTTTATGGTAAGGTGCAATCCATACAGAAAACTGCAGTCTTTCATCTTAATCGGTGAGTGTTAAACTCTTCTTCACTTTCAGCAAGTAAAGCTGTGTCATCTGCATGTTGCAGGTTATTAATGAGTCTTGTTACAATTATAATGCTGTTTTCTTCTTCATATGCTCCAAATTCTCTGATTATTTGCTTAGTATATGGATTAAGTACAGTAAAAGAATACAATCTGATATATTATTTTACTGTATTTATTTTTGAGCTTCTGTTCTATTTCTAAGTTGGTTGCATAGTGCCTGTGTCTTAAAAGCTTCCAAGTGGTCATCCAAGGCACAATAATTGGTCTCTAATTAACACTGTATTGACAGTTTTACTGATTATAAGCCACACAGTAACCATAGTGTCTCCTTGTTCTGTTCAAACAACTGCCTCTTGGTCTATGTAGAGGTTTTGCATGAACACAAGTGTGTTCTGGAATTTCCATTTTTTGCAATGGTATCCATGATTTGTTATGATTTACACAATCGAATATTTTGCATAGTCAATAAAACATAAGTAGACATCTTTCTGGTATTCTCTGCTTCCACGCAAGATGGTCTGACATCAGCAATGATAGTCCTCATTCCGTGTTCTCTGAAACTCTACTCAAATTTCTGACTACTCCCTATAATATAATAAAATGCTGCAATCATTTTTAATTATATTCAGAAAATTTTGCTTATATGAGATATTAATGATACTGTTCAATAATTTCTGCATTCTGCTGACTCACCTTTCCTTGTAGCAGGCACTATATGGGTCTCTTCCAGTCAGTTGGCCTGATAGTTATCTTCCAAATTTCTTGACATAAATGAGTGAATACTACCAGCATCGGATCAGTTGTTGAAACATCACAATTGTTTCAGCAGTTCCTGGAACCTCACTCCAGTTCCAAAGCCTTCAGCACAGCTTGAATTTGTACTTTACTATATTCAGTTCTTGATGATATGCTGCATCCTGAAACGATTGAATACTGACCAGTTATTGGTGATATAGTGACTCTGTGTATTCCTTTCATCTTTTCATTGAGTTTTTCTAAATTTCATTTCTTTCCTTGTTGAAAATATACACAGCAAAACATACACCAATCCAGCAATTTCTACAGGCACAACTTAGTGACAATGATTGTATTCTTCATGTTGTACAACAAGTTTCACTCTCTTTTTCTGAGCTGTACTTCCTTATTAGCGTAAACTTTTTGTCCCTAAGGTTCCTACCTAACCTTTAGAGTTGATGTTTATTTAATCCTATCTGTTGTTCATTGTCATTGAGTCTGTTCCAACCCATAGCAATACTGTAACTGGTTTCTGAGGAATGGCTGGTGAGCTTGAACCATTGACCTTGTGGCTCAAATTGACTTTGCAGTTCAGTGCATTAACCCACAGAGCCATACCAAGACTCTATATAGATTGTTCTTAAAAGAGTATAATGCTGAAGGCAGACCTATTGTACTAGATAAGCTAAATTATTATGACTTCAAGGAATATTTTTGGTTTAAACTTTAAAGATTATCTCAGAGCAGTAGTATCAGAGATTCGTTTGCTTTCCATGGCTCCAGAAAGTCTAGATTCCACAAGAATTTCAAATTCTGTTCTACATTGTCTCCCTCTTGGTAAGAATTCTTCTATAGAATCTTTGATCAAACTTTTCAGTAATGATAGCAAGACGCAAGTTAGTTCTTCTGGTCTTACGACAAAGAAGGCAATGCTCATGCAAGCAATTAGTCACACATTCCATGTTGTTGGTTTGTTGGTAAGTACCGTGGAGTCGGTTCTGACTCATAGTGACCCTGCACAGGGTTTCCAAGGCTATAAATCCTTACGGGAGCAGAAAGCCTCATCTTTCTCCCGTGGAACTGCTGGTAGTTTCAAACTGCTGACCTTGAGGTTAGTAGCCTGATTCGTAACCACTACACTACCAGAGCTCCTCCATAACCTCCTCCTATTTCAGACTCTCCTTCCTCTACTGCTCAGGGTAAGTAGAGACCAATTATTGTGCCTTGGATGCCACTTGGAAGCTTTTAAGATGCCAGGCACTACGCAACAAACTTGGAGTTAGAACAGAAGCTCTAAACATGTGATTAAGCTAATTAGCTGGTGTCGCAGGAAACCATGAGCCCAAACTCCAAGCCAAGGAACCAAATCCCATGAAATGTTGTTTGTGCATAAGCAGCCTCAGCAGAGGTTTGTAATAGTTGTTGTTGCAAATATACCAATCACACATCTGCCAATTCAATTTTTACATGTATACTATAATTTATTGACAGAAAATGCAATAATCATCCTTGCAACCCTTTATCAATGTGAATTTTCCATCATTACTAACTTGCATTTCCCCCTCCCTCCTGCTGCTGGTAACTGCTAATAAACTTTGACTTCATTTGTTTTTTCTTCTTTGTTAATATAAATGTTGATGTTGTTAGGTGTCATTGAGTCGGTACTGACTCATAATGACCCTATGCACAACAGAACAAAACATTGCCAGGTCCTGGGCTAACATCACATTGTTGCCACACTTGAGCCCATTGATGCTACCACTTTGCCAATCCATCTCACTCAGGGTCTTCCTCTTTTTCTCTGACCCTCCACCTTACCAAACATGATATGCCTACCCAGTGACTTGTCCCTCCTGACAATATGTCCAAAGTGTGAGAGATGAAGTCTGGCCATCCTGACCTCCAAGGAGCACTTCTTCCAACACAGATCTATTGGTTCTTTTCAATATTCTCAATATTCTCCTCCAACAGCATAACTCAGATGCATCATTTCTTCTACAGCCTTCCAACTTTTGCAGCATATGAGGTTATTGAAAACATCATGGCTTGGATCAGGTGCACCTTAGTTCTCAAGCTGACATCTTTGCTCTTCAACACTTAAAAAAGGTCTTGTGTAGCACATGTGCCTAATGCAATACATCGTTTGATTTCTTGGCTGCTGTTTCCATGAGTGTTGATGGTTGATACAAGAAGAATAAAGTCCTTGACAACTTCAGTCTTTTCTCTGTTGATAAGAATGTTGTTTATGGGTCCAGTGGTGAGGATTTTTGTTTTCATTTCATTGAGATGCAATCCATAGCGAAGGCTATGGCATTTGATCTTCATCAGTATTTTAAGTCTTCTTCACTTTCAGCAAGCAAGATTGTATCATCAGCATATCACAGGTTGTTAATGAGTCTTCCTCCAATCCTGATACCACGTTTTTCTTCATATAACCCAGCTTCTCGGATTATTTGTTTAGCATACAGGTTGACTAAGTATGGCCAAAGAATGCAACCCTGTCGCACAACTTTCTTAATTTTAAACCACTCAGTGTTCCCATGTTCTATTTGAACAACTGCCTCTTGGTCTATATACAGGTTCTTCATGAGCACAAGTGTTCTGGAATACACATATTCCTAAATGTTGTCCATAGCTGTCATGATCCACACAATCGAAGGCCTTTACATAGTCAATAAAGCACAGGTAAACATCTTTCTGGTATTCTCTGCTTTTAGCCAAGATGCATCTGATATCAGCAATGAGGTAATAAAAGAATTGTCCTTTTGCAATTGTCTTATGTCCCTAAGCATACTGTCTTCAAACTCCATCCATACTGTAGCATGTATAAAGACTCCATTTATTCTACAGGCTGAGTAGTATTCCACTCTACGTAGTTCACTCATTCATCTGTCAATGGATATTTAGGTTGTTTCCATTTTTGAAAAAAGAACACTGGTGTACAAATCTCTTTTTGAATCTCTGCTTTCAAGTGTCTTGGGCATATACAATAGGAGTGCAATTGCTTACTGAGATGGTAGTTCAGTTTTAGTTATTTTAGGAACTGTCACAGTTTTCCACAATGGCTATAAAAATTTGCATTCCCATCAACAACGGATGTTGTTGTTCAGTTCTGTGGAGTTGGTCTGACTCACAGTGACTCTGGATAGGGTTTCTGAGAAGCAGTTGCTTGGTTTGAACCACTGACACTCTGGTTTGAAGTGCAGTGCTGATACTACAGCACGGACAGAGGATTATTGCTGTTAAATTCCATCAAGGCAGTTCCAAATCATAGAAACCCTGTATAGGGTTTCCAAGGAGCTGCTGGTGAGCTTGAACCACCGATCTTACAGTTCAAACCAACCTTGCAGTCCAGCACATGAAGCCACAGCGCCACAACAGGACAGAGGATAAGAGTCCCAAACTCCTTATGTCTTTTCCAATATTTCTTTTTGATTGGTTTGTTCTTTAAATATTAGTCACTGTTGTTAGTTATTATTCCAATTCATTGCGACCCCATGAACAATACAATGAAACACTGCCTGGTCCTGCACCAGTTTCACAATTTTTATATTTGAGCCATTGTTGTAGCCACTTTGTCAATCCTTTTTATTGAGTGTCTTCCTTTAGTTCCATGACCCTCTACTTAACCAAGCATGGTGTCCATCTCAAGGAACTGATCCTTCCTGACCACATGTCCAAAGTACAAAAAACGAAGTCTCAATATTCTTACTTCCAAGAACAATTCTGGCTGTGCATCTTTTTTTTGTTCATGCTACTTTCAACATTTTTGCCAACAACATTATTCAAATGCATTGATTCTTCTACAGTCTTCCTTCTTCATTATCCAGTTTTACAAGCATATGAGGTTACTGAAAATACCATGGCTTGGGTCGGGTACATGTTAGTCTTCAAAGTAATATCTTTGTTCTTGAAATGATTGGATATATACTATTTCTTTTTGCACAGTGACTCTGTGTAATACCTTCCATTTTCTTCTGATGTTTTCTGCATCATTCAATATTTTGCCTTTGTTGTTTTTGTTGTTGTTGTTAGGGGTCATCAAGTCAGTACCGACTCATAGTGACCTTATGCGCAGCAGAATGAAACACTGCCTGAACCTGGGCCAACCTCACTACTGTTGTTATACTTGAGTCAATCGATGCTGCCACTTGGCCAATCCATCTCTTTGGGGGTCTTCCTCTTTTTCACTGGCCCTCCACCTTACCAAACATGATATCCTTCTCCAGTGACTGCTCCCTCCAGACAACATGTCTGAAGTATGAGAGATGAAGTTTGGCCATCTTGGCCTCCAAGGAGCACTCTAGCTGCACTTCTTCCAAAACGGATCTATTGGTTCTTTTGGCAGCCCATGACACTCTCAATATTCTCCTCCAACACCATATCTCAAAATCATCAGTTCTTCTATGGTTTTCCTTATTCACTGTCCAGCTTTTGCATGCATATGAGGTTATTGAAAAGACCATGGCTTGGGTTAGGCGTACCTTAGTCCTCAAGCTGACATCTTTGCTCTTCAACACTTTAAAAAGGTCTTGTGCAGCACATTTGCCTAAAGCAATATGTCGTTTGATTTCTCAACTGTTGCCTTGGTGAGTGTTGATTATTGATCCAAGAAGAATGAAGTCCTTGACAACTTCAATCTTTTCTCTGTTGATAAGAATGTTATTTATTGGTCCAGTGGTGAGGATTTTTTTTTCTTGACATTGAGATGTAATCCATACCGAAGGCTGTGCTCTTTGATCTTCATCAGTAAATGTTTTAAGTCCTCTTCACTTTCAGCAAGCAAGGTTGTATCATCTGCATATTGCAGGTTGTTAATGAGTCTTCCTCCAATCCTGGTGCCATGTTTTTCTTCATAGAACCCGACTTCTCGGATTATTTGCTCAGCATACAAGTTGAATAAGTATGCTGAAAGAATACAACCTTGTCGTACACCTTTTTAAATTTGAAACTATTCAGTGTTCCCATGTTCTGTTCGAACAACTGCCTCTTGGTCCAGGTACAGATTCCTCATGAGCACAATTAAGTGTTCCAGAATACTCATACTTTGCAATGTTGTTCATAGCTTGTCATGATCCACACAATCAAAAGCCTTTGCGTAGTCAATAAAGCACAGGTAAACATCTTTCTGATATTCTCTGCTTTCAGACAAGATCCATCAGACATCAGCATTGATATCCCTCGTTCCACAGCCTCTTCTGAATTTGGCTTGAACCTCTGGAAGTTCTCTGTCAATGTATGACTGTAGCCATTTCTGTATTACCTTTAGTAAAACTTTAATCGCATGGGATATCTAACAGATTATCTGATGATTTCCGCATTTCATTGGGTCACCTCTCTTTGGAATGGCACAAATATGGATTTCTTCCAATCAGTCAGCCAGATAGTCGTCTTCCAAATTTCTTGGCAGAGATGAGTGAGTGCCTCCTGTGCTACCTCACTTTCCTGAAAGATTTCAAGTTGTATTCCATCAATTCCTGGTGCCTTGTTCTTTGCCAATTCCTTCAATGCAGATTGGACTTCTTCCTTCAGTATCATGTTGTTTTTAAGTGATGCCAATTCAGTTCTGATTTACAGCAACCCCATATAGGGTTTTCGAAAAGCAGCTGCTGGGTTTGAGCTTCCGATCTTGTGGTTCAAGTCCAGTGCTTATCCTATAGCACTACACCAAGAGTCCATTTGCCCATAGAATCTTTCAATATTGCAAGTTGAGGCTTGAAATTTTTCTTCAGTTCTTTCAGCTTGAAAAATGCTAAGAGTGTTCTTTTCTTTTGGTTTCTAACTCCAGGTCTTTTCACATTTCATTATAATACTTTGTCTACTCAAGCTACCCTTTGAAAATTTCTATTCAGCTCTTTGACTTCCTCTTTCTTCTCATTTTGAGTTGTGCCCAATCAGCAAATGAAGATCCCCAAAACATTATTTGAACCATGTCATTAAGGTCAACTCTAATTTGAAGAGGCAGAACATCCCCTTTTGTATTTTGACTGCATTCCAACCTGAGGGGGTCCATCTTCTTTTATATCAGACAATGTTCTACTTCTACTCATAAAGTTTTCAGTGGCTAAGTGTTACAAATTGGGCTGCTAGTTGAGAAGTCAGCAGTTCAAATCTACCACCCACTCAGTGGACAAAAGATGAGGCTTTCTGTTTCCATAAAGACTTACAGTTTTGTAAACCTTATTATACAAGATTGATAAGAGTTGGAACAGACTCGACCTCACACTACCATCACTACAACCAACCCACCACTCATCTGTCAGTTTGCCATATTGTGACTGCATGTGTGTTGCTGTGATGCTTCCATTTACTTTTTATTATTATTATTGTGAATTATGTGGGTTTATATGGGAGAACATCAGTTTTACATTCATCCTATCATATTTCGTTTAATTGCAATGATTACAATCCCCTCCATGCAACATCAAATAACCAAAGGGTACACCCCACAGGCCCACTCCCTGGGCCAGCACACGGTCCTTCTTGCTCCCTGAGTCCAGTGTTCCCAGCTGCTCCATCTGTCCACATCATCGTCTCTGTCTCCATCTCTGGTGTCACTGCTCTCCACTCTTCTCACTTGATGGTCCCAGGGATCTCCACTCCTGGCTACAAAATCAATCACTCCCCTCTTTTTGTCAAAAAACGTCTACCTCTACATTTCCAAATCTCACAGTCAGTCCTGATGGCAATTATTCACTATTGCACCACAAGAGTCTTATCCCCATTTCCTTTTACCAGCCCAGTCCCAACAGATTGGAAATCATTCATTAGGGATTCTACCTACCCCTGCCCATCTGGGACTAGGCTCACTCTTGAAAGCTTGTAAGCCAGTCACTTCTTTATAGCCCCCCCCTCCCATTTTGGGTAGCCAATGTTTAAGTTGCCCATTCCTGTTAACCCTGTGTACCGAGGGGGTGGGAGTGATCCTTGCTGTAAGGATTGGTTCCTTTTTTGAGCTACTACATCCATAAGTGTGCGCTGTGGGCTAATGCGTCAGACTGCAAAGTCGTTTAAACTGCAAGGCCAGTGGTTCAAGCTCACCAGCTGCTCCTTGGAAACCCTATACAAGGTTGCTATGGGTCAGAATCAACTCGATGGCACTTAACAACAACAACAACATTCATAAGTATAGGTCAAGTTCATCAAATTGTAGCGAGTTACTCTTTTTTTTCCCCTTCTTTCTTCTTCTAGTTGAGTTCTGATCATCCAGCCATGGAAACCAGGTCAAGTGGGTAGTATCTGCAAGTATGAGTGTTCTTGTGCATCTCCCCTCACTTCATATCAGCTGGATGCTTCACTCTCTGCTCTAGTCCTCTGTGGCCATGTCCCTGTCCCTGGGCCCAGGAGTCCCCGGGTCTTGCCATACTGTTGTACATCCAGGTCTCCACCTGGGTTCACAGGAGTCTATTGAATGTGGTAGGACTTAGCTCCCAACTTCATTGCTGTTTATCCCCCTCTTCCCCTTATCGGTGATCAACATGGTCACCAGCCAGACCACATGCCTGCTTGTGTATTCCCCTTGAGTCTTAATCTTAGAAGGAAGTTTGCTCTGAGGGGACCTGACCACTTGCGTTGATGGCTCCCGGGCAAACAGCTTACTTGTTCATGTAGTAATCAATCAGACTGCCATTATTGTTTCTGATTTGTCCTGCTGGTCCTTCTTTCATGAAGTATTCTCTGTTCTTCTAGCCACTCCAGGCTGGTCTACTCATCCTTTCCAGTGGAAATTTCTCACCTCAGACGATTCTGGATGGGGTTCTGGATTGCACCTATGGTCTTATGCAATGTAAAGGCTCCACAGGAAGCCCCTTTCGCTGGGCAACTTCTAGTCCCCTTTAAGGTATTCCAGTTAGTTATAGGCTGAAGACAGACTTAAGAGCTTTCTATTGTAATGTTTCTGGCTATTCTTTGTCTCCCCCTCATGTGTCTATTTTATAATGATATGAAAGGGAAACTAGATTCAAAAGACAGCCAAGCATCTTAACATTATGCCCCTCTTTAACCATTAAACCATACCTCAATCCCTGTATCCCGGAGCCCTGTTGTGCCAAGGTTGTGCATACATCATCATTTACCTCTGCCCACTTAGCCCATGTGAACTTGCCTGTTTTCACATATGCCTTTTTCTTCCATTCCCCTCCCCCTTCTTGTGTATTGCCCCACCCCCCAGCATGCAAGCTATCCTGTGTCTACTCTCTACTCTGTGCTCTATCTTCTTCCCCTCCTTCCCTCCCCTCCTCTCATCCCACACAAGCCAATGGTCAGCACATAGATTATATTACGCCCCTCCCCCTTTTAGGGTGGGTTCTTATTCTTAGTTTTTTACAATAATGGTCCTATGCAGTATTTCTCCTTTTGTGACTGACTAATTTCACTCAACATAGCTTCCATTTACTTTTGCTCCTGGTGTGGTGCTGTAGGATCAGCACTGGAGTGCTAAACACAAGGTTGGTGGTTCAAACTCACCAGCTGCTCCTTGGAAACCCTATACAAGGCTGCTGAGTCAGAACTGGCTCAGCATTTAACAACTGGCATTTAACAAGAACAACGACATTTGACATTCACAAGATCAGTACTAAAGAGTATGAATTGTAGAGTGTTTTTATTGCACTGTGATGTTGGTTATATGCACAGGTTTTAGATCTAACAGATACAGATTTAAATTCCAGATCTGATATTTACTCATCATGTGTCATTTGTGAATTTACTTAATTTCTAGTAGTCTTATGTACATTAGAGTAAATAATACCTCCATACTAATGTTGCTCTGAAAGTTTAATTAGATCACACACATAAACTATCTGTTTGTCACATGGTGACACTTAATGAATACTGACAATTCTCCCTTTTTTGATGAATAATATATGAGGATAAGAGAGGAGGAATCAAAACAACTTTAACATTATTGATTGTATGATACTGGCTTTCCTTTACCTTTACTTCTTTCACAATATTGGACTCTTCATAAAAATGGTCCCAGGGAAGTCAAGAGCTTTCTACTTATTTCACTATCAGTAAGATGATATGACTATAGCGTAGATTTCATTTTCAGAAATAAAGATCTGAAATTAAGTGAAAAGGGAGAAAATGTGGTTGCACTGAGATACTTCATATTTCAAAAATTTAGAGCATATTTATAGACAATCCCATCCACACCAGTATGTGTCTGCAATAACGCATGGATATTTGAGGTGGAGTCAGGTATACTGCTGGGCTTGGCATGTGTACACATGGCAAACACAGCTTGGGTATTTTAATCTTCCACGTTTCCCAGTTATCGTTTAGGCCTCTTGACAGAATGCTGAAGACTGCTAAGGAAAATAGCGACAAACCTTCGGGTAATATCATAGTTAGTCTATCACCAGTGTGTGGTGGCAAACACAAGCCTGATCACTCATTCATCCAATAAATACTGATGAAAAACCAGCTCTGTAGCAGACTCTATATTTGCCTACTTGGATAGAGAGGTAAGCAAGACAGACATGGCTTTGATGCATACTGTCTATTCAATCTATGTCAGAAAGAAAATATATGTGTAAACAAGATCTGTGAAGATGATTAGCACACGAATCTAAATAAAGACAGGGCAGTTCCATGAACACAACTGAAATACTTAGAAGGCATCAATGGAAGTATAAGAAAATGTTTTAACTAAAATATAGGATGGAGTTCTGGTGTGACACTGTTGGATAAGCACTGGACTGCTAGCTGCAAGCTTGGCAATTCAAGCAGCAGTCGCTCCTTGGAAGCCCTATATAGGGTTGTTATGAGACAGAACTAACTCAATGTTAGTTGAGTTACAAAATATATAGGCATTTGTAATAAAATCAGCCCTAAGCAATAGCCACAGCTATTATAAATAGGTAAAATAATAAATAGGTAAAATAAGTCAAAGAAGTTAGAACTGTTGAAAGATCTTAATATCAAACTTTCTAGATAATGAGTGTCTTATTGGGGGTTTTAATAAAAACCTGGCGATCACTGATTGTTTAGAATTTAGAATCCTCATATGTTGGAGACACAATTTCAAGAATGTCTTTTAAAAAGACTATAAGCATGAGTATCATTCTAAATTGGCCTTTTAAAGATTAAATATCTAGATGATTTATCACATATACTGCATTTGATGTCTCCATTTCTGGTTTTAATCACTGAATTGTCAAGTTTGTTAACTGACAATAAAAATCATGGCCTCAGACTTGAAATTATGGAACTTGAGTTTGTAGAATTAAGAATGATGAATGAAATAAAGAATATTTTGGTATATTAACAATTGGTACAATGAACAAAAGCCAATTTAAGAGCAATTAATTGTAGTGTCTTTTTAGGCAGAGCTAGATCAATACATATTGATGACGTCTCCTTAGTTATAAAGGAGCTCTGGTAGAGTATTGGTTGCTAATTGGGCTGCTAATCTCCAGGTCAGCAGTTCGAAACTACCAGCTGTTCTGCGGGAGAAAGATGAGGCTTTCTGCTCCCGTAAAGATTTACAGCCTTGGAAACCCTGTACAGGATCACTATGAGTCGGAACTGACTTCACGACACCGCCACTACCACCTGGGCTACAATTCACATGCACAACCAATCTATTTTCTGCCTGTAATTGAAAGGCCTTCAGCTGACCTTTTCAACATTTCTAATGGCTAGTTAGAGTTCTAAAATGTATCTCTTTTTTTTTTTTTTGCACATTGGTTAAGAAGACCAAGAAAAAAAATTATGTTCTTAAGACATTCACAGATGTCTATTTCTGTAATCAGAAATAAACCATTTTCTATACCATTTCCATGATTAAGAACTCTTCTTAAAAGTAATCTTAATTATCAAATAGCCATGTTTTGAATTTAAATATGAAAACCTTTTAGCTTCTCAGGTTATCCCAGAAAATTTATTAACTGATTTCTGATACAAGTAACTTCTGAAAATATTAATTTCCACCTATGAACAAAATTATTAATAACAACCAGCCATCCTTTCTTAAGAACACTCTACAAATAAAGTAGGTAAAATAAATCCCACTTTTCTGTTAAGGAAGTGTAAGCCCAATTTTGACTTACTCAGTCCATTTACTTAACTTTCTCAGACTCTGGAGATGAGAAGATTCAGAATCTGAACACAAGACTGTTTTATCTATAAATTATTTACTTGACCACAGTGGTTTTGTTTAGAATAGAAATTTAGATGGCTGTTTTAAATGCATGAAGAACAGGGCAGTGACTGATATGTGTTCCTTGGTGTTATAAAGGGAGTGAACTATAAACCATTACTCTGCCAGGACAACATCTACCTATTGGATTTTTTGGAGTTCATTTCATACCATCTCTGAAATATCAAGAAGTATAACATGAAACTACTTAAAATTATATGCAAAATATTCATATAAATTTCTGTTCAAAACAAAACCATTATGACCAAGTCATCAAATTTGGCGTCAGTACAAGGCTGATTCCTATGAGCCTAATGTCAGATATACCATCACCCTGCAACTTTTTCACCAATTCTATCACCAACCATCCTTCCCACAGCACTGTCTACATCTCAGCTGGGGTCAATCATTCATTGCAATGGCCACACACAACTCAGACACCGTACTCACAGTCAGAGTTTATTAGGGAAGTTATAGGTAAAAATTCACGATTAGAAATCCTTAGGGGGCAATTAGGACACCTTCTTTTCAGCCATACCGACAAGCAGGCCTCTTTCTGGCCCTTGATTCTCCTTGGTCCAGCAGCCCCTTGGCCTCTGCCCTGCTCAGGCAATGTTACAAAACTCTTTTAGCACTACTGAAAAATGCCAAAGGGCACTCTATTTTGCTAGAAGCCTCAGCCTACAAGAACTCAACTGTTGCTCCATGGGTCAGAATACCTAGCTCACCAACCTAGAGTCACCCCAATCTACAAGTGAGCTCCTCCCCAGAGCACTCAGCTTTACTCATTCTGTGGACTAGCCAACCCACTGATGTCATTCCTCTACTGCTCCTCTGGTGTTGTTGCTCTGACTTCTGGGTTGAGGAAGTTCAGTACACAGGGACCTCGGGGCCCAAAGGTCACACTCGACTACTGGCTCTTCTTCCTTGATGGTGCTAAGATCTGACCCTCCTGTTTCTCTGATGGTTTATTTTAAATCCCAGAAGGATGGCAAAATTGACCAATTGCCTCATTAGATTCCCAAGTTTGACAGTCATAATTATCCCTGTTAATAATCCTTAACAACTAAATCATATCATCCTATCAACATTTTTCCCCTCCTTCTCTTATCCAGACCCATCAGGAAAAAAGGTGTTTGGTGGTTACAAAAACCATAGGTAAAAAAGCCCTGTGAAGTAATTCACTGTACTGCATGCATACATACATACAAACACTCACAAATGGTAGTGTAGTGGTTACGAATCGGGCTGCGAACCTTAAGGTCAGCGGTTCGAAACTACCAGCCGTTCCGTGGGAGAAAGATGAGGCTTTCTACTCCCGTAAAGATTTACACCCTCGGAAATCCTGTACAGGGTCGCTATGGGTCGGACCCGACTCGATGGCACTTAACAACAACAACAACAATTTTACCTTTAAAGCTTTCTCTTTTGAGACTACGAAATATTTCTAAGTCTTCCTTCAATTGTTCACTCAACAGTCAGCCACATTGTCAGCTAAAAGTTTGGATGAGGGGTTACTTCTAAGATAGATATCAATCTGTGTTCTTTGGTTGCAAGAAATAGAAAACCACTCTCACACTAATGTAGCAGTAAAGCCAGAAAGTTTATGTAAGGGTGTGGGATAATTCTAAGAGGTGAAGGAGAAATTAAAGAATGCATTGAAGAAAGAGCTAGAGCCAGGGAAACTTAAGGAAATAAGGAATGCTGAATTCAGGAAGCAATCTTCTGAATGAATCTGCTCCAAACATGTTCAGTCTTTTGCCATTTTGCTTAGACTCCAGATTCCAGGAAGAGAGGGCATGACTGGATCCCTTAGGGAGCTGCCTACTTGCTGCTAGAGTAGATCAAGTCACCTTGATTCACTTTCTTACCAGATTGTACACAATAAGAAAGAAGGCCTTTCATGAGGACCAAGAGAGGGGAATGAGCATGGGGAAGTAGAAATAACCAAAAATTCCATTATAACAACTGTGGCACATAATTTCCTTCGTAAGTTTCCATTTATCAATTTTTTTATTAAAGGGGTCAAATTTACTCTTATCATTAAATTTCTATTATTTTGAGACATTATTATTTTGATAGCCATATGTTTTACCAAAAGCAAAATTGGTGACTGGACTATAAACCACAAGGTTGGCAGTTCAAACCCACCAGCTGTTCATTGGAAAGCCTGTACAGAGTCTCTATGAGTCAGAACTGACACAACAGCATGTAACAACAGCATCATCAAATAGTAAGTTCCTAGGAGGAATTTTTAGTATCTACAGAAAGTATCTACAGAAAGAGATATCTTCAATTTACAAAATATAATTAATATTTTTTTTTTTTTTTTTTGCCAAAGGCATTTTGGGGTAGGAGTGAAGGCTTTAATAATTATCTGTAAACTTAATTTGTTTCTCTCTGTACTTCTTTCCTCAACCCCTTGCACACCCACTTTACCTTTTTATTTTTTATTTTAAATGTAACTTCTGAGAATAAAACGATTTCTGTGTTCCAAGCACTGTTTTCAGTCTCCCATCTAAAACTTATTGTTGATGTTTGTGTCTATACTAAGAGGGCTAGATGATGACTATTTTATTTTTAAGGTGCAGATTATTTAACCTTGTTGTGAAATGCTGTCGCTTCGCTTCCAACCCATAGCGACCCCGTATAGCGTTTCCAAGGAGCGAATGGTGAGCTTGAACCCGAACTTGCAGTTCAAACCAATTTAGCAGTCCTGCGTGTTAAACCACAGCGTCACACCAGGACTCCTATTTAACCTTGTTGGTGGTGGTGTTAAGTACTGTAATAAAATTCAAACTTCACTTTTTTTAAAGTTTCTTTTGTCAACTCACGGTTCTATTTTTTGAGCAACTCCTGTGAACTTTCTAATTTTGAAACCTATGCAGAAAAATGTATCTATTTTTACCATCTAGCTGTCTCATGTATTATTAGGAAAGAACACTTCAGTATGAATTTTGTGAGATTGAGCGAGTGACTAATCCCAGTCACATGACTGCGGGGTGTGTTTCTTGGCTTTTCCTCCACTGATTTCTGGAGATATACTCTGCTTTGTATATCTGCTGTTCTGTTCTGCAGAACCTTTTCAGGAAAAGTTTAACATAAATACAGAGTTAAATTTTTTAAAATAATTAATTTGGGAGGGGTACCTTTTGAGTGCAGGTGATGTGCTATTTCTTGAGCTAGGCACTGATTACATGGGAGGGTTTTAGTAACTTTGTGGAAAGTCACCCAGCTGTACATTTATAATTTATGAACTTTTCTTTAATAAAATGTTTACTAAAAACTACTGAAAATGCTTGAAGCTCTTACAGAGGAAGATCTACAGCCTTCAGTATGGTTGCACTTCTATGTAAAGAAAACAAAAATTCTCACAATTCGACCAATAAACAACATCATGATAAATGGAAAAAGATTGAATTTGACAGTGTCTTAGTGTGGGTTCTCCTAAGGAGCAAAACCAGTAAAGTATATATAAGAAATCAAATGACATATTACATTAGGCAAAGAGCTCTGGTAGTGTAGTAGTTATGAGTTGGGCTGCTAACTTCAAGGTCAGTAGTTTGAAACTAGCAGCAGTTTCCTGACAGAAAAATGAGGCTTTCTGTTCATGTAAAGATTTGCAGGCTCAGAAACCCTATGCAGTTGGAGACGACTCCACAACACATCACTAACACCAGCACCACCACTGCATTAGGCAAATCTGCTGCAAAAATCCTGTTTAAAGTATTAAAAAAAGCAAAGATGTCACTTTGAGGACTACGGTGCACCTGATCCAAGCCAAGGTATTTTCAAATTGACTTATATGCATCTGAAAGCTGGACAATGAATAAAGAAGATCAAAGAATAATTAATAAATTGAATTATGGTGTTGGTGAAGAATACTGAATATACCATGGACTTCTGGAAGAATGAATGCATCTGTCTTGGTAGAAGTACAGCCAGAATATACCTTAGGAGAGAGCACAGTGAAGACTACACCTCACGTACTTTGGCTATGTCATCAGAATGGACCAGCCCCTGATGGAAAAGGACATCATGCTTGGTAAAGTAGAGGGTTCTAGTCAAAGTGGAAGACTCCCAATGAGATGGATTGACACATCAGCAACAAGAAGAAGCCCTAACATAGTTATGGTGCAGGAGAGTGCAGCAGTTCATTCTGTTTGGAGAGAGTCACTAGGAGTCAGAACCGAATTGACAGCACCCAATAATAACAACAAAAAATACTGCCTACAAATAAAAATCACTTTCTCTTTTAGACCAACCTGATTTTGGCCCATTTTTCCAATGAGGTGCCCATCATTTAAGGATTGATCTGTAAGTTCTCTTGCAGACAGACTCAGTGGCACCTAGCAACAACAACAAAATATAAGTGAAAGCTAGAAATATTCATAGGAAGACTAAAGAAGAATTTATAAATTTAAATTATGGTGTTGGCATTATGTTAAAGCTTATTGCCAGAAGAAAAAACTAATCTGTCTTGGTAGAAGCATAGTCAGAATGTTCCTCTGAAGCGAGGATAGTGAGACTTCATCTCACATACGTTGAACATGTGATCAGGAGGGATGAGTCCTTGAAGAAGGACATAATGCTTGGTAAAGTAGAAAGTGATAAAGTGGAAGATCCTCAATGAGATAGAGTGGCACAGTGATCACAACAATGGGATCATATGCAACAAAGCATGACTCAGCTTGGACAGTGTTTAGCTCTGTTGTTCATAGGGTCCCTATGAGTCAGAACTGACTTGAGGGCACCTAATTTCACCACTAAAATGAAATAAATTATGAAATAATTAGTTGACAATTTAAAACATTTTAAAGTCTTCTAACTAAATTTAAAAATAAGGATTTGATTGCCTGTGAAGGAAAATGGGAAAACCAGGGGATAAGACTAAGACAGAATTAATTTAAGTGAATATTTTTTGATAATCTAAAAATTTTATATGCATCCATTACCTCTTCAAAACATTATAAATCAAAATATATTTACTCTGAATCATGTTACTATTTCCTGATTAATATTTTCTTTTCCATTTTATTTTTCCTACCATTTCTTTTTTCTCTTTGTGCAGATGAGAACACTAATTCTAAATATTTCCTTCCAAAATTCATTATTACTCTTCAGAAAATAACCACACTTAATTTCATTTCTACCTCCAAATTAAGTATTTCATCAGTTTTGATCACCTGTGGTTAGTAAGGGATTCACCTTTTCTCCTAGACCTCTCCTCGTAGATAGAAAACAAAGAAATTTCCCACCAGCTTGTATACCAACTATGTTTAAAGACAAACATAGCACCAACTGTAAGGATGGCTTTGGACCAGACAGCATATCGTTCTGTTGTATAGAAGGTTGTCATGAGCCACAGCCATGAGTGAGAATTGACTTGATGTCAAAGGGTTATGGTTTTGGTTACCATTTAAGTCAGTGCATATGGATTCTATATTTTAATTCTCACAACATAACTCTAGAAGATAGGTATTAGTAATCCTACATCTATTTTTCCAGAATCCTGGTGTGGCACTGTGGGTTAATGTGCTGGACTGTAAAGTCAGTTTGAACAGCAAGGTAGGCAGTTCAAGTTCACCATTCGCTCCTAGGAAACCCAATACAGGGTTGCTATGAATTGGAACCGACTCAATGGCACTAACAACAGCAACAACACAACTTCTATTTTTCCAGTGGGGAAATGGAGCCAATGGAGGCTAGTCACTTTCCCAAGGTCACAGAGCTAATCAGGAGAGGAGCTCGGATTTGAACTTAGGAAGCTGAACTACAGCAAACAGATTCTTAACCATGATATTATAAGTAAGAGTTCATGCATGGTCTTTCTACCAGATCTTTTACATTTTTATACGTCTTTCCTAGTGGAATAAAAGGGCCATGATTCTTTGTTATTTCCTGTTTCAATATGATAAACAGGCCAAGTAAGTCAGACCAAGTAGGGAAGTTCCCATTTTCCAGGTTCACTTTTGCTGTACTACACTTTTTGTCAAACAAGATATGTATGTAGTTCTACTACATGATTAGAACTATGTTGTTCAAAACAAGTTGCTCAATAACATTCGTGCTTTCAGAAACAGTTCATATGGATTCTCTCTCTTCATGGGTAGATGACTCAGTATCTAAGCAGCTTGGGTACCAGCAAACAAGAAACACAATAATTAGAGAAAACATGAACTGCCCACAAGGACATTAAAAATGAATGAACAGCAAATGACAGCAGAGTGAAAATGCTGGACACATGGTTTACTCTGTGTATGTGTGTGTATGGTGGTGGTAGTTACATGCCATAGAATTGGTTCCGACTCATAGCGATGTGTGTGTATAATTATTCTATGCACTCCATGGGAACAATGAATGGTTTAAAATTTAAAAACGTGTGTGACAAGGTTGTATTCTTTCACCATACTTATTCAACCTGTATGCTGAGCAAACAATCTGAGAAGCTGAAGAAAAATGTGGCATCAGGATTGGAGGAGACTCATTAACAACTTGTGATATGCCAATGATACAACCTTACTTGCTGAAAGTGAAGAGGACTTAAAACATTTACTGATGAAGATCAAAGAGCACAGCCTTCGGTATGGATTACATCTCAATATAAAGGAAACAAAAATCCTCACCACTGGACCAATAAACAGCATTCTTATCAACGGAGAAAAGACTGAAGTTGACAAGGGCTTCATTCTTCTTGGATCAACTATCAACACTCACGGAAGAAGCAGTCAAGAAATCAAATGACATATTGCATTAGGCAAATCTGCTGCACAAGACCTTCTTAAAGTGTTGAAGAGCAAAGATGTCAGCTTGAGGACTAAGGTGGGCCTGACCCAAGCCATGGTATTTTCAATAACCTCACATGCATGTGAAAGCTGGACAGTGAATAAGGAAGACCGTAGAAGAATTGATGCTTTTGAATTATGGTGTTGGAGGAGAATATTGAAAGTGCCATGGGCTGCCAAAAGAACCAATAGATTGATTTTGAAAGAAGTGCAGCCAGAGTGCTCCTTGGAGGCCAAGATGGCCAAACTTCATCTCTCATACTTCAGACATATTGTCAGGAGGGACCAGTCACTGGAGAAGGACATCATGTTTGGTAAGGTGGATGGTTAAAGAAAAAGAGGGAGACCCCCAATGAGATGGACTTGAGTGTGGCAACAGTAGTGAGACTGGCCCAGGATTGGGCAGTGTTTCATTCAGTTGTGCATAAGGTCGCTATAGGTCGGTACTGACTTGATGGCACCTAACAACAACAACAAAATGTACCCCTGGTAAAGCTGATCTTATGTATATGCCTATAACTTAGTAGGTCTGCAGAGTTTATTTACAGCTGCTAAGACCTCTCCATTGCCCAATATCAGCAGGCATCAATGACTAACTTTCAGATTTGACCTTAAAATGAAAGTGCAAGGAGGAGTTCCATCTTAAAGAGAGTTGGTTCTACTACATATATTTCTATAATGTGATTAAGCTCAAACACAATTAATACATACAGAAGTGATATCAGATTAACAAGAAGTCAAATTGACTCATTCTTTCTTTTTCCTTGGCCAAAGGAGAGTATAATTATAACTTTCTGCAGGAATGAAAAATCAAAAAAAAAACAAAAACAACTCAGCTTGTACAATGGAAGCAGAAGCTCTTTTGGCTTGAATTTTTAATGCAAAGTGAGTATCTGCATTTTGGGGAGGCCTGGGTCCCATATCAGAGAGGTGCCCTGGGCCTTGCTCAGCCCTTGGGTCATGGTAAATTACACTGCCTCAAATGACCTTAGGGACAGCTCCCTAGACACAGAGTTATACTTCTAATGGTATTCTATTGGCACCTCCCAAATCTTCTGTCTTCTTAGGGTTCAAATGATTGTGAATCTGAAAGGAAGGACAGGGGAGGTTCAGAGTCCTCCTCACCATTAGCTCTGGGGAGACAGGCTGTAATGTAGGTGTCCAGCTTTTGAAACTGATATAGAGTAATCATCAGAATAATAACATTAGGAATGCTCTAAAAGCATCACATGTGTGAACTCAATTAATCCTTAGCACAACACTTTGGGATAGGTGTTTTCAGCTGAGGAATCTGATCTATGGAAAGGTTATGTGATTTACTAAGGTCATTGTTATTAAACTAGCAGGGTCATTTAGAACAACAACAATGACAGTTTGGGTGGGAGTAGAGAGGTAAAGGGGAGAGCAAGCAAAAATTAATACCAAGCTTCCTCAGTTTGTGTCAGAGAATCATTGAAGCACCAACCTAGATAAATTGGAATTTTAAATTTTCTTTTGGGTTTATAAACATTACTCTGAGCCTTCTGAGATAATTGATAACTAATTATTTTAATCACACAAAAACAAAATGAATTCAAGTTATTCTTCAACTAAAACTGCAGCCTACAAAATTCCTTAAATTTATTTTTAAAACTTGTGTTAGATGTTTCAAAGGTTAAAAAATTCACACCCCACCATTGTTTAAACTTGATTCCTAGTGATTAGACACCACTTTCAAATGAGTTGGACACAGGCATACAGAGAACAGAAAAAATAAATATTTAATAAATAAATGATGCGGCCATATTATTATCTACAGTCATGAGTATCCTGGACAAATAACTGGCTCTTCCATTGTTAGAGAATTACAGACTGTCATGTATTGAATTGTGTACCCCTAAAATATGTGTCAACTTGACTGGTCAGTGATTTTCAATGGTTTGACAATTACGTAATTTGGCAGTTATGCAATGATGTAATCACTCCCGTCAGCCAGTCAGCTAAGGAGCTCTGATAGCATACTGGTTACAAGTTGGGCTGCTAACTGCAAGGTCGCAGCTTGAAACTATCAACTACTCTAAGGGAGAAAGATGAAGCTTTCTGCTCCTGAAAAGATTTACAGCCTCTAAAGTCCTATACAGGGTCACTATAAGTCAGAACTGATTCCACGGTATGTCACCACCACCAGGATGAGATGTAAAGTGCCGTCGAGTCGGTTCCAACTCATGGCAACCCTGTACAGGATTTCCTAGGAGTGACTGGTGAGCTTGAACTGCCGACCTTGAGGTTCAAACCAACTTGGCAGTCCAGCACATTATAACACCTTTATTCAGATCACATCCATAATCAGATGTAAACGGAGTTTCCCTAGGGTGTGGTATGCATCACCTTTTATCTTATATAATATAAAAGGAGAGGGAAGTGAGCAGAAAAGATGGACCAGCAATAGAACCCAGAAAGAAGAGGTTGGAGCAAAGTATGTCTTTGGAATTCAGGGTCCCTGTGCTGAGACCCTCCTAGATCCAGGGAAATACTGATGTCAAGACTCATGGAGATCTCAAAGGGACACCAGGCCCAAAGATGTGGAAATGAGACAAAGACATTCCTCCAGAGATGACAGAGAAATCTTACCCCAAAGCAGTGTTCTGGAATCGGACTCCTAGCCTTCTAGACTGTGAGAGAATACATTTCTGTTTGTTACAGCCATCCACTTGTGGTATTTATGTTTTAGCAGCATTAGCTAAATAAGATACCGGACAACTTTCAAAACGTGGATATAGTTGCATTGCAAGATGTCCCAGAACTTTTAACTGGATTATAAACAATAAGCCTACATAAATTATGTCAGTTAATTTTATTAATAAATACTTACCAAGTAGGGCATTTTGGAGATTGTGTGAGGAAGCAGATTTGCTCAAAATTAGATATTCTATTGGTACTAAAAAGGAGATTAAAAAACAAAACAAAAATTCTTTTTTAAAGTTAATGTTTTTGTTTTTCCTAAATCAAGCGTCTGATTATAACTGCTGTAAATTGTTTTCAGGCTAAATCAATTGTTGTCATACTACATGAAGACTTTTCTAATTCTGTTTCATATTTATCAAAGTCAATTTGAACCACAAGGTTCGTGGTTCAAGCTCACCAGCTGTTCCTTGGAAACTATACAGGGTTGTTAGAGGTCGGAATCAACTCAACAGCACTTAACAACAACAACAATATGTTAGAATAGATCCTAAATTATATTTGGGGCAAAAGTTATTCCTGCAGGCATTCATCTGATTCACTTCAAACAGGTGGTTCTAACCAAAGCCAACATATAAGTATGCATATTTGGGTTTGCATCTGCTTTCTATCTCATCTTCGGTACTAGTTCTTTCATTCCAGTTCTACTATAGCCCACCTGGTCACATTTTCTATATCCTTGATGGGGGCACTGAGAAATGGGAGAACTGAGATTTTAACTTGGTGTGGCTCTGAGGATAGACACTGGGTTGCTAACCATAGATTGGCAGTTCACACTCACCAGTTGCCCCTCAGAAACCCTACACAGATGGTGAGTTGGAATAGACTCAACAACAACAAAATAAAATGAAACCTAAATGGCCATCTTAGAGTAACAGCCATTGTTAAAACTTAATTCCCTTTCTAGCTACACTCCACAATTGGTTACTCCTTTTCAATCCCCAAAGCAGAACTTGTATCCCAAATGAGCGGGGGTAGCTCTTCTCCTGGGAGCAAGGGTGGAAACAGCACACAGGAATGGTTGAAACAGGTCACTGTTTTTCTAGTCCAGTAGTTATAACAAACATAACTACTGAAATAAAAAAACAATACAACAATGCCTGACCATGTTTCATGATCTCAGTTTTCTCCCCTTTAAGTATTCCAGGCTGCTTTCCAGTTGGGGAAGCAGACCAGGAAGATTCCCACTTCTCATTCTCCTATGTACATATACACTCTTTGCTCTGAGTCCTATCTCTGAGTATTAAGTTAGCAGCAGGACCTTTTTTCACAGTAACATTCTAGTAAATAGTGACACTGTGTAGAGTTTGCAAGAGTGGCTGGTGGGTTTGAACTGCCAACCTTACAATTGCTACGAGTCCAGTGCTTTTCCTATAGCATCATACCAGGGCTTGCCTTCATTTTGGAAATACTGAAGCAACACCTGCTGCTGCTGTTGCTGTGTGCCATCTAGTTGGTTCCGACGCAGCAAACCTGTAAACAGTTTCTATGGCTGTAAGTCTTTATGGGAGTAGCAAGCCTCATCTTTCTCCCATAGTGAGGGTGGAGGATCCCAACTGCTGATCTTGTGATCAACAATCCAGTTCAGAATCCACTACACTACCAGAGCTCCTTTGAACCAACAAGTCACAACAAATTCTTCATCACAAGCACATTCAGTTGCCGCATATGCAGCTTTTAAATCACTGAACAGGCTTCGAACCTTTTCTTGCACTCAAGTAAGGCTAAATAAGAACAGCATGCAATTGTTATGACTTACCTACAATTTTCAAATAAAGACCTACTGAGAAATGGATCTTATTCATAACCCAGGGATTGCTTATATATCAAATATAGTTATAGTTCTTCAAATATAAATTGCAAGTATATACATTTACACATGGAAATCCCTCCTTAAATTTGCATAAGAATCTGTTCTCCCAGTTCAATAGTTATTTACTAGAAAAAAAATTCTGGATTCAGATCTATCAACCTCTGAGTCTAAAGTCTCTGGGTTCTGAATTTTTTTAGTCTTGGTGTGGCACTGTAGGCTAATGCACTGGACTTGATTTGAACAAGGTCGGTAATTCAAGTTTACCAGTTGCTCCTCAGAAACCCTATACAGGGTCACTATGGGTCAGAACTGACTCAATGGCACTTAACAGCAACAACAAAACATGAAAATTGTGCAAAGTCACCTTCCCTTCCACAAAGAATTAATTTTATCTTGAAAAAAAGAAAAGCTGCATTTAAATGCACTATTACACCCCCTCTAAGACTGAAACTCAAAGGGAACACATGAGCAGGCATGTTAACTTGTTGAACAACAACATTGGTCTACTGGTGAGTGGAAGAGGGGGAATGGCATCAATGAAGAAATGGGCTGAGTTCAACCACATT
>NW_006408550.1:14325590-14337319 GCF_000296735.1 Chrysochloris asiatica
AAATTCACTATTATTAAATTTGGGGATATCCTATTTCTTCATAGGAATGGCCAAGATAGAATGAGTCTTTCTCTCCAATTGGCCTTCCAATCTCACATCCTTGAGATTTATGCACTGAAGCACAGGTATAGCCATCAGACTACATGCTCTTTTTCTAGAATGGGAAGACTGGCACTTAGAGTCACAAGTTCAATCACTTCCACGAGCCCTACCTTTGGGCCCAGTTCTTTAATGACACATTAAAGAAATTCTTTTACTATCAGACAAATACATCTTTAAGTTAGTTTTTATTATCAGGCATATACGTGTTTAAGAGTCAGAGAGAAGTTTATTTGGGAGGTAACCTCATGACACAAGTGAGAGACCTGAGAGACCAGAGAAAGTGAGTTGGTAAGGTGTCAGGAAATAAGGAAAACGAATATAAGAAGTCATTACCCAAGTACACTGTGGGCTAATGGAACTCAGTTCCACCAGGATTTACTGTGACCAAGCATGCTTCCCAGAATCTTCTTCCTGAAGGACATAACTAGAACATCTATCTACTAGTTTCTGTCTCCATTGGTTTAATGTTGTCCTAAGCAGCTCTGGTAGCGTAGTGGTTACCTATCGGGCTACTAATCTCATGGTCAGCAGTTTGAAACTACCAGCTGTTCCACGGGAGAAAGATGAGGCTTTCTGCTACTATAAAGATTTATAGCCTCAGAAACCCTATGCAGGGTCGCTATGAGTCAGAACCAACTCTACGACACATAACAACAACAACTAGTCAATTTCTCTGTGTGTTCAGGTTCCTTGGAATCCATGTTGGAATTAGGGTAGAAAGCAGAAAAATGTCTCACTTGAGATGGTGTCATGGATTGAATTGTGTTCTCCTAAAATGTGTCATCAGCTTGGCTAGACCATGATTCTCGGTGGTTTGGCAGTTATGTGATGATCCCCCATGATATAATCTTATTTCATAAACTAATAAGAGGATTAAGAGTGGGCTACTAAACCCTTGAACAGAGTTCTGGTAGCATAGTGGTTATGAGTTGGGCTGCTAACCTCAAGGTCAGCAGTCTGAAACTACCAGATGTTCCGCAGGAGAAAGATGAGGCTTTCTGCTCCAGTAAAGATTTGCAGCCTTGGAAACCCTGTACAGGGTCACTATGAGTTGGAACCGACTCCACAGCATACCACCACCATCACCACTATACCCATTGAGTCCTGGTGTGGCTCTGTGGGTTAATGCACTGGGCTTCAATGTCAGTCTGACCCACAAAGTCAGTGGTTCAAGCTCACCAGTCGCTCTTTGGAAACCCTATACAGGGTTGCTATGAGTTGGAACTGACTCCGTGTCACTTAACAACAACAACTATACCCTTAGTCACATCACAAACCTGACCCTATGTAAAGGAGTTTCTCATGGGAGTAGTCTGCAATACCTTTTATATACAGGAGAGAAAAGAAGGGATAAGAAGGCAGAGGAGAAGGGACTTACTACCACCAAGAAAGAACAACCAGGAGTAAAATACGTCCTTTGGACCTGGGGTCCCTGCACTGTGAAGTACCTAGATCCAGGAAAAGGTTGATGCCAAGACACATGGTGGTCTTCAAGGAATGCTGGACCCACAGTTGCTGAAAGGAGTCAAGGACCTTTCTCCGGAGCTATTTGAATTGGCACTTCTAGCCTCCCAAATTGTGAGAATAAATTTGTTTGATAAAACCATCAACTTGTGATACTTCTGTTACAGCAGCACTAGATAACTGAGACAGGGAGTACATATAGATAGAAAACAGAAAGCTCTTAAAGACTGAGAAGTGAGATTCCAAAATGTAGAGGCTTAGAGAAGAGGAAGGACCAGGAGCTCTGGTGGCATAGTGCTTACGAATTGGGCTGTGGACTGCAAAGTCAGCAGTTTGAAACTACCAGCTGTTCTGCAGGAGAAAGATGAGGCATTCTGCTCCCGTAAAGATTTTCAGCCTCGGATGTCAAGGTCCGGCCTCGACAGGGAAGTTTGGTTCATGAAGTAGGGAGATATGACGGTGACAGAGATAGAAAAAGAATGCATACAAAGACGCGACGAGAGAGACAAAGAGACACCCCAAAACTAGAGTAGATGCAAGACTGGCAGGCAGACCCTGGATTACAGGCATCATGGTTCCTGCAGGCAGTAATGCACAGCCCTGCAGGCAGTAATGCACCACCCTGCAAACCGTAATGCATACAGGGTTCAGTCTGTGCCCCCTTTTTATGTCAGGGAGGGACTTTACACAAAGGAAGAAGGGGATTATTAAGACAGAGTACAGAAATGAAATGTGATTAATCGTTCAAAACAGGACACAATGATTTACAGGAACAAATTCTAAAACATACATCGCAAATTGTCTTAATAATCTAACATCCTTAATTTTCCAGAAATTCAAGCAAATTGTTATAAATTACTTTTTAGGTTCAAATCCTAAGGCAGCAACTCGAGGTTTCTCAAGGCTAATTAACATACCTATAGCACTTAATCTTGAATGGGTAAAGGTGAGAAAAGGATTCAAAAGGTCTGGAAGGAGTCCAGCTGTTTCAGCTACCTGGCTTAGGCTTACAGGAGGAAGAAGGACACCTGGGGACGGTTAGAAGGGCTGACACTATTATTCCTTGAACAATACTCTGGAATTCGCCAATCTACTTTGAGTGAATTCCTTAGGCAGACTGTCTCCAGAGCCCCCTTGCAAACTTGCCTTGGAACTTTTTACAGCCTCAGCTTTAGGAGGGGTTTTTATATTAATATTGTACATGGATACTAAGAGCTCATGTATTAAGTTAATATCAAACATAACTGAGTAACTTGATAAAGAACAGTTTTGCCATGCTTGCCAGGTGGCCAGAGTTTGTTCCTCAGAGAGATTTGTTCCTAGGACCCTACGCACTGCCAACACAGTGGAGACATTAAGAGAGGCACATAAGAAACCATTTTCTCAGAAGCTACAATTACTGGAGTTAGAAGCACAGAATGAATAATAGGACCTAAGAAAATTACACAGGGGAAGCCCAACAGTGAGTATGCAAAAAACCAAGGAACCTGGGATGTCAGAAGGTCACTTCCTTGGGCCCTCAGGGTCCCTGGCTAGCCATCTTGAGTGGGGCCATCGTGTAGGATTTTCGTCCATGACACAGGGCCTCAATATCTCAGTGATTGTGGTCTCCAACACTCGGAAACCCTGTGCAGGGTCACTATGAGTCGGAACCAACTCCATGGCACTTAACAACAACAACAAGAAAAGAGGAAGGACCAGTGAAGCAGGCTGTGAAGGAAAAATCAAAGGAAAGATAAACACAACCAGAAAAGTTTGATATCTAGGATATCAAATGAAGAAAATGTTTAAAGGATACAATAACTGATCATGTCAAATGCTGCTGGTAGAACAAGTAAGATGAGGGTTGAGAGTTGACTTTTGAATCTTATAATACAAATGCCATTGATCACCTTAGTAAAAGCAGGTTTTGTAGATGAAGTTTAAGAGGGAACAGGAACAGAGAAATCAGTGCCAGTAATTACAGGCAATTTATGTAAAGAACTTTATATTGAACAGGGGAGTCCTGGTATGGCACTGTGGGAGAATGCACTGGAACTGCAAGGTCGGTTTAAAGCCCATACAGAGTCACAATGAGTCAGAACCAGCACAAAGGCAGCTTACCAACAACAAAAAGTAGCAAAGAAAAAGTAAAACTTTCTATGTCTACAGATAATATGATCCTATACAAAGAAAATCCCAAAGACTTAGCAAGAAAATAATTGGAACTAATGAAAAGATTCAGTAAAGTGGCATGGTAGATGATCAACATACAAAAATTAGTTGGATTCTTTTACGCTAATAAATTGTTGTTGTTAGGGACCATTGAGGCTGTACTGAAACATAGTGACTCTATGCACAACAGAGCAAAACACTGCCCTGTCCTAGGACAACTTCATAATTTTGCTATGGCACAGTGAGTAAATGCACCAGACTGCAAAGCCGTTTGAACTGCAAGGTCGGCAGTTCAAGCTCACCAGCTGCTCCTCAGAAACCCTATACAGGTCGCTATGGTTCAGAACCGACTGGACAGCACTTCACAACAACAACAAGCCCATCACCAAGGAGCTCTGGTAGTGTAGTGGTTACAAATTGAGCTGCTAACCTCAAGGTCAGCAATTTGAAACTACCAGCAGTTCTCCGGGAGAAAGATGAGGCTTTCTGCTCCCGTAAAGATGTGCAGCCTCTGATGGTGGCTAGAGTGGAGGTATCATTAGCAATACTACAGAATATCAGGCAAAGCAGATTCAGGGCAGAGCTCCAAAACTTGGAACCACATAGACAGGAATATTTAAAAGGTTTGAATGCTTATACCTAGTGGAACTTGTAGCAAAAGTAAGAAATCGCATATGTTTGAATCTTCTGGGCTTGGTGGCCTGGAGCTGACAACTTGGGTAAGAACAAACAGCAAGACCAAGCGGCAGAGCAGAAACACCACGGAAAAACGCCGCGGGAAGCTCAGAGCCAAGATGGACAATACACTTTCTCAGTTTTGCTTTGTTCTGGTTTTATTTTTTTGGTATCTGTTCATTGGACCCCCACTGTTTGTGTACCTCCATTCTGGTGACTACAGGGTGTGCCTGAGCAAGTAGACACCCCCTACCCTCACCACTGGTGGGTTCTTCTGCCAAGTATGTGGCACAGATACTCTCAGCTCAAGAGCCGGCATTGAACTGTTGGTTTTTTAATATGGAAAAGCCAGAACAAGGGCCACAGAGAGGGAAAGAGAGTTTAAAAACAAAACAGGCTGAAAATTAAATTAAATCCTGAGGTACAGCATAACAACCAATAGTGGCATATTGAAATCTCTCAGGCACCTTTCAAGTCAAGAAGCTAAAAGAGGACATTAAAATCAGACTCATATTAGGCTACAGATTTTTTTTTCTTTTTCTCTCCCTTCTCTCCCTTTTCAGAGATAATAGACTACAGTATCAAATCTAGTTTTGTTGTTGTTGTATTTTTGGTGTTTTTTATTTATTTTCTTATCATTTTCTTTGCTGTTGCTGTTTTGCTGTTTTATGCTCCCCCTTTACCTTTGGGGGACTCTTTTTCTCCTTATATTACCCAAGAAGAGATAGCAACTGCTGCCATATAGTCAAGATACAAATTACACTCTATAAAACACCAAAATCCACGCAAGAACCAATACCAACTGCCATATACCAGGGAGGCAGACAACACCTGTGAAAGTTACTCTGAGATAAGCAATAAGAAGAGTGAAAAAGGAAGCACACATCCTGATCACATTGACCTAGAAGCAACCAGAAAGCATAAAAGAAATCAAAACACATACCCAATTAGGAATTAAGGGCACAGACGAACACTAAACATGTCCAAGAAACAAAAGCAGATTACCATATCAGCACATGCCCAGAAACAAGATAAAATGTCTGAGACAAATGATCTAGAGGTACATTCTGGAATGTTTTACATTCTTTTACAGTGCACATGGAACATTCTCCAGAATAGACCATGTCTTAGGCCACAAAACAAATCCCCATAAATTTACAAATATCAAAATACTACAAAGTATCTTCTCAGACCACAATGCTATCAAATTAGATATCAACAACAGGAAGATCAAGGAAATCAAGTCAAATACATGGAAACTGAATAACACTCTGCTGAAAAGTGACTGGGTAGTAGAAGAAATTAAAGGTGAATCCACAAAGTTCCTAGAAACAAATGAGAATGAAAATACAACATACCAAAATCTTTGGAACACGGCAAAAGCAGTACTGAGAGGACAATTTATTGCAATAAATGCACACATCCAAAAAGAAGAACTAAAATTAACACATTAACACAGCATCTACAACAATTAGAAAGAGACCAACAGAGGGAACCTACAGCCACCAAAAGGAAAGAAATAATACGATTAGAGCATAAATAAATGAGATAGAAAACAGAAAAACTAAAGAAAGAATCAACAGGACAAGAAGTTGGTTCTTGGAAAAGATTAACAAAATTGACAGACCATTGGCAAACCTAACAAATGAAAAGAGGGAGAAGACACAAATAACACGCATTAGAAGCCACATGGCCAATATCACAACGGAACCAAACAAAATCAAAAGGATAATAACAGAATAGCATGAAGAGCTGTACTCCAACAAATTTGAAAACTTAGAATTCTGAGATAGATACATTTTTAGAAAAACACGACCTACCTAAACTTACACAGAGTGAAGTAGAAAACCTGAACAGACCCATAATAAAAGAAGACATTGATCAGGTCATCAAAAAACTCCCAACGAAAAGAAGTCCAGGCCCAGATGGCTTCACTGGTGAGTTCTACCAAACATTCAAGGAAGAGCTGTCACCAATTCTACTCAATTTATTCCAGAATATAGACAAGGATGGGAAACTTATTAAAACATTTTATAAAGCAAGCATAAACCTCATACCAAAACCAGGGAAGGACGTCACTAAAAAAGAAAAGTATAGACCAATATCCCTCATGAATATAGATGCAAAAATTCTCAACAAACTCCTAGACAACAGAATCCAGCAGCACATCAAAAAGATAATACATCATGATCAAGTGGGATTCATATCAGGGATGCAAGGATGGTTCAACATTAGAAAAACTATCAATGTAATCCACCATATAAACAAGAAAAAAGAAAAGAACCATATGATCATATCGATTGACGCAGAAAAGGCATTTGACAAAATCCAGCATCCATTCCTGATAAAAACACTCAACAAAATAGGAATTGAAGGGAAATTCCTCAACATAATTAAGAGCATATATACAAAACCAACAGCCTGTATTACTCTCAATAGAGAGAAATTGAAAACCTTCCCTCTGCGAACAGGAACCAGACAAGGATGCCCTTTGTCACCACTCCTATTCAATATAGTGCTGGAAGTCTTAGCAAGAGCTTTATGACACAACAGGGAAATTAAAGGCATCCAAACTGGCAAAGAGGAAGTAAAACTCTCTCTATTCGGAGACGATATGATCCTATATGTAGAAAACCCCAAAGACTCAGTAAAAAAGCTACTAGACCTCACTGAAAACTTCAGCAAAGTGGCAGGATATAAGATCAACGTACAAGAATCAGTTGGATTCCTCTATACCAAAAATGACAGTGCTGAAAAGGACATTAGGAAAGCAATACCATTTACAATAGCCACCCAAAGGATGAAATATCTAGGAATAAATGTAACCAGAGAAACAAAGGACTTATACAAAGAAAACTACAAAACACTACTACAAGAAACCTAAAGAGACCTACAAAAATGGAAGAATGTACCATGCTCCTGGATAGGAAGGCTTAACATTGTGAAAATGTCAATACTGCCCAAAGCAATTTACACATATAATGTAATCTCAATCCAGATTCCAACGACATTCTTCAGAGAGATGGAAAAGATAATTACAAACTTTATATAGAAAGGAAAGAGACCCAGGACAAGTAAAGCACTGCTTAAGAAGAAGAATAAGGTTGGAAACCTCTCACTCCCCGACTTCAAAATTTATTACACGGCTACAGTGGTTAAAACTGCTTGGTACTGGTACAATGAAAGATACATTGATCAGTGGAACAGAATCAAGAATCCAGAAATTAATCCATCCACATACAGCCAACTGATTTTTGATAAAGTACCTAAATATAGGCATAGATGCGCAAGTGCATACAATGCTGCATCAGTTTGTTGAAAGATTTTAGTTTGTACTCCATCCATTCCTGGTGCCTTGTTCTTTGTCAATAACTTCAATGCACCTTGGACATCTTTCTTCAGGATCATTGACTCTTGACCATATGCTACCTTTTGAAATGGTTGTACATTGATCATTTCTCTTTGGTACAGCGACTCTGTGTATTCCTTCATCTTCTCTTGATGCTTTCTGCATCAATCATTATATTGCCCATAGTATCCTTCAGTACTTCAAGTTGAGGTTTGAATGTTTTATTCAGTTCCCTCACTTGAGAAATGCTGAGCATATTCTTCCCTTTTGGTTTTCTAACTCCAGATCTTTACACATTTTGTTACAATATTTGACTTCATCTAGTTGAACTGTCCTTTGAAATTCTCTGTTCAGCTTTTGTACCTCCTCACTTCTCAATGTAAAGAAAACAAAAATCCTCACCAACAGACCAATAAACACATCTATATCAATGGAGAAAAGATTGAAGTTGTCAAAGACTTCATTTTCTTAGATCCTCTATCAACACTCATAGAAGTAACAGTCAAGAAATCAAATGACATATTGCATTAGACAAATGTGCTGCACAAGACCTCTTTTTAGGGTGTTGAAGAGCAAAGATGTCAGTTTGAGGACTAAAGTGCACCTGACCCAAGCCATGTTATTTTCTACAGCCTCATATGCATGTGGAAGTTGGACAATGAGAAAAAAAGGCAGGTGACACACTGGAGTTATGGTGTCGGAGAAGAATATTAAAAGTACTGTGAACTGCCAGAAAAACAAACAAATCTGTGTTGGAAGAAGTACAGCCAGAATTCATTCTTCTTAGGAACGAGGATGGCCAGATTTCATTTCTCATATTTCAGACATAGAATCAGGAGGGACCAGTCCCTGGAGAAGGACATTGTGCTTGGTAAAGTGGAGGGTCAGTGAAAAAGAGGAAGACCCCCAGCAAGATAGATTAGCAAAGCGGCAACAGTAATGGTATCAAGTGTAAGAGGATTTTGAGGATGGCACAGGACCAGGCAGTGTTGTGCATATGATCAGAATTGACTCAATGGCACCTAACAGCATCAACAACATACCACTTTCCTATTTATTGCGATATCTGAGGACAATTGCAACTTTATATTTTTATTAAATAGACTCACTGCTTTACCTAAATTTACTTTCAGAGGATATATTCTATTTCTACCATTAATTAACAGCCCAGTCTGTACTTGATATAAGTAAAAAAAAATATTGTTTTGTGGTGTTATCTAGTTGGTTCTGATTCATAGTGATCCTGTACAGAGTTTCTGAGGAGTAGCTGATGGGTTTGAACCACCAACCTGTGGTTAGATGCCCAGTCCTTATCTTACAGTGCCACACCAGGATAAGCATGATAAATATAAGACAATATTATTTATAATTTTATTTGCATCACTACTATCTATGTTAATGCACTGGGCCGCAAAGTCAGTTTGAAATGCAAAGTTGGCAGCTCAAGCACACCAGCTGCTCCTCGGAAACCCTACACAGGGTGGCTATGGATTGAAACTGACTCAACAGCATTTAACAACAACAGCTGTATATAGATGTATACCATACTTTATTGCCACAGCTGTAAAAAAAATTATTCTCTTGTATTTCCCAAATCAAGGTGTAATATAGTCTATGTAATCCCAGCAGAAGTATACTATCTTGTTATAACATCAGCACTGCTATGATTCATTATACTGAAATATAACTACTAGTTCAACTTTTAAGAAACTTAAAAAAAAAAAGAAAAAAATATTATAGAAAATATGAGTTGTTTATCTATGGGATGTTCCTGGGTAATATCTTTAAAATGAGACCAGTTCCCTGTAGAAATCATCTACTGTGTCCTCCATAACATCCGAGTACTGATGGTGAGCTTACAGCACAACCTTTAAACCATTTATTGCTGTAGGTTGGAAGTTCTTTTTTTTTAGATATAAAAAGAGGTTTTTGGACCTACAATAAGATGCTTAATTTGCACAGATCATTGTATTCAATGTGTATAGCACTCTTAGACATGGTAGAACCTTTGAAAGCAATCATCAAGGAGACAAAACTAAGGAGTTAATGGCATTTGTTGAGACAGGGATAAAGGGCATTCTTTCAGAGGCTATTTGAAAACAGATATCTGGAAGAGCTGATGAGACACAGCCAATGCAGGAGGAAAAGTCTAAGAAACCCGTTCCTGCTCTTTGAGTCAGCAGTGGTTGTAGGTATTCTTTGTTTGTCCTAAGCATTTTATGAGAATGGGAGCATAAAAAGGAAACATTCTGAACTAAAAGATTTTTAAGACTTTTCACTAACAGGATAGCAATTGTACATGTCCATGCGTCATCAAATCTTTATTTCAAAACAGAATGTTCATTTGTTGTTGTTGTTAAGTGCTGCTGAGTCTGTACTGACTCATAGCAACCCTGTTTAGGGCTTCTGACGAGTGGCTGGTGAGTGCAAATTGCCGTCCAGTGTTTATCATACAGCATCACTCTGGGACTCCATGATTATGTAAAAACCTCACCAAATTCAAATTGAAGCACAATTTAAAAATAGGTATCTAGATACTATATATATAGGAAATATCTAAGGAGCGGTGGTAGCGTAATGGTTACAAATCGGGTTGCTAACCTCAAGGTCAGCAGTTCGAAAGGACTGGCCAATGAGTTTTGCCATAAACTTACTAGTTAAGTGGGATAACGTACTGAAAGTCAAGGTCAGTTTGAACTGCAAAGTTGGTGGTTCAAATTCATCAGCTGCTCCTCAGAAACCCTACAGAGGGTTGTTATGAGTCAGAACGGATTCAACAGCACTTAATAACAATACTGTTTGAACTGGAGACCTGGTGTGACATTGTAGATATGCACTGGACTGATAAATCTCAAGACCAGTCGTTCAAACCCACCATCTGCTTCTCAGAAACCCTATACAGGGTCACTGAGTCAGAACTGATTCCACAGAACTTAACAACAACAATGGGTTAGGTGAAAATATAAACAAATCAGCATGTGTCAGAAATTGCATTCCGTTTAAGTTTAACTTATCATAAAAGTATGGTAAGGCACACATACTTAAAAAGTTTAGAATTTTAAACTGCATGAAGGGACACAGTTTTTTAAAATGTTCAAGTTATATAAGCAAAAATGTTTGAAGATCACTAGCTCACTGCTAACACCTACACATCAGAGTCCCATACTACGCTGCAGAACACTCTGTCAAAAGCATTGCCTGTATAGTCAGGATTCCAGGTTGCTAGTAACCAAAATAAACATGAGCTTATTTAGGCAGGAAAAGAATTTACTAAGGCCTATCTTGCTGGGCCACCACTCGTCTGTCAGTTTGTCCTACTGTGGTGACTTATGAGTTGCTGTGATTCTGAAAGCTGTGCCACCAGTATTTTAAATACCAGCAGGGTCATCCATGGTGGACAGGTTTCAGATGAGCTTTCAGACAAAGACTGACTAGGAAGAAAGAGTGACGAACTACTTCCAAATATTTAGTCACTGAAAACCTTATGAATACCAGAGAAACGCTGTCAGATATAGTGCCAGAAAATGAGCCCCTCAGGTTGGAAGGACTCAAAATGTGACTGAGGAAGAGCTGCCTCCTCAAAGTAGAGTTGATCTTGATGACACAAATAGAGTAAAGCCCGTGGGAGAAAAACCCCATATGCTGATGGGGCACAACTCAAAATGAAGAGAAACAGCTGTAAACATCCACTGAAAATTGGAACATGGAATGTACGAAGTATGAATCTGGGAAAATGGGAAGTTCTCAAAAATGAAATGGAATGCATAAATATCGATATCTTAGGCATTAGTGAGCTCAAATGGACTGGTATTGGCCATTTTGAATCTGATGATCACATGGTTTACTATGCCGGAAATGAAAAATTGAAGAGGAATGGTGTTGCATTCATTATCAAAAAGAACGTATATGGGTAAGTCATAAGGAACAACGCTGTCTGTGATAGGGTAATATCCATGCGCCTACAGGAAAGCCCAATTAATACCAC
>NW_006408550.1:14338539-14379869 GCF_000296735.1 Chrysochloris asiatica
CGGACAATCTCTTTGATATTCCATGCAAGTAATGTTGTACTAAAGGTAATACAGAAATGGCTACAATCATACATTGACAGAGAACTTCCAGAGGGTCAAGCCAGATTCAGAAGAGGCTGTGGAACGAGGGATATCATTGCTGATGTCCAATGGATCTTGGCTGAAAGCAGAGATTATCAGAAAGATGTTTACTTGTGCTTTATTGACTATGCAAAGGCTTTTGATTGTGTGGATCATGACAAGCTATGGACAACATTACGAACTATGAGTACTCTGGAGCACTTAAGTGTGCTCATGAAGAATCTGTACCTGGACCAAGAGGCAATTGTTCAAACAGAACATGGGAACATTGAATGTTTTAAAATTAAGAAAGGTGCGAGACAAGGTTGTATTCTTTCAGCATACTTATTCAACCTGTATGCTGAGAAAGTAATCTGCGAAGCTGGGTTCTATGAAGAAAAAATGGCATCAGGATTGGAGGAAGACTCATTAACAACCTGCGATATGCAGATGATACAACCTTGCTTGCCGAAAGTGAATAGGACTTAAAATATTTACTGATGAAGATTACCTATCAACATTCACAGAAGCAGCAGTCAAGAAATCAAATGACATATTGCATCAGACAAATCTGCTGCAAAAGACCTTTTTAAAATGTTGAAGAGCAAAGATGTCAGCTGGAGGACTAAGGCGCACCTGACCCAAGCCATGGTATTTTCAATAACCTCATATGCATGCGAAAGCTGGACAGTGAATAAGGAAGACAGTAGAAGAATTGGTGCTTTTGAATTATGGTGTTGGAGGAGAATATTTAAAGTGCCACGGGCTGCCAAAAGAACCAATAGATCCATTCTGGAAGAAGTGCAGCCAGATGTGCATCTTGGAGGCCAAGATGGCCAAACTTCGTCTCTCATACTTCAGACATATTGTCAGGAGGGACTAGTCACTGGAGAAGGATATCATGTTGGTAAGGTGGAGGGTCAGAGAAGAAGAGGAAGACCCCCAACGGTATGGATTGACCAAGTGGCAGCTTCGATGGACTCAAGTGGCAACAGTAGTGAGGTTGGCCCAGGTTCGGGCAGTGTTTTGTTCTGCTGTGCATAAGGCCGCTATGGGTCGGTACCGACTCGATGGTTCCTAACAACAACAACATCTTGTTGTGGGCTAATGCCTCAGACTGCAAAGTTGTTTGAACTCTAAGTCGGTGGTTCAAGCTCACTAGCTGTTCCTTGGAAACCCTATACAGGGTCGCTATGGGTCGCAATTGACTTGACAGCATAACAACAATCTAGCTCTCAAAGGAGCTCTGGTAGCGTAGTGGTTATGAATCAGGCTGCTAACCTTAGGGTCAGCAATTCGAAATTACCAGCTGTTTCACGGGAGAAAGATAAGGCTTTCTGATCCTGTAATGATTTACAGCCTCAGAAACCCTGTACGGGCTCACTAGGAGTTGGAAGTGACTCCATGGCATATCACCACAGATTTCTTTAGAAGTTATGATGACGTGCCACAGGGTCAACACTGGACTGAGAACCACAAGGTCGGCAGTTTAAACCTACCAGCTACTCCACAGAAACCCTATACAGAGTCTCTATGTCAAACCACCAACAGCCTTCTACCAAAACTCACAAAGTAGAGAATACTCAAGAAATAATGGGAGAGTTCTGAGATTCACCCCAAACAATGATTTTGTCTTTAATTTGAATTGGTTGTTTTTGTCTTTAAAAATGTTTCTCTGAGAATTTCTTTTAATCCACTGTACCATTATGATATGTTATTATTTTTTATTTCATTTCTTGTGCCTGTTAAAATTAAAATAATCATTTTATACAATGCATGAAAAGTCCTATTTAACATGAGTTATGATCACACAGGGTAATGGCTGGGAAAATAGTCCTGTGATTTTTCTGACAGAAATTTTGACAGTAGAAGGGAGGAAGCAACACAACCCTTTCTTCTGAAGGCTAACCTGAGGGTTTGAGCTTATTTATTTTAAGTACAAGAATTTAAGCTCAGAAGACTGGAGGAATTACAGTCAAACACTGAATAAGTTAAGTATCATGACAACACCTGGCTCTGGTCAGGATGATGAATTCTCTCTAGAATAAGCACTGGACTGCTAACTGCCAGGATGGCAGTTCAAACCCACTAGCCAGTACTTGGAAACCATATTGTTGTTGTTGTGAAGGGCTGTCAAGTTGGTTCTGATTCACAGAGACCCTATATAGAGTTTCTGAGGACGGCTGATGAGCTTGAACCACCAACCTTGTGGTTCAAACCAATCTTTTAGTCTAGCACATTAACCCACAGAACCACAAGGGGACTCCCAGAAACCCTATACAGGGTCACTATGATGACATCAAGAACATACACAGGGAGAAAGCAAAGGTCATTAAGAAGACAAGAAAGAACAAAAAGACCAAAATGATTTCAGAAGAGCCTTTGAAACTTGCTCTCCAGTGTGGAAATGGTAAAGCTAATGAAAGAAATGAGGTGAAAGAGCTGAACAGAAATTTTCAAATGGTAGCTCAAGAAAACAAAGTCAAATATTATAATGAAATGTACAAAGATCTGGTGTTAGAAAACCAAAAGGGAAGAAAATGGTCAACATTTCTCAAGCTGAGGTAACTGAAGAAAAAATTCAAGCTTCGACTTGCAATATTGAAGGATTCTTTGGGCAAAATATGGGATGATGCAGAAAGCATCAAAAAAGAAGATGAAAGGTATACACAGTCACCAAGCCAAAAAGAAATAGTCAATGTTTAATCATTTCAAGAGGTACCAGATGATGAAGGGCCAATGATACTGAAGAAAGAAGCCCAAGGTGCACTGAAGTCATTGGCAAAGAACAAGGCTCTGGGAATTGATGGAATACAAATTGAAATCTTTTAACAAACAGACTGGAAACTGGAGGCAGTCACTCATCTATGCCAAGAAATTTGGAAGACAATTACCTGGTCAATTGATTGAAAGAGATCCATATTTGTGTCCATTCCAAAGAGAGGTAACCCAAGGGAATGTGAAAATCATCAGGCCATATCATTAATTGCATGCAAGTAAAATTTTACTAAAAATAATTCAAAAACGGCTGCAAGAGTACATTGATAGGGAACTACCCGAGGTTGAAGCTGGATTATAAAACAAGGAAATGGAACGACGGATATCATTGCTGACATCAGATGGATCTTGGATGAAAGCAGAGAATATCAGAAAAAATGTTTACCTGTGCTTTATTAACTACACAAAGGCTTTTAATTGTGTGGATCATGAAAAGCTATGGACAATATTGCAGAGAATGAGCACTCTGAAACACTTAATTGTGCTTATGAGGAACCTGTACACAGACCAAGAGGCAGTTGTTTGAACAGAACAGGGAACATTGAATGGTTTGATATTAGGAAAGGTGTGCACCATCACCAGGTCTAAAGTTGTTGTTCTTAGTAGGTGCTGTTAAGTCGGTTCTGACTCCCAGTGACACTGTGCAAACAAAACCAAATGCTACCTGGTCCTGCACTATTCTCACAATCGTTCAGCCTAAGCCCATTGTTACTGCCACTGTGCCAGTTCATCTTGTTGAGGGGGTCTTTCTCTTTTTCGCTGACCCTTTACCAAGCATGATGTCCTCCTTAGGACTGCTCCTACCTGGTAATATATCTGAAGTATGAGAGATGAAGTTTCACCATCCTGGCTTCTAAAGAGCATTCTGGTTGTACTTCTAACATAGATTTGTTTCTTCTTCTGGAAGACCATAGTACTTTTAATATTCTTCTCCAACACCATAACTCAAAGTTCATCAATTCTTCTTTGGACTTCCTTATTCATTGTCCACTTTCACAAGCATATGAAGCTATTGAAAATACCATGGTTTGGGGTAGGTGCGTCTTAGTGCTCACACTGACTTCTTTGTTTCTGAACACTCTAACAAGGTCTTGTTTGGCAGACTTGCCTCATGCAATTTATTGTTTCATTTCTTGACTGTTGCTTCCATGAGTGATGACAATGGATACAAGTAAAATGAAGTCTTTTGACAACTTCAATCTTTTTCCATTTAATATAATGCTATTTATTGGCCAAGTGTTGAGGATTTTTGTTTTCTTTACATCGAAATGCAATCCATACTGAAGCCTGTGGTCTTTGATCTTCATCAGTAAGTTATTGTACATCCTCTTCACTTTTAGCAAGCATGGTTTTATTATTTGCATATTGCATGTTGTTAATGAGTCTTCCACCAATCCTGATGCTGTGTTCCTCTTCATATAATCCAGTTTCTGCGATTATATGCTCAGAATACAGATTGAATAAGTATTGTGAGATAATATAACCCTGGCACACAACTTTCCCAATTTTATACCATTCAGTGTCCCCTTGTTCTTTATGAAGGATTGCCTCTTGGTTTATGTACAGGTTTCTCATGAGGATAATTAAGTGTTCCAGAATACTCATTCTCCTCAATGTTATCCATGGCTCATTACGATCCACCCTGAATCTATAAAAATCATCTGTGGCTACTGTTAAAATGTAGATTCTGATTCAATATACCTCAGATGGAAACTCAAATTCTCTATAGGGGGGTCCAACCAGAATGAACTGCTTTAAAGACCTGCCAAATTCTCAGTGGAATACAAACATTGTGTATTGTGTTCTAGCACTCTGTTTGCAATGTGTCAGCTCACTTATGATTATATGCTTTCTTTTAATAGTACTTAATTTGCACATATCTTGCATCTTTGTGCAAAAAAAAAATCAAGCAAGACACACCACACAATGAATCCGAGTCATCCACCTCTGACATCTCTACATTTCCTGATAAGTTTGTAACTGTTTCTCCCCTGGAAACTCCTGATGGTTCTGTCATCAGGCCCTAGTTTCCATTATTCAGCAGTGTCAGTCCTTTTATACAGTCCTCTTTCAAGCTACCTTCAGCTGCTCCTCTGAAGGCAGACCTGTTCTGCTCTGTAAAGATTACAGTCTAGAAAGCCCTATGGTATGGGGCACTTCTATGTTACATGGGGCTGCTTTGAGTCCCAAACACCTTGATAGCACTCAAAAACAGCAATATGTTACTATACATTTGTTAGAAATTTTACAAATCCTTAAAAATGTGCTAATATTTTCATGAATGAAAATATCTGAAGATAGCTATTATTTCTTTTAGGAATTATAGTGGAAATATTCCCAAGCTTTGCTGCATATTAGCGTTATCTGGAAAGGTTTATGGAACCCTGGTGGCACAGTGGTTAAGTGTCTGACTGCTAATCAAAAGTTTGGCAGTTTGAACCTACCAGCTGCTCTGGGGTGGGGGAGATATGGCACTTATTTGTACGGAGATTCCTGCCTTGCAAAACCTATGGGCCAGTTCTGTTCTGTTCTGTTCTATAAGGTCTTTATAACTCAGAATTCACCTAAAGTCAATGAATTCTTCCCAGATCTGCTTCTCCAAGTCTGTTCTTTTAAGTGAGCTTTTTTGTATTTTTCCCCCTCAATATAAGGAATTTCAGGAATGCATTTATGTTATAGTAGAAATGATTGTTTTGGTTTTCAAAATAAAAATAATGTAAACAGTACGTAAGAAATAAAAGTACAAGTATTTTAACAATACGCCTTCTCCTTTATAAACCAAAACAGCGAGCCTCCTGACAGAATGGTTTTCCAGACCTTCATGGTATTGTATGTTGTTGTTGTTAAGTACCGTGGAGTTGGTTCCGATTCATAGTGGCCCTGTCCAGGGTTTCCGAGGCTGTAAATCTTTATTTGCAGAAAGCCTCATCTTTTGCCCACAGAACGGCTGGTAATTTCAAACTGCCGACCTTGAGGTGAGCAGCCCAATTCTTATACACCAGTGTAAATCTAGCTTGTGTGTTCTGTGGCCTCACCATTGGCTACTGAGGAATATGAATCATGCTTAAAGTATTAACGATTGTCTCCATTGTTTTATTAAGAAGCAGTCAGCTGTGGCTTTTCCTGAATCGTTCTACCCTTATTATCCTTTTGCTAAATTAAGTGTTGTCCAGTCAGTTCCAACTCAGAGTAAGCCAATGTAGCATTTCTGAGACTTTAAATATTTGCAGGTGCAGAAAGCCTCATCTTTCTTCCGCAGTGTGGCTGATGGGCTGGAAATGCCAACTTAAGTTTGTTGGCAAAACCCACAGTGCCACACCAGGACTCTCACTTTTAGGAGACAGCGTAGTGGTTACTGCTAGTCTCACGGTCAGCAGTTCGAAACTACCAGCGGTTCCATGGGAGAAAGATGAGGCATTCTGCTCCTGTAAAGATTTACAACCTCGGAAACCCTGTTACAGGGTCGCTATGAGTCGGAATCGACTCCACGGCACATCATAACAACAACAACAACATCCTAAAAGTGACCCCATAGAATAAGCACGGGACTGGTGTGGCGCTGTGGGTTAATGCACCAGACTGCAAAGCCGTTTGAACTACAAGGTCAGTGGTTCAAGCTTACTAGTCACTCCTTGGAAACTCTACACAGGGTCGCTATGGGTCAGAACCGACTCGATGGCACTTAACAACAACAACAACATGAACCACAAGTTGGCAGTTCTAACCCATCAGCTACTCTGTGGAAGACACATAGTATGGCGCTGTGGGTTAATGCACCAGACTGCAAGGCCGTTTGAACTGCAAGGTCCGCAGTTTAGGCTCACCAATCGCTCCTTGGAAACCCTATTTAGGGTTGCTATGGGTTGGAACCGACTCGATGGCACTTAACAACAAACTTTCTAAATTACTCCCATGGTTACAAGGCTAATTTAGATATATACTTATAAGTACTTTATGTATTTGTATGTAACTCATTTGTAAAGTAGTAAGTTTCTTTACTCATAGGATTTCTCTATATCTGTGATCCTTAAGGACTACAGAAAATGTAACAAGTTTTAAGACTTGTAATAAATTTTCAAAGCAAAAGAAATTTTGTGATGCACTGTACACATGGCACAGCTGTTATGTATCTGACATTGATTTCATGAACGATACACGAGGTCATAGACATAGTATAATGCATTTATGATTAGTTCCATAAGTTACTATAGAATGTTAAATCATAAGCACACCCTAAGGGATGAGATTTCATGCATTATTCACTTTAAAAGGTGGCACAATTTTATTTTCTAAAATCTCTTCAATAATACTTGTTGTTGTTGTTATGTGCCATGGAGTCGGTTCCGACTCATAACAACACTGTACAGGGTTTCCGAGGCTGTAATTCTTTATGGGAGCAGAAAGCCCCATTTTTCTCCCGCAGAACAGCTGGTAGTTTTGAACTGCTAACCGTGAGACTAGCAGCCCAATTCATAACCACGACGCTACTTACACCTCATAATAATGAGGCTTAGAAGAGTAGAAGTGACTTTTGCAATGGAACATAATTCGGTAGCAGAGTCAAGATTAGAATCCAGTCTGGTGCACGTTTATAACAAATTTATTTTTATTGGCGGTGCGGACCTGCCTTTTATTTACTCATTTCACCCTGAAGACCGAGAGACTTCCAGGTTTCCTAGAAGTTCGAGCAGTTCTTTTCTAAGGGACGCTCACATACCTGCTTGGATTGAGTTTGTTAAAGTAAATGATGATGTCTCCGTTGGAGCTCTTAGAGATAAATGCAGAATATGCGAACATGCTTTTTCTTCAGGCTCCAGCATGCACAGCTTTGTTTTGTCTAGTGTCATTTAGCTTTTCTTTTATTTCATTTTCTGCCCATGCTGCAGAATTCGGCCATGGAGCCCAGTTTCCCGTACCCACATTTCTTACAAGGGCACCAATTTTATATCTTCTTCACTTTTACTCGAAACACCTTATTCCGTATTCTCCCTACTTCCCGGTCTTTTCCAATATTTTTTCTAGTAAAGTCTACTACATCGCCTTTTAGGCATTGTTCTCTCAGTTTAGGAAAGTCACTCTCCCACTTTCTCCCTCTTACCCCACCTACTGGCAGCTTCTTCCCTTTTTCCGCCTCTAGTTCGTTTTTTGTCTCCCACGACTTCCGGGATCGCAGCCCGGAAGAATCACCGAAACGCACTGCACACGCGCACTAGTTCTCCACTGCTCTAGAGCTCTGGTTCTTTTGGTGTTGCCCTGTTCTCCTGGCCTCCGCGGCTGTGGCAATTCTCGCGATATTTGCTGTTGTATTTGGGCGCCGGTTGGTGGCGGGTCCTTTTGGCTCCTCTTGTTACTGGCGCTGCCGCGTTGCCCGGTTTTTCCGGGCCAAACATCATGACGTCCGCTTTGGAGAACTACATCAACCGTATCCTCGGGAGGGCCGGCTTGGCGAGGCCCTTGTCACCACGGCAGCGGCGCCGCGGCTGGAGAAGCCGGGGGTCGGGATCCGTGGTTGTTTGGGGCGCGAGTGAGGGGGTAAGGACCCGCGGCCGGGGTTCTAGCCGCCGATCCTGTCGCAGGCCCAAGGTGTATTTTAATTTTGTCCTAAAATAAAGTAAACCCAATTTAATTATCTCGGACTTTTCCGTCTCTATCGCTTTACGCTGCTGATTCATTCTTACTATTTATTCCTTCAGGACCCTTGTGAGAATAAGATACACAGCTGGCATCGAGGGGACAATGGCCTTGTAAATTCTATGTACTTGTTTTATTCATAAGCATGCTCATTGTTGGGGTAGCAAAAGTTTACACTATCCACAAATTGAGTTTACTGGTTGAAGTCTCAACTTCTATGTTGATAGAATTAAAACCATGCTTGCTTTTTCAATGGATTGTCACAAGAAGCCCAAACTCTTAAATAATCCGATGTGTATGTTACCGCTTTAAAGAAGTATATACACTGGGAACGAAAGTTAAATACTGAAACCTTTTAATAATGTAAGTAAGCACAGTGGTCTCTTGTGACAATGATTATAAGTGTCCTTTTTATTCCAGAAAACGGGTCCTGGAATATTGCCTTAACATGCTTGAAATCAAATCGACACTGGTTGATTTAGCAAGCATTCAAGTTTTATTCTAGAAATGAATAAATATGCCTAAGAAAGTGAGAAATGTCTTGAATAAAGTCAAATTCTCCTAGTAAAAAAAAAGTACCAAGTACCCTGGCTGTTTTGAGATGAGTATACTCATCACAAAGAGAAAGCTATTGTCTCCTTTTTGTTTTCACTTGTGTAGTTATCTCCAAGATATAACTGAAGAAGTTTGAAACTTTTAAGTGCTTATGTTGTGAACTTAGTAACCGTTTTGAATAGTTGTTTATTAATTTTGTCACTTTAGTTATTCAAACCATTCTCTTACCAGATTCCAAGTTTTCACCTTGTATTCCCTAAGAAATGCTTTCCTTAATTCAATTACCAGGAACTGTAGCTGTTATTACTTCTGATGGAAGAATGATTGTGGTAAGTATTGAGCCTTCTCATTCTTTGTCTTTGAAGCTGTTGATAGTAAAATAATTGTACACACCACCACAGTAGACTGGCATGGCAATTTCCTTAAGATTTAACTCTTTGCCCTGCTCTCTTTAATAAACATCCACTGATTCAGTTTAATCTGCACTCAATGCTTTATTAATAAGCACTGAATGCAGGTTACCTACTAGGCTTCTGCTAGCATCTTGTGTGAATAGGTTCTTCCCATCATGGAGGATCTAATCTGCGGGTGTCTTTTTCTGTCTTAGTCTTGTGTATCTTCCTTTTCCATTTTTTCTTTCTTTCCCATTCAGAGTTTGGACAGCTGCCACATGAATCATATAGTTTGTGTTTAATTTTTAGAAAGAAACTACTCTTTTATGATTTAGATACTATATATATAGCATAATGAACATTTATGGTTTTTATTTTTATGTGGTTTATGATTTTTCTCAGGTTACATGACCTCTTTTCTCTAAGACAATATATGATGATTGACAAATAATTTATTTGATCTTATTTATCCTTTTATTACAATGTTGTTATTATTAGGTGCCATGGAGTTGATGTTTAACTCATAGTGGCCCTATGTGACAGAAGATCTGCCCCATAGGGTTTACTCTTTATGGAATCTTTACGAAAGCAAGTCGGCAGGTCTTTTTCCCAAAGAGCTAGATGGGATAGAACTACTTCTGGCCTCCCAGTTAGCAGTTAAGAGCTAAGCTATTGCAGCACCAAGTTTCCCTTTGGCTATGATACAAAAAACAACAACAAACCTAAGCTGGTGCTGCCTAGTGGATTCCAACTCACAGTGACCCTTTAGGACAGAATCCGACTGCTCCAGGACTGTCATCGTCACGGAAGCCTACTGCCACACTTTTCTTCCTTGGAATGAATAAGAGGTTTGAACCACTGATCTTTCAGTTAGCCAGCTAATAACGCTTACCAGGGCTCCATCTTTTAATTCCAGAAAAATCTGAATTCTCTCTCTGACTCGATCTTGGAAAACCTTTCTTAGTTACTAGTTTAACTCATATAACAAAGGATTTCACTTTCTTATGGTTTATACTTGGTTTTAAAATTTGATGTGAGGAATTTAATCCCATGAATTTTGGCTACTAAATCATTTTATCTCCATTTTTAATTTATAATGCGTTTGCTTTCAGAAAGATTGTAAGGCTTCTAATCTTTCTCAAAGGAGCCATGTGGTACAGTGTTTAAACACTTGGCTGCTAACTAAACTGTCGGTGGTTCAAACCCACCAACCACTCCAATAGAAAAATGTGGCAGTCTTCTGTAAAGGTTGTTGTTATGTGACCTCAAGTCGGTTCCTACAAATAGCAACCCTGTATAGGGTTTCTGAGGAGTAGCTGGTAGGTTTAAATCACCAGCCTTGCAGTTAGCAGTTCAGTACTTATCCTAGAGCGCCACACCAGAATCCCAGTCTCAGAAATCCACTTGGAAATAAGATCTAATTTATATGTTTATATATACTTTCTCCTAAAATTTCACTTATTTTAATATGTATCATTTGTAACTCAACAGCTCTACGTATTAGTCATACATTGTGTGGTGCTGGGTTTTCTCTCCTTTCTTACCAAGAGTGTGTTTTGTGCCCTGAGGTGCTGGTGGTTATTACAAAATGTATTTTAAATGAATGCTTTACTGGATTTGCCTGACAAGTACAACGGTTGTCGAGTTAAGATTTATTTGAATTTTATGCATTCAAATAAGTGAGAATATTTCTCTTGGATATTTTCTTCCCAGGGAACTCTGAAAGGTTTTGACCAGACCATTAATTTGATTTTGGATGAAAGTCATGAACGAGTTTTCAGCTCTTCACAGGGAGTTGAACAAGTGGTATTAGGATTATATATTGTAAGAGGTGACAACGTGTAAGTAAAATATACCCTGAAAGTTCTGCTGCAGCTATATATACCTTACTACATTATTGGAAAGATTATAAGTAAAAATGATTGCCTTGTAACATGAAGATGTTTTCTGAAAATAACAGTTTTTCATCCATACATAGTTAAAAGGATCATATATTCACTAGTATTATGAATGTGATTTTTCTTATATTGTATTTCTTTAAAGTAAGACATATCTATTTCATGTTATATTCTTCAAGAGTCAACCAAAGTCATGTATAAAGTACATTTTTTTATCTACTGAGCTTAATCTATATTTCTAATAGCTAAGTGACCTGGATAGAGTCCAGAATACTTCATTACAGAGACTTCTTAGAATGTTCTTCTAAAATACCCCTAATTTCAGAAGAACATAAATATACCTTCAGTTCTTTAATTAATGGTAAGTACATATATATTCCACCAGAGTTTAGTACTTAGCATTTATTAAGGAACTGAAGACTTTATACTGAGTTTTGTTCTTATATGTTCAGTTTACTGCCATAGGAAATTATTCATCTTTTATTTTAAGAAATTCTCCCAGTTTAGTTGAAAGTTTTGGAAGAATGGTACTGTTTCCATTTGAATAGTAAGATTTTTAAAAGGTGAATTTTACTTTGGAGATGACATTGTTCTAACACTTGATTTTTAATTTTTTCCTTCATAAATGATTATAGTGCAGTCATTGGAGAAATTGATGAAGAGACAGATTCTGCACTTGATTTGGGGAATATTCGAGCGGAACCTCTAAACTCCGTAGCACACTGAGGAAAAATTATGTACCCTGGACATCTGTAAATCTTTGTACAGAAACTGATTATTCTGAGGAAGATGTGCAGAATTTTTATGAATGTGTAATTGTGGATTTTGATTCATGGATTCATTATAATATGCTATGTAAATTAAAATATTTACTACATTTTATTGAAACAGATTTCTTTCTTTTTTTGTCTTAAGTCATAGGTTTGGCAGTGACTGTTCTTAAGTTCCCTGGAGTTAGTTTTGACTCGTGGTGACCCTAAGGATAACAGAGCGCAACAGTTCCCTATCCTGCGCCATCCTTCCAATGATTACACTTGAGCTGTTGTTGTTACACAGTGCTGCTGCCACTTGTTGGTCTTTCTCTTTCACTGACCCTCCGCTTTACCAACCATGGTGTCCTTCTCCAGGAACTGGTCCTTCCTGATAACTTATCTGAAATTTGAGAGACAAAGCCTCACCATCCTGGCTTTAAGGAACATTTGGGCTGTACTTCTTCTAACACAGATTTGTTTGTTCTTATGGCAGTTCATGACATGTTTAATATACTCCAACACCTAAACATAAATGCATCAATTCTTCTGTGGTCTTCCTTATTCATTGTCCATCTTTCACATACATATGTTCTTGTTGTTAGGTACCATCGAGTTGGTACTTATGCACAGCAGAACGAAACACTGCCCGATCCTGATCCAACCTCACTTACGGTTGGCTATGCTTGAGTCCATCGATGCTGCCACTTGGCCAATCCATCTCATTGGGGGTCCTCCTCTTTTTTCTTTGGTCCTCTACCTTACCAAACATGATATCCTTCTCCAGTGACTGGTCCTTCCTGACAATATGTCCGAAGTATGAGAGACAAAGTTTGGCCATCTTGGCCTTCAAGGAACACTCTGGCTATACTTGTTCCAAAATGGATCTATTGGCTCTTTTGGCAGCCCATGGCACTTTCAATATTCTCCTCCAACACCCAAAGCATCAATTCTACAGTCTTCCTTATTCACTGTCCAGCTTTCACATGCATATGAGGTTATTGAAAATACCATAGCTTGGGTCATTCGCACCTTAGTCCTCAAGCTGACATCTTTGCTCCTCAACATTTTAAAAAGGTCTTGGGCAGCAGATTTGCCTAATTAATATGTCGTTTGATTTCTTGACTGTTGCTTCCATGAGTGCTGATAGTTGATCCAAGAAGAATGAACTCCTTGACAACTTCAATCTTTTCTCCATTGAGAAGATTGTTTATTAGTCCACGGGTGAGGATTTTTGTTTTCTTTATATTGAGATGTAATCCGTAGGGAAGGCTGTGCTCTTTGATCTTCATCAGTAAATGTTTTAGTCCTCTTCACTTTCAGCAAGCAAGGTTGTATCATCTGCATATCGCAGGTTGTTAATGAGTCTTCCTCCTATCCTGATACCACATTTTTCTTCGCAGAATCCAGCTTCAAGGATTATTTGCTCAGCATAGAGATTGAATAAGTATGGTGAAAGAATACAACCTTGTCACACACCTTTTTTAATTTTAAACCATTCAGTATTCCCATGTTCAGTTTGAACAATTGCTTCTTGGTCCAGGTACAGATTCCTCATGAGCACAATTAACTGTTCCGGAATACTCATACTTTGCAATGTTGTCCACAGTTTTTTATGATCTACACAGTTGAAAGACTACGTAGTCAATAAAATACAGAATATCTTTCTGATATTCCCTGCTAGCCAAAATCCATCGTACTTCAGCAATGATATCTCATTCCACGGCCTCTTCTGAATCTGGCTTGAACCTCTGGAAGGTCTCTGTCAATGTATGATTATTGTAGCCGTGTCTGTATCACCTTCAGCAAAACTTTACTCGCATGGGATATCAAAGAGATTGATGATTTCTGCATTCTGTTGGGTCACCTTTCTTTGGAATGGGCACAAATATGGATCTCCAATCGGTCAGCCAGATAGTTGTCTTCCAAATTTCTTGGCAGAGATGAGTGAGTGCCTCCTGTGCCGCCTCACTTTCTTGAAAGATTTCAACGTTTATTCCATCAATTCCTGGTTCCTTGTTCTTTGCCAATTCCTTCAATGCACCTTGGACTTCCTCCTTCAGTATCATTGACTCTTGATCGTATGCTACCTCTGGAAATGGTTGAACATGAACCATTTCCTTTTGGTACAGTGACTGTATTCTTTCCATCTTCTCTTGATGCTTTTTGCATCATTCAATAATTTGCTCAGTGAATCTTTCAACGATGAAAGTCGAGGCTTGAATTTTTTCTTCACTTCCCCCAGCTTGAGAAATGCTGAGCGTGTTCTTCCTTTTTGGTTATCTGATTCCAGATCTTTACACATTTTGTTGTAATATTTGATTTTATCCTCTTGAGCTGATCTTTGAGATTTTCTGTTCATCTCTTGTACCACCTCAGTTTTTCCATTTGCTTTAGCATCTCTATGGGGGAGAGCATGCATATGCTATGAGGCTACTGTCCTCAATCTGATAACCTTGTTGTTAAGTGCCGTCGAGTCGGTTCCGACCCATAGCGACCCTGAACAGGGTTTCCGAGGCTGTAAATCTTTACGGGAGCAGAATGCCTCATCTTTCTCCCACGGTGCAGCTGGTAGTTTTGAACTGTTGACCTTGTGGTTTGCAGCCCGATTCGTAACCACTACGCTACCAGAGCTCTGTAATCTGATAGTTTAGCTCTTTTTAAACAATTAAAAAAGATTTGTGTAACATATTTGCTTAATGCAATATGTCATTTGATTTCTTGACTTCTGCTCACATGAGCTGATTGCAGATCCAAACAAAATGAACTGTTTGACAGCTTCCATCTTTTCTCCGTTTGTCATGATACTATTACTGGTCCAGTGGTGAGGATTTTTGTTCTCTTTACAATGAGGTACAATCCATACTGAAGGCTATGGTCTTTGACCTTCAGTAAGTTTTTAACTCCTCTGCTTTCAGCAAGCAAGGTTTGTATCATCTGTATGTTGCAGGTTGTTAATGAGTCTTCCTCCAATCCTGAGAAAGGATACAACCCTGGCGGTACATCTTTACTGATTCTAAATCACTCAGTATCCCTTTGTTCTGTTCTAATGACTGCCTTTGGGTCTATGTACAGGTTCCTCCTGAGCATAATTTAGTGTTATCCATACTTGTCATGATTCACATAGCCTAGACGTAGTCAATAAAGTACAAGTAAACAACTTACTGGCGTTCTCTTCTTTTAGCTAAGATCCATCTGACATCAGCAATGATACTCCTCATTTTAAATCCTCTTCTGAATCCAGCTTAAATTTCAGACAGTTCCCTGACATATACTATTGCAACTGTTGTTGAGAAATTTTCAGTAAAATTGTATTTACTTGTGATACTAATGATATTAGATGATTTCCACATTCCATTGCATCACCACTCTGGAATCAAGCATGTATTTTTAAACAGATGAGTGAGAGCCTCCAGTGGTTTATCAGTTTGTTAATAGATTTTGATTGTTGTTGTTAGGTGCCATCGAGTCGGTACCGATTCATAGCTACCCTATGCACAACAGAATGAAACACTGCCCGGTCCTGGGCCAACCTCACAATTGTTGCCATGCTTGAGCCCATCAATGCTACCATATTGCCAATCGCTGGGGGTCTTCCTCTTTTTCTCTGATCCTCCACTTTGCCAAACATGATTTTGATTAGTATTCCGTCAATTCCTGGAGTCTAGTTTTTCACTTATGCCGTCAGTGTAGCTTGGACTTCCTTTAGCACCTCGGGTTCTTGATCATGCTACTTCTTGGAAATGGTTGAACATTGAGCAATTCTTTTTGGTACAGTGAATCTGTATACCTCCCATCTCTTTTTGATGTGTTCTACATCATTCAATATTTTGTGCATAGAGTCCTTCAATATTTCAACCTGAGGCTTTAGTTTTTCTTAGTCTCTTAAAGCTTTCGAAATGCTGAGCATGTTCTTATTTCTAACTCTAGGAGGTATTTGAACATTCATTATAGTACTTGACATGGTATTTTCAGAAATTTCTGTTCAGCTCTTTTGCTTCATATCGTCCATTCACTTTAGCATCTACACTGAAGATCAAATTTCAGAGTCTCTGCTTACATCCATTTAGTCTTTTTTGTCTTCTTAATGACCTTTCGTTTTCTTGAATGACGTTTCTGAGGTTATCCCACAACTCTTTTGGTCTTTGGTCATTGGTGTCTAATGCATAGAATTTATTCTTGAGATGGTCTCTGAAATTCAGGTGGGCTAACTTCAAGGTCATATTTTGGCTCTCGTCAATTTGTTTTAATTTTCTTCAGCTTCAGCCTGAGCTTGCATATGAGCATTGATGGTCTGTTCCATAGTTTGCACCTCGTCTTGTTTTGGAGGATGATGATAAAATTTCCACTGTATTTCCCTCAGATGTAGTCGATTTGATTACTGTATATCCCATCTACATTTCATATGCTACCATTTCAAGAGGTAGCATATATATGATCAAGGGCCAATGTTACTAAAGGAAAAAGTCCAAGGTGCATTAAAGGCATTGGCAAAAAACGACACTGAATTGATGGAATACAAATTGAAATGTTTCAACAAATGATTTTTGCTGTTGTTAGGTGCCATCGAGTCAGTAGCTCCTCATAGCGACCGTATACACAGTAGAATGAAACACTGCCGGTCTTGCACAAGCTTACAATCTTTGCTACTGCCACTGAACCCATTGCTGCTACCACTGTGTCAGTCCATCAAAGTAGGACCTTCTCTTCTTCTCCCACCCTCCACTTTACCAAACATGATTTCTTTCTCTGGGGACTGGTCCCTGCTGAAAATATGTCTAAAGAATGAACGATTCTGGTTTCCAAGGAGCATTCTGGCTATACTTCTTCCAATAAAGGTCTCTGTTCTTTTGGCAGTCTATGGTATTTTTAATATTCTCCAACACCATAACTCAAATGTACCAATTCTTCTATGGTCTACCTTATTCACTGTCCAACTTTTACATGTATATGATATTGAAAATACCAGGACTTGAGTCAGGCACACCTAAGTCCTCAAAATGGTGTCTTTGCTCCTAAAAACATTAAAGAGGTCTTGGGCAGAAGATTTGCCTAATGCAATATGCCGTTTGATTTCTTAACTGTTGCTTCCATGAATGTTGAAGGTTGATCCATGCAAAATGAAATCTTCGTCAACTTCAATCTTTTCCTCCCTGATATAGATGTTGCTTGGTCCCATGGTGAAGATTTTTATTTTCTTTACTTTGAGGTGATTAAAGATCAAAGTCTTTGATCTTCATCGGTAAATATTTTAAGTCCTCTTCACTTTCAGCAAGCAAGGTTTCGAGTCTTCCTTCAATCCTGATGCCATGTTTTTCTTCGTATAATCTAGCTTCCTTGAATTATTTACTCAGCATTGTTGTTATGTGCCGTGGAGTTGGTTCTGACTCATAGTGACCCTGTACAGGGTTTCCGAGGCTTTAAATATTTACGGGAGCAGAATGCCTCGTCTTTCTCCCACAGAACAGCTGGTAGTTTCGAATTGCTGACCTTGCAGTTCGCAGCCTGATTCATAACCACTACGCTACCAGTGCTCCAGACTGAATAAGTATGATGAAAGAATACAACCCTGGCACACACCTTTCCTAATTTTAAACCATTCGGTGTCCCCTTTTTCTGTTCTAAGAACTGTCTCTTGGTCTATGTACATTTTCCTCATGAGCAAAATTAAGTGTTCCATAATACTCATTTTCTGCAGTGTTGTCCATAGCTAGTCATGTCCACACAATCGAAAGCCTTGTGTAGTCAACAAAGCACAGGTAATCGTCTTTCTGACATTCACTGCTTTCAGTCAAGATCCAGCTGATCTCAGCAATGATATCTCTAATGCCACGTCCTCTTCTGAATTCAGCTTGAACCTCTGGAAATTCTCCTATGGTTGCAGCAATTTTTGTATTATCTTTAGCAAAATTTTATTTGCATGCAACATTAATGATATTTTCCAATGATTTCCATATTCCTTGGGTCATCTCTCTTTGGGATGAGCGCAAATATGGATCTCTTTTAGTCAGTTGGTCAGGAAGCTGTCTTCCATATTTTTTGGCATTTGTGTGAGTGCCTCCAGTGCTGCATCAGTTTGTTGAAAGATTTTAACTTGTATTGTATCAACGTCCCTTGGAATTCTTCCTTCAGTACTATCAGCTCTTGATTATCTGCTGCCTCTTGAAATGGTTGAACATTGACCATTTCTTTTTGGTACAGTGACTCTGTATTCCTTCCATCTTCTTTTGATGCTTTCTGCATCATTGAATATTTTGCCCATAGAGTCCTTCAGAATTTCAAGTCAAGGTTTGATTTTTTTCTTTGATTTCTTCAACTTCAGTGATGCTTAGCATGTTCTTCCCTTTTGGTTTTCTAACTCCAGGTCTTTGCACATTTCATTATAATATTTGACTTTATCTTCTAGAGCTGTCCTTTGAAGTTTTCTAACTATTTGCTTTAGCTTCTCTATACTGGAGAGCAAGTTTCAGAGTCTCTTTTGATATCATTTTGATCTTTTGCTTCTTTCTTGTTTTCTTAATGACCGTTTGCTTTCTTCCTGTATGTTGTTCTTGATACCATACCACAACTCTTCTGGTCTGCAGTGTTTAGTATCTAATACATCAAATCTGTGCTTCAGATTATTTCTAAATTCAGGTGGGATATGTTCAAGATCATATTTTGGCTCTTGTGGACTTGTTTCAATTTTCTTCAGCTTCAGCCTGAACTTACATATGAAAATTTGATGGTCTGTTCCACAGTCTGCCCCTGACCTTGTTTTGGTTGATGATATGGAGCTTTTCAATCATCTGTTTCCATAGATGTAGTCTTGGATTTCTGTGTATTCCATCTGATGAGGTCCATGTGTATATTCATGTTTTATGCTGTTTGAAAAAGCTATTTGCAATGAAGAAGTCATTGGTCTTGCAAAATTCTATCATGCAATCTCCAGCATCATTTCTATCACCTAGGCCTTATTTCCCAATGACTGATCCTTCCTGTTTGTTTCCAACCTTTGCATTCCAATTGCCAGTAATTATCAATACGGAAACTGAATTATCTGAAGAAAAACATGGCATCAGGATTGGAAAAAGTACAGCCAGAATGCTCCTTGGAAACCAGGATGGCCAGACTTCATCTCTCATACTTCGGGCATATTATCAGCAAGAACAAGTACCTGGGAAAGGATATCATGTTTGGTAAAGTGGAGGATCAGAGAAAAAGAAGGAAGACCACAACAAAATGGATTGGCATGGCTGCAGCAGCAATGAGCTAAAATATAGCAACAATTGTGAGGTTGGTACAGGACTGTGTAATGTTTCAGTGGCAGCAGCAATCGCCAGACTTTTGTCTCTCATACACTGGACATATTATCAGGAAGGAACAGTCACTGGAGAAGGATATCATGTGAGGTAAAGTAGAGGGTCAGTGAAAAAGAAGAAGCCCCCCAAAGAGATGGATTGGCACAGTAACAGGAGCAATGGGCTTTAATGTAGCAACGACTCAGGTTGGTGCAGAATCAGGCAGTGTGTCTTTCTGTTGTGCGTAGGGATGCTATGAGTTGTACTAACTCAGTGGTACCTAAAAACAACAACATATTCCATCTGGTGAGTTTCATCTATGCAGTCATCTTTTATGGTTGTTTTTTTAAAGTTATTTGCAATGAGTAAGTCATTGATCATACAAAATTTTATCATGACCTCCAGCATCATTTCTATCACCAAGATTATATATCCATCTACTGATCCTCCTCCTTTGTTTCCAACACTTGTATTCCAATTAGCTATCAATACATCTTGATTGCATGTTTGTTCAATTTCAGACTGAATAAGTAGGTAAAAATTTTCAATTTCATTATCACTGGCTTTAGTGGCTGGTGCATAAATTTGAATAAAAGTTGTGCTAACTTTTCTTTCTTGTAGGTGTTTGGCAGTTCCATTTCTTTTCAATTTGTCATTTCCAGCATAGTAAGCTGTATGACTGTCTGACTCAAAATGGCCAATGCCAGTCTATATCAGCTCACTAATACTTGGAACATCATTATTTATGCATTCCATTTCATTTTTGAAAACTTCTAAATATCCTAGATTCATACTTTGTACATTACATGTTTTGATTAATAGATGTTTGTTTCTCTTCATTTTGAGTTGTACCCCTTCAACAAATGAAGGTCCCCAAAGCTTTTCTACATTCCTGGGATCAAAGTCATTTCTACTTTGAGGAGGAAGCTCTTCCCCCGTTATATTTTGAGTGCCTTCCAACCTGAGAGGCTTATCTTTAGGCATTACATCTGACACTGTCCCGCTGCTGTGGATAAGGTTTTTTCTGAATAAAGATTCAGAAATAGTCAGCATCTGCTTCCTAATTTGTCTTAGTCTGGAAGCTTTGCTGAACCTGTCTACCATGGGCGACTCTGCTGGATAGTAATAATCTGAGAAGATGGATTATGCGGAAAAATGTGGTATCAGGATTGGAGGAAGACCCATTCGCAACCTGTGATATGGAGATGATACAACCTTTGCCTAAAGCAAAGAGAACTTAAAACACTTACTGATAAAGATCAAAGACCACAGACCACAATCTTCAGTATGGGCTGTTTGTTCATTGTAAGACAACAACAATCACCACTGGACCAATAAATAACATCCATATAAATGCAGAAAAGATTGAAGTTGTCAAAGACTTCATTTTGTTTGGATTCACTATTAACACTCATGGAAGGGAAGCAGCAGTCAAGAAATTAAATGACCTATTGCTTTAGATAAATCTGCTGCACTAGACCTCTTTAAAGAGCTCAAGAACAAAGAAATCCCTTTGAGGACTAAGGTGTGCCTGTCCCAAAACACAGTGTTTTCAGTAGCCTCATATGCATGTGAAACTTGGATAGTGAATAAGGAAGACCATAAAAAAATGGATGCACTTGAGTTATATTGTCAGAGAAGAATATTAAAAGTAACAAGGACTGCCAGAAGAACAAACAAATCTATGTTGGAAGAAGTACAACCAGAATGCTCCCTAGAAGCCAGGATGGTGAGACTTCGTCTCTCATACTTTGGATACATTATCAGTACAGACCAGTGCTTGAGTAAGGACATCATGCTTGGTAAAGTCAGTGAAAAAGAGGAAAAGCCCAAATGAAATGGATTGAGACAGTGGTAGCAGCAATGCACTCAGGTATAACAATGATTGTGAGACTAGCAGAGACCCGGGCAGTGTTTCTTTCTGCTATGCATAGGGTCACTATGAGTTGGAATTGACTCAAAGACACCCAACAACAGCTTAACCACTATAGCACCAGAGCTCCCTAAACAACTGTTGTTGTTAAGTGCTGTTCAGTCTGTATTGACTCATAGAGACTCTCGATTTGGTTTCCAAGGAACCGCTGGTGGGTTTAAACCACTGACCTTGCAATTAACAATCCAGTACTTATCCTACAGTGCCACAGCCGTATACATATATAACTGGATAGATTTTGCTGTGTTTCAATAAAGCTTTATTTACAAAAACAGGTGGCTGGCTGGATTTGTTATCAGGCTAAAGTTGGCTGGGCCCTGGCCAACAACAAGTTCAACAAGAATAGATGATGGCTATTTATATAAATTCTGGAAAGGTTTCTAGATCCTTTTAGAGAATTGAAAGTGGATTTCATGATTTTTTTAATATTTAAAAATTATTTAGAGATGATGCTATGTATGAACACTATGAGTGGGTACCAACTTGATGACACCTAGCAACAGTGGTCACGATTTGATATTTGTAGCTTCAGGATTTATAATCAATTAGTGATGTTTTAACTGGTGCAATAGTGGGTAAAACAAACAGGGACAGTAAACTAAATGTTCTATTTTATTAAATATTGTTGTTGGTAAGTGTCGCTGAGTTGGTTCCAACTTACAGTGACCCTGTACAGGGTTTCTGAGGAGCAACTGGTGGATTTGAACCACTTTCTTGCTGTTCAAACTGACATTGCAGTCTAGTGCTTATCCTACAATGCCACACCAGGACTCCATTTTTTTTTTAATGTTTTATTGTGAGTTATATGATAGTTTATATGGGAGAACATTAGCTTTACACTCATCCTATCATATATTGTTTCTTTGCCATGGTTACAATCCCCTCCATGCATCATCAACCAACCAAAGGGTATCTCTACAAGCCTGTCTCCCAGTCGTCAGCACACAGCCCCTCTTCCTCTCTGGGTCTAAAGTCCCCAGGCGCTCCATCTCTCCATGTCATCATCTCTGCCTCCATCTCTGCTGTCACTGTTTCTCTAGGTAGGGTCCTGCACTCTGCTCTTCTCCCTTGATGGTTCCAGGGACCTCTGCTCCTGGACTTCAAAGTCAACCACTCCCCTCCTTTTGCTACAAAACATCTACCTTTACATCAGGACTCCATTTTAATAAATAGTTGTGTTTTATTATAAATTAGCAAATTAATTGCTAAAGTCAAAACGACTAAAGATCATTCATTTGTTAATTAAATTGGATTCTGACAGTACAAATGGTGAATCAGGTAGTTTCTCAACTAACTTGACCTACTAAGGCAAATTACACATAGACCTATAAACATAGCTCATAGTCCTTCTCCCTCACAAAAGTGAGTTTCTATTATGATGTGTCTTCTTCTTGATATAGTCTTTTGTTGTTCTTGTATGCTGTTGAGTCAGTTCCAACTCATAGCAATAGCGACTTTCTATAGGGTTTCTGAGAGTGGTTGGTGAATTTGAACTGCTAATCATGCAGTTACCAATTCAGTATTTACTCTGCAGTGACAAATCAGGGCTCTAGTATCTTCTAAACACTTATAAAATGTGTTTTCTTGATTGATGTAAGAGAAAGCATTCCCAAAGTAAGCCTTATCTCTGACATCCTTATTTTAGTAACGGTTTATGGAATAAGTAAATCGTAGTATAATCGATGGTATAGGAAAACCACCCCCTCTCTCCACCCTGGAGCACACATCGCAGGCTTGTTATATTCACTGTAGTTGAAATTTGGCTTCTTTTTTTCATGAGCACTGTAAAGGAACCACTATTATGAGTGGTTATGCGATTAATATGCAGTTTGAAGAGTTTTATATTCTTTAATGAGACTCTCATTCTATAATCAGTTCCTTATTTATGAAGAGGCTCAAATAAAATTTTACCAGTAATTAATTGTGTGTTTTATGACTCAGGCACTATTTAAACACAGTTAATGAATCAAAGAAACAAATGTTCCTTGGCAAAACATTTTGTTAAAGTTTTTTGAAAGGGAAAATTAACTGCAAAGTATCTGACTTGATTTTTTTTTTTCTTTTTAACTGAAATGATACTAGTTGACATATTTCAAAATATTATTATTAGGTTAAAGGACCTTAATAAATTAAATTACCTCCCATGCTGGTAATTTTGGCTTAAATATTTAATATCTTAATCCAAAAGTACAGGGTATCAAGATAAACTTCTCTTAATATTTACCTTATTCAAAACATGCTTTTTAAAATAATTCTATACTTCTAAATTAATAATATAAGATGTTTGATAAAAGTAACTTCTAACTGGTATTTCATGCAAATAGAGAATAGCCAAGTCAAAGAGCAAAGCAAATGTACCATTTTAATATTTATATAAGTGCTAATAAATATCTAAATATGTCAAAGAATATTTTTCTCTGAGCTATAGCCCAAAAGAGGGTGCTGTGAATGAGAAAGTAAATATTCCCTTAATACTAGAACACGAATTTGCTTGTCTAATACTCAGAGTTATAAATTACTGCTTCCCTGACAATATGGAATGTGCTGGGCCTGGTGCTGTAGGATAAGCACTAAGCTGCTTACCACAAAGTTGGTGTTTCAAATCCTATACAGAAAAACCTATATGGGCTTGCTATTAGTTGAACTGACTCAAAGGTACTTCACAACAACAATACCCTTCAAAATTGTTGTGTTGTTAGGTGCCATCAAGCCAGATCCAACCCATAGCAACCCTATGTACAACCGAACGAAATACCACACATACTCACAATTGCTGCTACATTTGAGCTGCTGCCACTGTGCCAATCCATGTTTTTGAGGTCTCACTCTTTTTCCCAGATGCTCCACTGTACCAGGTATGATGTAATTCTCTAGGAACTGGTTCCTCCCAACACTATGTCTGAAGTATGATAGAACTAAGTCTGGCCATCTTTATTTTCTAAGGAGCATTCTGGTTGTACTTCTAACACAGATTTGTTTGTTCTTCTGGAAATGCATGTTTCTTTCAATATTATTCTCCCATAGCACAACTCAAACTCATCAGTACTTCTATAGTCTTCTTTATTCGTTGTTCAAATTTCACATGCATATGAGGCTATTGAAAATACCCATGGTGTGAGTTAGGTGCAATTTAGTCCTCAAACTGACACTTTGCTCTTGAACACTTTGAAGAGGCCTTGTACAGCAGATGTGTCTAATGCAATACATTGTTTCATTTCTTGACTGCTGCTTACATGAGTGTTGATAGTGGTTCCAAGCAAAATGAAGTCTTCGACAACTACAATCTTCTCCACTTATCATGATGTTATTTATTAGGTCAGTGATGAGATTTTTTTTTTTCACCTTGAGGTGCAACCCATATCGAAGGATGTGGTCTTTGATCTTCATACATTTTAACCTTAAGTACTTTAAGTTCTCTTTGCCCTTACAAGCAAGGTTGTATCACCTGCATTTCACAGGTTGTGAATGATTCTTCCTCCAGTCTGGTTGTCACGATCTTCATGTAATCCAGTTTCTTGGATTATTTGCTCAACATACAGATTGAGTAAGTATGATGAAGAAATACAACTCTGGAGCACACCTTTGATTTTTAAACTGTTCAATGTCCCTTTGTTCTGTTTGAACAACTGCCTCATGGTCTGTGTACAGGTTCCTCATGAGTACAATTAAGTGTTCCAGAATACTCATTATCTACAATGTTGTTCAGCTTGTCCTGATCCACACAGTCTAGGCTTTGGATAGTCATTAAAACACAGGTAAACATATTTTTGGTATTCTCTGCATTCAGCCAAGGTCCATCTGACGTCAGTAATATCTCTTGTTCCACGTCCTTGTCTGAATCTAGCTTGAACCTCTGGCGTTATCTGTCAGTGTACTGTTGCAGCCATTTTGAATTTTCTTTAGCAAAAAACACTTGCAAATCATACTAATAATATCATCTGATGGTTTCTGCATTTTGTTGGGTCACCTCTCTTAGGAATGGACACAGATATAGATCTCTTCCAATCAGTTGGCCAGGTAGCTGTCTTTCAAATTTCTTGGCAGAGATAAGTGAGTGCCTCCAGTACTGCTTAAGTCTGTTCAAAGATTTCCATTTGCATTCCATCAATTCCCAGAGCTTGTTCTTTGCTGGTGCCTTCAGTACTATTGGCTCTTCCTTCAGTACTACTGGCTTTTGATCATATCTTTCAGTATTTAATAGTCTAGAAGACCCCCACTTGTCTGTCTGATGACAGTGTTTCACTGCTATTCATAAGGTTTTCAATGGCTAATAATTCAGAAGTAGTGTGTCTCTCCTTCTTCCAAGTCTATCTTACTCTGGAAGCTCTTCTGAAACCTGTCCACCATGGATAAACCTGCCGGCATTCAAAATACTAGTGGTATAACTTCCATCATTACAGCAACATGCAAGCCATCACAGTGGGACAAATTGACAGGAGAGTGGTGGTCTTTCAACATTAACATTTACTAAATGCATATTATGTGCCAGGTATGAAACTAAGTGGTTGTAGCAACAGTGAGGTAGTTAGGTCTGTGTGAATATTGAGTTAGTGGTTATGAATAGGGGTGCTAATCTCAAGGTTAGCAGTTCGAAATTACCAGTTGTTTCACAGGAGAAAGAAGAGGCGTTCTGCTCCAGTAAAGATTTACAGGCTCGGAAACCCTGTACAGGGTCGCTATGAGTCAGAACCAACTCCATGGCACATAACCACCACTACCACCAATATTGATTCGACTTGGTTTTATAAAGGATCATAATGGTGAGTTGGTAGGCTCTAATCTGACTCATTAACAACCTGCGATATGCAGATGATACAACTTTGCTTGCTGAAAGTGAAGAGGATTTAAAGCATTTACTGATGAAGATCAAAGAGCACAGTCTTAGGTATGGATTACATCTCAATGTCAAGAAAACAAAAATTCTTACCACTGGACCAATAAACAACATTCTTATCAATGGAGAAAAGATTGAAGTTATCAAGGATTTCATTCTTCTTGGATCAACTATCAACACCCACAGAAGCAGCAGTCAAGAGGTCAAACGACGTATTGCATTAGGCAAATCTGCTGCACAAGACCTTTTTAAAGTGTTGAAGAGCAAAGATGTCAGCTTGAGGACTAAGGTGGGCCTGACCCAAGCCATGGTGTTTTCAATAACCTCATATGCATGCAAAAGATGGACAGTAAATAAGGAAGACGGCAGAAGAATTGATGCCTTTGAGTTATGGTGTTGGAGGAGAATACTGAAAGTGCCATGGGCTGCCAAAAGAACCAATAGATACGTTTTGGAAGAAATGCAGCCAGCGTGCTCCTTAGAGGCCAAGATGACCAAACTTCGTCTCTCATACTTTGGACATATTGTCAGGAGGGAGCAGTCACTGGAGAAGGATATCATGTTTGGTAAGGTGGAGGGTCACAGGAAAAGAGGAAGACCCCAACGAGAGGGATTGGCCAAGTGGCAGCATCGATGGACTCAAGTGTGGCAACAGTAGTGAGGTTGACCCAGGATCAGGCAGTGTTTCATTCTGCTGTGCATAAAGTCGCTATGGGTTGGTATGGACTCGATGGCACCTAACAACAACAATCTGACCAGATCTACTGAAGTATTTATTTGAAAACAAATATTTCAATTAGGCTTCTGAAAAATACGTGGGAAGTGAGATTTTCAGATTCTATTTTGAGTTGACAGGCAGTACTGTATAGGAGTATGAAGATTTACCCTGAGCTGGATGCTTATGGATGTGGCATCAAGGCTTTCTTCCAAGTCATGCCAGGTTTAAAATGCCATCTTTTCATTTAATAGTCCAGTGCTTAATGGTTTGTGCCACTCAGGGACTCCTTTTGTAATCTAAACAAAGTGCTTTGTGGGTGATTTTCATTGTTATTATCTAAAGAAATAAGTTATTTTAGGACTTTACTGTCATTATAAGGAACACTGGTAGCGTAGTGGATTAAGATTAAGTTAACACTGGACTGTTAACTGCAAAGTCAGCAGTTTGAATCTACCAGTCATTCTTCCAGAGAAAGATGTGACCTTCTGCTCCTATAAAGATTTATCACCTCAGAAACCCTATACAGAGTCGCTATGAGTCAGAACTGACTATATGACACACAACAACTACCATCACTCTCATGGTTAGTTCAGTTGATTGAGAATCTGGAAAAAGGAAGACTATCTTAATACCAAAATGAGAAAACCCTGGAACTTTCTGTTGGCCTTGATGGATCGCTAATACAGTCTCATGATCTTGAAGTTCTCAGACGACGCGAGTGGTTTACATTCATGAACTAAACTAAACATTGGTGGTTTGATCCACATTATGATGAACTGCTTTCATAAAGACTGTTGTTGTTGTTAAGTGCTGTTGAGTCAGCTCCAACTCGTCGTAGTCATCCTATATAAGTTGGTGGATTTGAACCCTCAACATTCTGGGTTAGCAGTCTAGTGCTTATCATAAGGGGTCATAGCGATTACAAAAACAAAACAAAAACCCTATGGAGTAGTTTTACTCTGTAACACATAGGGGCACCATAAATTGACTGGACAGTACACGTTTTTCTTTTTTGTTGTTTTAAATTATTAAGACAGAGATAATAGCTTCTGTCTTCCTGGATTGTAATCAATGAAGTTAGACAATGTTTCTAAAACACTTGTTATGCATTCTAGAAAACAGTAAAAATATTATTCAAAGTATTCAGAGATCCATGTGGGAAAGTTACATACACGTTACTTCTGATTTTCATGCTTACATTGGTAAACACAACTTTATTAGAGACTGAAATATATTGATTATGAGAAATGCAGATTATGTAGACAGTATATTCTTATATAAGAAGTTTATACCATATTTAACAAAAATACTGATTGAAAATACAAGATTAAACAAAAATGCAAGATTAAATTTGTAAAATTTAACACTTTGAAGAGGCCTTATGCAGCAGATGTGAAAATACAAGATTGTATGTGCAATGTGAAAATACAGATGTAAAAATACAAGATTAACAAAAATACAAGATTAAATTTGTTTCTGTGGCAGCCATTTTATACTCTTGACTCAAGGAGTTTGAAAGCTCAACTCTTTTACACATAATAAATAAACTGGGGTCTCTCAATTCTGAACTTGTATTGCATTTTTCATCCCTCATTTTATAAATTTATTTTTATTTCTTTTAAATGTCATTTTGATAATTTTGTGCTGGTTTTTCTCACTGGACCTCTTATTCTCCATTTTTAAAAATTTGATAAAATTGCTTTTTGTTTGCATGTAAGTCTGAAAGAAGGGTTGACAAGACAAGGCCATATCCACCCAGATTCATACTGATTTAGTAAGTAGCACAGTGCCCTTATTCAACCAGCTACAAACTCATCTAAGGCTAGCTATTTAAGCCTTATTCTTCATCTTGTTTACAGGGTCATTTATGTGAAATTTTGTCAAATACTATGAAGGGATCTTTACTTTTTTTTCCAGTTGTTGTTGTTATGTGCCGTGGAGTCAGAACTATTATTTGGGCTAATTGGCATTTGTGACTTGATGCTGCCTCCTAGTGATCACTGCTTCCTTAAAAAAAAAAAAGATTTTGGATTTTGCCAAGGCAATATTTGTCAAACCATAGCAGGCTGTTGCATATACCAGGCAACAATATTAACAAACCTTTGTCATCCTGAAATTGTGTCTATCTATTTGGCATCTTCAACAAATCTCTTTGGCTTAAATTCACTGTCCAAGATCATGAGGGATTACTTCAGGTTCTTTTAGTATTCTAGGATCTGGTTTATGGGCTTTGGATTTGCTGAAAGAAACTAGACACATTTTTAAATGGATACAATTTATACCAACTATTATTTTCCTTTTTTTTTCAGTTTTAAGATTCCTAAGTACACAGGGAGTCCTAATGTGGCACTGTGGGATAAAAACTGGACTGCTAATCACAAGATTTGTGGTTCAAACCCACCAGCCACTCCTTAGAAGCCTACATAGAATTGCTATGAGTTGGAACCAATTGGCCAGTTTTTCTCAGCAGTAGATTGCCGTGTCCTTCTTCCCAGTCTGTTTTAGTCTGGAAGCTCTGCTGAAACCTGTCTCCATACGTGCCCCTACTGAGATTTGAAATACTGGTAGTATAGTTTCCAGCATCATAGTAACATGCAGTCAGTCCACAACACTCTGATAAACTGACTGTCAAGTGGTGGCACAAAGATTTATTGTGTTGTTGTTAAATGTCATCAAATTGGTTTCGACCCAAAGTGGCCCTATATAAGGTTTCCAAGGAGTAGCTGGTGAGTTTGAACTGCCAAGCTTGTGGTTCAAACTGACTTTGCAGTTGAGTGCTTATCCTACAGCACCATGCTAGGACTCCCATCTGAGACATTCCTATATCTTACAGGATTGCATTTCAGGATTAATCTTGAAATGTTCTTTTTAAGGATGGATGATATGCTGTTCCTCTTTAATTTGTGTTTTTCAGCACAGTAGACTATATGATTGTCTATGTCAAAATGGCCAACATGAGTCCTTCCTAGGCATTAGTGAACTGAAATGGACTTGAATTGGCCATTTTGAATTAGACAGTCAGATGGTCTACTATGCTGGAAAAGATCAACTGAAAAGGAATAGCATCTCATCCATCCTGAAAAAGAACATTTCAAGATTAATCCTAAAACACAACCCTGTAACTGATAGGATAATCTCTATACACCTACAAAGAAGGCCAAATATTATGACTACTATTCATATTTACACACCAATCACTAATGCTAGAGATGAAGAATTAAAGACTTTTAATCTTAGCACTCTCACACAGATCAAATGTGCAATCAAGTCATGTTGATAATTACTGGTGATTAGAATGTAAAAGCTGGAAATGTTACAGGAGATCGAATGATAGATTTTGTAAGACCAACAATGTATTCATTGGAATATATATATATATTTCCAATGAATGTTCAGAAACATAAACAGCAACTATATACATGGAATTCAAAGAATGGAGCATACAGAAATTTAATCAACCACATCTATGGAAAGTGAGGATGAAGAAACTCAATCTCATCAGCCAAAACAAAGCCAGGGACCAACTGTGAAACCATCAATTATTCTTCTGCAAGTCCAAGTTAAAGATAAAGAAAGCTAAAACAAGTCCATAAGAGACAAAGAATGATCTTGAGTATTTCTCACTTGAATTAGAGACCATCTCAAGAATAGATCTGATACACTGAGTACTAATGATAGTTAACCAGTGGAGTTGTAGGTTGGCATCAAGGACATCATACATGAAGAAAGCAAAAGCTCATTAGAAAGAAAGAAAAGACCAAAATGTATGTAAGAAGGAACTCTCATACTTACTCTTTAATGTAGAGAAGCTAATGAGAGAGGAAGAAATGATAAAATAAGAGCAGAAGACAAAGCATTATAATGAAATGTGCAGAGAACTAGAGTTAGAAAACCAAAAGGAAAGTACATGCTCAACATTTCTCAAGCTGAAAGAACTAAAGAAAAAAAAAAAAAAATTAAGCCTCAAGTTGCAATATTAAAGGATTCTATGGCAAAAAAGTTGAGCAACTCAAGAAACATCAAAGGAAGATGAAAAGATTATATTGAGTTGCTGCACCAAAAAGAATTGGTTGACATTTAAACATTTCAAGTGGTAGTGCATTATGCAGAATCAATGATACCGAAGGAAGATGTCCAATCTGCACTGAAGGTAAAAAATAAAACTCCAGTAATTGACAGAACACTAACTGAGATGTTTCAACAAATGAATTCAACACTGGAGCACTCACTTATCTATGCTAAGAAATTTGGAAGACAACTACTTGACCAACCAACTGGAAGTGATCCATAGAAATTGAGCCAAAAAAATACAGAAATTATTGAGAATATTAACATTATATGCAATAACATTTTTGCTGAAGGTAATTTAAAAATGGCTATATCAACAGGGAACTGTCAGGAATTCAAATCCGATTCAGAAGACGATGTGGAAAAAGAGATATCATTGCTGATGTCAGATGGATTTTGGCTGAAAGCAGAAAATGCCAAAAAGATGTTTACCTGGGTTTTGTTGACTATATAAAGGCATTTGTCTATTGAACAGGAAAAGGTAAAAATCATTCACTGCCCTCTCGCACCCAGGAAGCAAGTTGAATGCTAATCAGGTGACCAAATGGGACCAATCCCCCCAGTTTTCCCCTGCTCGCAAACAGGTATTCAGCCTGGTCCCTTCCCGACTCTGATCCCATATAAGCCCGTGTTTCCCTCCAGTCAGGGCTCAGAATCTGGAGAAATTAGCTCCTCTGAGTCAGTTTAATAAAATCTGAAACTCTGCTTTACCTCTCCGAATGGCCTCGGTTTCTCTGACCACGAATCTAAAACTGCTGTAACATTTGGTTCCCTGACCTGGAAACTGACAGTGCTGGCCCCTTGAGCCACCGGACCGGAGTCAGGGAGTGACTAATGGCGAGCTCCGCTTGGCGGATGAGATGGCACACCACTGCCACATCTTTGCTCTTCAACACTTTAAAAAGTTCCTTTGCAGCAGAATTGCCTAATGGAATACGTCCTCTGATCTCTTGACTGCTGCATCCGCGAGTGTTGAGAGTTGATCCAAGAAGAATGAAATCCTTGACAAATTCAATCTTTTCTCCGTTGATAAGAATGTTGTTTATACCAGCCAAGACTTCTGGAACAGGTATGGCCCTGGAGCCAGGGTTAAAACCCAGTCAGGCCTGTCCCTATGGACAGAAGTGGAAGGCTGCTCCCTTTCCAAGGCCTCACCTAGAGGCTTCAGTCAGGGACTGCAAGTGTGCATGTAATCGAAGAGCAGCTTGTCGTGCCTGGTCTGTAGGGTTTCAGGGCTCCGACTATGGAATTTGAGTGGGCCTTAACCTGCTGTTCTGCGACAATATCATATGGCATAATGGTGACTCATCCTCCTACCCTTGAGAGAAGGTGACCTAATCCGGGGTTTATACGAGTGAACCTTAGCCAAGATGTGTCTAAATCCCCAAGAGGAACACGGCCAGATGGGCAACTGAGTGTACAACACCCCTTATCTGTTGCGACACTAATCAAGGGCACTATATACACTTAATTACAATGGGAATTCTCATGGTGAGCCAGCAGCCTTGGGATGTATGTTGACAGATTAAAAAAAGGGGGAATGGGAATTATGATTACGGAAAGCTTGTAAACTGGCCTTTGGCCTATACTTGATTGGATTCATTAGAACTTTGAGGTGGTAGGTATCTTGAGCCAGAACCTGAGTTGAGACATTTGCATCTGAAAAGATACACAACCATCCAGAACTGGCCCAAGGCCATATGCATGTGAATAGGGATAGTCCAGGGTGGAAGAAACTTAAGTGTTTTAAAGGTTAATGTGTTTGATTACCTTATGAATATTGGCTTCTGTTTATTATTGTGTAAAATGTGTAATAGGAATATTGGGAATTATGATTATGGAAAGTTTGTAAACTGGCCTTTGGCCTACACTTGATTGGATTCATTAGAATTTTGAGGTGGTATCTTGAGCCAGAACCTGAGTTGAGACATTTGCATTTGAAAAGATATGCATGCCCACCCAGAACTGTTGAAGATTTGTGAGTTTTTTTTTTTAAAAAAAGGGAGATCTGGTGTGAAGGAGTGATTAAGTGTGTCTGGTACCCGGCTGGTAGCGAATAGCATACAGCTTAAGGAGATGGTCCTCACTGATGGCATGGAGTGGACTCCTGGTTCAAAACTCTCTAAAGCTAAAGAGACACTTGGAAATTCTCGCAAGAGAAGCAGCTAAGTCTGGATCTGTCTGTTGAATCTTTTCTTGGGAGTCTTCAGCCCTGTCTCTCCTGCATTCACCTCCACCTTCACTTTGAGATCCCCTTTTGCTTTATTATGGATGCTCACGCACATTGGGGCATGGTAGACAGGAAGTACTTTCCTAAAAGTCCCCCTTCTGTTTCTGTTAAAGTTAACCTCTGTATCTAAAATAGAACATAAGCCTCAATCTGAAAGAAAAGCATTGTAAAGCATAATTCTAGCTGGTTTCTATATGGGTTCCCTCCTATGACATCAGAGGAAATAGTGCTTTACTGTAATACAGTTTGACCAGTATATGATCTAGATGATGGGAAAAATAACCTTTGAATGGGCATGCAGAAGCATCGGCAAAGATTACTGAGGACTAGAACAAAAAATTATCCCAAGCCTAGCAGCCAAGGTAGGAGTCCCCACCTGGATTCACCACAGCAGGCTGAAGAAAGCCTCATCTCCATGAGAAGCTGAAACTGACCCTACCAACCCTCATAAGGTAACATTGAGACATACAACCCGCCCTGCTTCATCCATAAACTGAGAGCTGGCTGATCTATGCCAGGCCAAAGCATGAGGATGTCCGCCATGCGATACATTGTAATTAGACTTTGGGGTGTAGGAAAGGGAGAAATCTGTGTAATCTATATACCCACACCACCAAGGTGCGCCAAACAGTAACCACACTACTCTTCTAAAAGTGAGGGCACCCTCCTAGGTAACTGCACTAATGGAACTGAGGTGGCCCTAACCCCTCTTGCTCGCCAACAGACCCAGATACGAAATGCTATCTATCAAAATAAATTATCCCTAAACTACTTATTGGCTGCGGAGGGAAGAGGGGTATGTGAGAAGGTTAATTTTGCTAACTGCTGCAACAAGTAGATGACCAAAATCTGGTAGTAGAAGACCTTGTACAAATGCAGAAAGTTGTCTATGTCACTGTGCCAACCTGGAATGGGTGGAACCCACAGAGCCTATGGGGAGGGTAATTCTCTACCTTTAAAGGGTTCAAGACCCTGTGGGTGGAGTCCTATTTTATTTGGAATTTACTTAATCAGTCCATGCCTACTCCCACTAGCAATCAGGGCCATGAGAACTGCCATTAAACAATAACCAATTGAAAAGAGTACCAACAATCTAAAACAATACTAAAATACCATTCCTTACAAAGATGATGCCCCAGGAAAAGGGTCCCAAATGGCATCAAAGGGGGGAATGAACAGGCAAAGGTAAAAATCATTCACTGCCCTCTCCACCCAGGAGGCAAGCTAAAATGCTAATCACGTCACCAAATGGGACCAATCCCCCTGATTTCCCCCTGCCCTCAAACAGGTATGCAGCATGGCCCCTCCCCAACTTTGACCCCATATAGTCCCATGTTGCCCTCCATTCAGGGCTCAGAATCTGGAGAAATTAGCTCCTCTGAGTCAGCGCCTTAATAAAGTCTGAAACTCTGCTTCACCTCTCCAAATGGCCTCGGTTTCTTCGACCACGAATCTAAAACTCCTGTAACATATGTGGATCATAAAAAATTCTGGAGAACACTTCGAAGAATGAGAATTCCAAATCACATAATTGTGCTCATGTGTTTTTGTACATAGACCAAAAGGCAGTCATGGGAAAAGAATAAGTGGATATTGAATGCTTTAAAATCTGGGAAAGGTATGTTCCAGGTTTATATCCTTTCACCATACTTATTCAATCTGCATGCTGACTAAATAATCTGAGAAGCTGGATGATATGAAGAAGAACATGGCATCAAGACTGAAAAAAGAGTAATTAACAACCTGAATGTCCAGCTGACACAAACTTCCTTGCTGAAAGTGAAGAGGACTTGAAGCACTTACTAATGAAGTCAAATACTTGGGCCTCAGAATGTATTATACTTTATCATAAAGAAAACAGTTATCCTCACAACTGGACCAATAGGCAACATCATGATAATAGGAGAAAATATTGAAGTAGTCAAGGATTTCATTTAACTTGGATTCACAATCAATGTCACGGAAACAGCAGTCAAGAAATCAAACAATATATTGCACTGGGCAAATCTGTTGAAAAAGAACTCATTGAAATGTTAAAAAGCAAAGAGATCATTTTGAGGACTGAGGTATGCCTGACCCAAGTAATGGTAGTTTTAATCACCTCATATGCATGAGAATACTAGACAATGAATAAGGAATTGCTGTTGTAGAACACCTGGGGCTGGTTCAGAACCATAGTAACCTCATATAGGGTTTCCAAGGAGTGATTGGTGAACTCGAACTGCATATTCTGAGTCCAGCGCATTAACCCACAGTGCCACACCAGGAATATCAGCAATAAATTGGTACATTTGAATTATGGTGTTGGCGAAAATATTCAATGTACCAAGAAATACCAGAAGAATAAACATTGGACCACTAACTGCAAGGTTTGTGGTTCAAATCCATCAGCTGCTCCTCATAAGGCCTATACAGGATCGCTATGAGGCGAATCCACTTGGCAGTCCTGGTGTGGCGCTGGATGTTAATGTGCCAGACTGCAAAGCCATTTGAACTGTACGGTTGGTGGTTCTAGCTCACCAGCTTCATCTCAGAAACTCTATACAGGGTCGCTATGGGTTGGAACTGAGTCGACAGCACATAACAACAACAAAAACCAGAAGAATGAATGAGAATGAATAAGATTTGTTCTTAGAAGTGAGGATGATAAGCCTTCATCTCATGTACTTTGGATATATTATCCGTAGGGACTAGTCCCTAGAGAGGACCACCATGGTTAGTAAAGCAGCGGGTTAGTGTCAAAGAGGAAGACCCTCAAGGGGATGGATTGGCACAGAGGTTGCAACAGCAACAACTATGAAGATGGCGTTGGATTGTGCCGTGTTCTACACAGGGTTGCCAGGAGCTGGAATCAGCTTGACAGCACCTAACCATTATAAAATCTATGTAGATTGCATAACCCTAAGGAAAAAGACAAAATAGGAATTCACCAGCAGATTTTTCTCTCATTAGTTAACAGTATACCATCTGCTGACCAGTAGTATCAGATGGAGTTAAGAAATGTTCTATAAAACATGTTTCAGACTTTTTTTAGGTTTAGCATTAAAAAAAAGTCAAATTTCTAATTAATTTTAAATTATGTTCTTTTTCTTCCATCTTTTTGAGCTATGTTCCTGTAAAAAAAAAAAAAAAAAAAATCCTTCTATATTTTAGGCGGCATGGATCAAGTACTGCTACACCTAGGATCAAAACCCCATCCCCTTATCCCTACATCAATGTTTTGTCATCTCTATGATATTGTGCTTCTTTCTTATCATTAGGGTAATATTGAATTATACTGTAAAACTATTGTTTTTAGGAGTTATCATTCTCCTGTGTATATTGGTTTTCTCAATACTATGTATCCTGATGTGGCACTATAGTTAATGAGCTTGACTGCAAGGTTGGTTTGAACTGCAAGGTCGGCAGTTCAAGTTTACTGGCTGCTTCTCAAAAACCCTTTACAGGGTCACTATGAGTCAAAAACCGACTCGACAGCACATAATAACAACAAAATATACTCAAAACAGTACCAAATTGGCATTGCATTTGAAATACATTGAAAAATAAAAGAAAAGGAGTCAGGACTGTGTGGAGGTAGGTGGTGGGGGCAATTTTAGAGAATAAAACACACTGTATTATGTATTAAAATAGACTGTTGTGTTGGGGTGTGAGGGTGAGGACGTAATGTATTTCTGTTTGATAGTTGGAAATATGCACAAAACGTCTAGTTCACATAATGTCAGGAAGCTGGTATATGATAGTTAACTTGCACTCTACAAGGAGGAAAACTCTTATAAGTTGTCAGAGAGTACTCAAAATAGGAGTTAAAAGTGAAAACATAAACATAAATTTTAAGTTAAAATTTTATTTTAATATATATTTAGCACTCTCAACATGTACAAAGTTATAAGAATGGCATAATTGTGCAGAAAAGAACTAGAGACACTTCAATTCAGAGAACTGGGAGGTAGAATTTTCAGAGAATTGTTAAATTAGGGTCGGTGTAGGCCGGCATTGAATGGCACAGGCTCCGGAGTCAGCTGCAGCTTTATAGTTTTTGCAAATGAATCTCTCTCATGCTTTGGTCGCTGCAATAAAATTGAGACAATAGTGCCCATCTCTCTGGGTCATTCTGAAGATTAAATACAATGATAGGCAGTTAGGACACTGTCTAACATATACTAATTTCTCAACATTAATAATGGTGGTGGTGGTTAGGCACCGTAGAGTGGAGTTGGTCTTTACCAGAGCAGAAAGCCTCATCTTTCTCCCGCAGAACTGCTGGTAGTTTCAAATTGCTGACCTTGAGATTAGCAGCTTGATTCATAACCACTATGCTCTCAGAGCTCCTTAACATTAATAATAGCTAACATTTATCCTAATATTACTGCATGATGAACTCCAGCTTAATGTGGGAAAAGTCTTAAGAAGTAATTAAGACTATTCCATGGAAAAGTTCTTTGATGTAAAACATTAGTAAAATTCTGGACATGCATTATAAGTTTATTAGAAACAAAAATGTCTTTCCCTCATGTAAGAGGTAGTATGAATCACCACATTAAATAAAAAAGCCCTAAAAGTAGAGAAAATACAGAGAAAGCCAACTAAGGTCAAAGTGATTAGAGTTACAAAAAGATTTGTTATCTATAGTATGGAAGGATAAATGGGAAATAGGGATATACAAGAATTCCGAAATGAATAATGAATAGAACTTGAATACTTAATTTTTGAAATGGAAACTCTTCTATAAAGATGGTTAAGTGCCATCAAGTTAATTCTGAGGACTGAATGGTAAGTTTGAACCACTGACTTTGCAGTTCAACTCGACCTTGCCATACAGTGCTTATCCTACAGTCCCACACCAGGACGTGTGAATTCTTGTTGTTGTAAAGTGCCCTCGAGTCGGTTCTGACCCATAGAGACCCTGTATAGGGATTCCGAGGATCAGCTGGTAAGCTTGAACTGCCAACCTTGCAGTTCAAACGCTTTTGCAGTCTGGCGCATTAACCCACAGCGCCACACCAGGATGTGTGAACCGGCTGGTGCCAATTGTTGGGCCTAAGTTCAGAGGTTGTCCATTAGGTTAGAGAAGTTTTGGATAGGTGGTTAGATTTCACTATGCAGCCAAGTAGGGTAGAGTTGTTGTTAAGTGCTGTCCAGTTGTTTCTGACATCATAGTGAATGGAGTACAGAAATACTGAAGAACGCATGAGAATGATTACAATGCTCAACCATAGAATTTAACCTAGGAAAGTTGGGAAGTGAGGACATAGGATAGGGAGGTCAAGGTAGTAAAAGATGGTAGTATTAATGAACTGTAGGTGTAGGTAGTTGGAAGATTTTTGGAATTTTGTGACCAGAGAAAGTGATTTGGATATATGGGAAAAATGGAGTTTTAAAAGTATACTTGAAATTGAGAATGGAGGAATTTCAGATTGTTAAAGTTGTGGCATGTGACCACAGAGGAGAGCAGCTGGGGGTAGACTGGAGGACAAGGTCACAGGAAGAGTTGCATCGCAATTCTATGAGAAGGTAATCGCAATTTGATAGCTTCATTAAATCTATCCCTGAAGGAGGCGTTATTTTTAAGAAAGCTAGTAGGTTTCCATCCAAAGACACAAGATCTAATGGGAAGTCTGTGGTGAGAATGCCAATATGGATGCTCCAGGTAGGTCACAATGAAGTCCGGTGAGGCCCTGCCTGATCTTTGCTGAGCTACCGAGGGTGCAGCCCCATGTAGCACGTGGTACTACATGCTTTCGCTCTTTGGCACTTCCGTTTCCGGTCTCCTGCCTGTTTCAACTCTACGACTGCGGTGATGTCAGAGCTGGACGGGTTCACGAGCTGGGTGGTTGGATGGAGGGGTGTGCGGGCTGTTAAGAGCTCTCTGCACCAGCCATGAAAAAGAAGGTTTTCAGCTTCTGGCGTAGGAAGGTTGAGTCCCACAGCTGCGCCTCAGACCTACAGATCGGTCCGGCTCAACCCGGCTACAACCTGCGAACTCGAGATTTAAAGAAACTTCATAAAGCTGTCTCAGTCGGGGATTTGGAGAAGGTGCAGAAGTACCTTCAGCTCAAGAAACATGATGTGAACATTCGGGACAAAGAACACAGGTGACCAGAGCAGGAGAGGGAAACAGGGGTCACTGGGGGATTCTCCCCAGCCAGAAGCGGGACTTCGCTGGTTGTCCTTCGGGTTTCTCAGAGCTGAAAGGTTGCCAGGTAACCGTTGGTATAGGGTCACATTCCAAAGTCCAACTTTTAATTTTTAGAGTATGAGGGTAAGTCAATAGAGCTGCTAGGTTTCCGGTTCTTACATGCATGGAATTAATCCAAAGAAAATGTGTCTCAGCGTGTCTCTGATTAGTGATGGCTGCAGACACGTTCTCTCGGTGATACAGGTAGTTTGACTCAGTCTTGTTGCTGTTGTTGTTGTTAAGTGCTGTGGAGTCGGTTCCGGCTCATAGCGACCCTTATAGGGTTTCTGAGGAGCAGCTGGTGAGTTTGAGTCGCCCACCTTGTGGCTCAAATCGACCTTGCAGTCCAGTCCTTATCCTATAATTAATGGCTTTTGAGAACTTCTGCTGGGCTAGCTCAATTCACAGCAGAGAGGTCAGCCCAGAAGGTTCTGGAAACTTTTTTTTTTGGTAGATTTTATCAAAGGACACAGAACAATCAGGCATATTAGGAAGTTTTCAGAAAATCTGAAACTGTACTGGTGAGAAAAAGGCCAGGAAAGTTTAATCAAGGATTTTTTTTTTTTTTTTTCATCACAACGCACTTGCTCATTTCTTCGATAGCAAGGTTGTCGTATGAGAATGTCATTGGAAAACTTTACCCCATCAGCAAAGTACTAGTACTTAACCATTTTTAAGTGTACAGTTTGGTGACAATACTTTACATTCACCATCACCACTGTTGTTTTTGTTTTTAAGTACCTATGAGTTGGTTCCGACCCATAGTAAACCTCTATAGGATTTCCTTGGAGCCACTGGTGAGATTGAACCCCCCACCTTGGGGTTCACACCGACTTTGTGGTCCAGTGCAGTTACAGGCAGCAACACCCAGGATTCATCACCAATACCCATTTCCAGTGTTTTCATCAGCAGGAACTCAGTACTGTTTAAGTAATAATTCTCTATTCCCTGTTCCCCCCACCTTTATGCCTTTGCTTATTCTGGATATTTTATGTGGAATTATGTAATATTTTTCATTTTGTGACTGACTTATTTCACTTGGTAGAATATTTTCAAGGTTCATCCATGTCCTATCATGTATTAGAACTTCATTTCTATGATTCAATACTTTTCCATTCTATTTAGCAATTTCTAAAGATATTTATAATACTTAGAAAGACAGTAAAAAAAAATGTAAGAGATTTACTATTAAAAAAAAAGTTTCAGATGTCTTTAGATGCTGGATGGTTAATGGTATGGTATGAGCTTTTACCTAGAAGCTGTTTGATCTCTTTGGAATGTACTTATTATTTTGAGACATATTTTCCTGGAAAATTCCAGTTATTTCTTGTAGTCATTAAGTATCATCTTGGTCAAATGCCCATCTCAAAGAACTAGCCCTTTCTGATACCACATCTAAAGTACATCAGATGAGGTCATCCCTTCCTAGTTTCTAAGGAGTATTCTGTCTGTATTTCTTCCATGGGAGATTTGTTAGTTCCCCTGGCAGATCATGGTATATTCAGTATTCTTTGCCAACACCATATTTCCAGTACATCAATACTTTAATAATATTATCTTTAAAAAATGTTAAGTGAGGAAAAGGCAGAAAAACTAAAGTTTAAATGGAGCTAATTATATTCTGTCATTATTTGTTGATGTTTGCTTTGTGTCTGAGAGGCCATAGAGAGTAGGCTTCTTTGTGAAGCATAAATTAGTGAATAAACTTAAAATTAGATTGAGATTTACAATCTCAACTGAGAGAATCACAGTTTCTTTTTGTGTGTGTGCTCACTTCTCAGATACAAATGCCAACTTTCATAGTGGGGAACATTATAAGCTAACTATGACCTGGTTTGATCTTGGGAACAATAAGTAAGTTGTCAAACTAAGACTTATGTCTGACTTTGTGTTTTATTATATTAATTCAGAACACCTTTGCATCTAGCCTGTGCTAGTGGATATCCAAATATTGTATCTGTCTTAATTGAGAAACAGTGCAAAATAAATGTCCAGGATCGAGAAAACCGATCTCCATTGATTAAGG
>NW_006408550.1:14382444-14395868 GCF_000296735.1 Chrysochloris asiatica
CTAGAGATTCGGAAGTAGTTCATCACTCTTTCTTCCTAGTCTGTCTTTGTCTGGAAGCTCATCTGAAACCTGTCCACCATGGGAGATCTTGCTGGTTATTTAAAATACCAGTGGCAGAGCCCTCAGAATCACAGCAACTCAATCCACCACAGCACGACAGACAGACGAGTGGTGGCTCTTTGGTTTTATGTTGATACTGTCACTTTAAATTTCTATATCAATCCTGATACAATCCTGATATAATCAAGATACAAGCAAGTGTTCTCTCCTGATATTGTCAGTCCTAATAACAATCAAGATAGTTTCTCCCAAGATGGTGGCTCCGGAAACAGCTGAGTGTCTTGAACCAGAAAACAATGGATTGGAATAAAAATTGAAATCTTTCAAGAAAGTGAGGTGGCACAAGAGGCTCTCGTTCATCTCTGCCAAGAAATTTGGAAGACAACTATCTGGCTGACTGATTGGAAGTTGATCCATATTTGTGCCCATTCCAAAGAGAGGTGACCCAATGGAATGCGGAAATCATCAGACAATCTCTTTGCTATCTCAAGCGAGTAAAGTTTTGCTAAAGGTAATACAGAAACGGCTACAATCATACATTGACAGAGAACTTTCAGAGGTTCAAGCTGGATTCAGAAGAGGCCGTGGAACGAGAGATAGCACTGCTGATGTCTGATGGATCTTGGCTGAAGGTAGAGAATATCAGAAAGATGTTTACCTATGCATTATTGACTATGCAAAGGCTTTTGATTGTGTGGATCATGACAAGCTATGGACAACATTTGAGAAGTATGAGTATTCCAGAACACTTAATTGTACTTCTGAGAAATCTGTACCTGGACCAAGAAGCAGTTGTTTGAACAGAGCATGGGAATACTGAAAGTTTTAAAATTGGGAAAGGTGTGCGATAAGGTTGTGTTCTTTCACCATACTTATTCAACCTGTATGCTGAGCAAATAATACGAGAAGCTGGGTTCTATGAAGAAAAACGTGGCATCAGGAATGGAGGAAGACTCATTAACAACCTGCGATATGCAGATGACACAACCTTGCTTGCTGAAAGTGAAGAGGACTTGAAACATTTACTGATGAAGATCAAAGAACATAGCCTTCAGTATGGATTGCATCTCAATGCCAAGAAAACAAAAATCCTCACCACTGGACCAATAAACAACGTTCTGATCAATGGAGAAAAGATTGAAGTTATCAAGGACTTCATTCTTCTTGGATCAACTGTCAACACTCGTGGAAGCAGCAGTCAAGAGATTAGACAACGTATTGCATTGGGCAAATCTGCTGCACAGGAACTTTATTTAAAGTGTTGAAGAGCAAAGATGTCAGCTTCAGACTAAGGTGCACCTGACCCAAGCCATGGTATTTTCAATAACCTCATATGGATGCAAAAGCTGGGTAATGAATAAGGAAGACTGTAGAAGAATTGATGCCTTTGAGTTGTGGTGTTGGAGGAGAATGCTAAAAGTGCTATGGGCTGTCAAAAGAACCAATAGATCTGTTTTGGAAGAAGTACTGCCAGAGTGCTCCTTGGAGGCCAAGATGGCCAAACTTCGTCTCTCATACTTTGGACATATTGTCAGGAGGGAACAGTCGCTGTAGAAGGATGTCATGCTGGGTAAAACTGAGGGTCAGAGAAAAAGAGGAAGACCCCAACAAGATAGATTGGCCAGGTGGCATCATTGATGGTGTCAACTGTGGCGGTGGTAGTGAGGTTGGCCCAGGATCGGACATTGTTTCGTTCTGCTGTGCATGGGGTCGCTATGAGTCGGTTCCGACTTGATGGCACCTAACAACAGCAACAACAACAGCCCCGTATTAAGTATAATGTAGTCTTCACTTAGCTCTTCAGGTGAGTTCATCACTTAAGCTTGCCCACTATTTGAACAAAGCCTAGGAATGTAGAAACTTTCATTTCGTTTTTGGACTAGTCCAATCTCAATTTATTCTCTAGGTTTTTTCATGTAAACCTTTAAAAAATTAAGGTCATATTAAGATGTTTTTTAAAAGCACAATTGCTTTTCAAATTTAATTTACATTGAAATACATACAGTATTGGTAAAATAAAAATATGTAAATATATTGACAAATATAAAATATATACATAAAATATAAAATTATATTTCATGTAATCATTTTGAAATGGTTTTTCAGGATGGATATACTCCACTTTTACTTGCTATAACTGAAAATAATGCAGAAATGGTAGAATTTCTTCTGAAGAAAGGTGCAGATGTGAATGCTTCAGATAACTCTCAAAGGTATTATGATGTTAAATGAGCTAGCACAGAGCTGTAGGTAGTTAAGGGGGTAAGACTATATATATACGTAATATATATTAAGGAGTGCAGTGGGTTCATATGTTAAACATTGGACTGAGAATCACAAGGTCTGCAGTTTGAGCATGCCAGCCACTCCTGTAAAGATATTATTAAGTGCCATCTAGTCAGTTTCGACTAATAGTGACCCTGTATAGGGTTTCTGGGAATCCTGGTGTAGCGCTGTGGGTTAATGTGTCAGACTGCAAAGCTGTTTGGACTGCAAGGTCGGTGCTTCAAGCTCACTAGCCACTCCTTGGAAACCCTATACAGGGTCGCTATGGGTTGGAATCAACTTGACAGCACTTAACAGCATAGGGTTTCTGGGGAGCAGCTGCTGGTGGGTTTGAACAGCTGACCTTGTGGTTCAAAGTAGAGTGCTGATCCTACCGTGCCCCACCAGGAGCAATCATATACAGGATTGCTGTGAGTCAGAACTGACTGGATGACACTTCACAACAACAGTAGTATATATTAAGGAGCATAGTGGGTTGTGTGTTCACTGTTAACTCCAAGGCCAGAAGTTTGGGTCCATTCCATGGGAGAAAGATGAGGCTTTCTGCTCTCATATAGATTTATAGCCTTGTAAACCCTATACAGGGTCACTATGAGTTGTATATATCTATTGCAGCAACAATGTACATTATACTATAAATATATATTATGCATTTATAATGTTTATTGTATGTATTCGTAATACATATATTTGATGTTTGGAAAATATTTGATTATTTGGCTTATGATTTTGAGCAAATTTACTAGACTCCCGGAGTCTGTTTTTCTATTTGCAAATTTAAGTGGTTTGACCAGATTGATAATTTTATAATTTTTATAACATTAAAATCGTACACAGAACTCTAATTTCTAGACCATAGCTGCTGCAGTAGAGGTGGGAGATCTAGAGCCCCAGGCATTTCCTTCCCTAAAATTTTGCATCATTTCCTTGAAAATGCTAGTGATCCAGGAATCTGAGACTGAAACCCCTTGAAATCTCTGCTTCCTATGGACTCCTGATCTTTAGATCTGTGAATGGCACAGTTTCAAGCAGATTTACCCATGCATTTCAATAGTAAACTGAGAAGATTAACATTTGATGAACATACCTGGTTAAGAGCCATAAACTGACATTTATTTTTATCTATTGCTCACAGAACAGCCCTTATGATTGCTCTCAGTGATGAACCAACAAATTTAGTCAGTGTTATCCTTCAGCAAGATGTGGACCTGTCCTGCCAAGATATTTATGGATTCACAGCTGAAGAATATGCTTCTTTTAATGGTTTTACTATGTAAGTGATACTGGATAAAATCCCTGTTTATCTTTTAACGATTGTGTATAGAATATCAGTACTTTATTTGGTTTGGTTTTGTGGGCTACCATTTGTTCTGGGAAAATTGTGTATACTTTAGTTGTATTTCTACGAGTATACTTCTATTCCTTCATTGTTGTTGTTATGTGCCGTGTAGTCAGTTTGAGCCTTCAACCTTGTGAATCACAGTCCTGTGCTTGTCCTACAGTGCTACATCAGGACTCCATTAGGAGAAGACAACACAGGAAACATCCCAATTTCTCTCTTCATTGCCTCACTCACTCAGGCTCATGTGAAGAGCAATGACATGTGACACTAAACCTTTCCTTGCCAACATCACCAGATATTGTAGTTAAGTGCTGTTGAATCAGTTCAACTCATAGCAACCTTGTATAGGGTTTTTGAGGCTATAAATCTGCAGGAACAGAAAGTATCTTCTTCTGCAGAATGGCTCGTGGACTTGAACTATGTGGTTTGCAGTCCAGTACTTATCCTCCAGAGCCACCTTGCTCCCATATAACCAGTTACATTACAGCCCAATTGTTAAATCCAGTAGTGTTTTTTATACCTCTTCTTACTTGTTCCCTCTAGTGACCTATCTCTTTGACATTTTCTATCCTCTCTCCTTTCAAGATACTATTCTTCTTCTCTATCATGAAAACAATCATGGTTTCATCTTCTTTAAATATTGGTTTAGTGTTTAGTTCTTTAGTTCTTGCTTAATGTAACCCTCTGCCTAACTTAAACTTCTGTCTGCTTGTTGATAGTTCCCCTATCACTATTTCCAATAATCATCCCCAGAACAAAGTAGAATATATATATATATATATACACACACACACATACATACACACAAATGTATGGATGTACTACAAACACATAACACACTTCATCATGAAATCTTAGCACTAGAATATTTTTGGGTAAGATAGAGCATTATTTTTGCTAACAGGGCTGTTACTTTCTTTCATTCTATGTTCTTGATATAAAAGTGATTGTGTTTTGATTTTGTATTATTGACTTTATTGATTATGGTAGTATGGAAGTTATTCAGAGGCCACAACCCCTTCTAAGTATCTTTATGTTGGTTGCATCTTTAGGAGAAATTTGCTAGTTAAATTGTGAAGTTAAGAAATTGTACTAATTTTTAACTGAAGAGAGAGAGGCAGCTTTTACTTTGTTATTAAAGGCACTGATTTGGGAATCTAGTTTGCTGTTTTGGCTAATTATTAGTTACATGACTGTGTGCAACTTATTTAATATGTGGGGGGTTCAAAAAATCATGGAAATATTCTACTCTTTTAATTACACTTTTCCATGAGCTTTTTGAAGCCCCCTTGTATTTCTAAAACTCATACATAACCTGGAGAAAATAAGATTAAGGAATGGGCAGCTAGACAGGTGCTTGGAGAACTGCTGTTTAAGAGATGATAAAACATTACTACCATTATCATCTTAATGTAATATACTATAAAGTGACAGAACAGACCTGTAAAAACATGGTACCAGACATTCCCATGACAGCCCTTTCTACTTAGCTGCTGGGGTTAATTAGTCATTGCATGTTGTTGTTAAGTGCCATTGAGTAAATTCTGACATATAGTGACCCTCTCTAAGGTTTCCAAGGAGCAGCTGGTGGGTTTGAACTGCTGCCCTTGTGGTTCAAGCCGACCTTGAGGTCCAGTACATTATCCTGCTGTGCTACATCAGTATTCTATCCATTGTAGTGGCCACACAGAACTCAGACACTATATTCACAGTTATGGGGTTTGTTAGGGAAGTGAACAGATTACAATTCAGGGTCAGAATTGGTCAGGTCATAGTTATTCCGATCAGGACAGCCTTTCCTAAGCTGTGCCCACAGACAGGTCTTCTCTGCTGATAAATGCCCATGGGACACACTATTCCATCATAAGCCTCAGCGTCAAGGTGTTTGACTTTAACTCTGTGAATCAACAAAGTAGCTCCTACAATTAATACTCAGAGACACCCCCCATTCTGCAAACAAGTCTCCTGCTAAAGTCCCTCAGCTTTCCTTGCTCTGAGCTGGGGACGCCCACTACTCAGTCTCATGCTCTGGCTCTGGCCACTGCTCCTCCTCTCCATTCATCTGGTATCACAGCTTTCTGCCCCTGGGTTCAGGGTCCAATGGATACGCTCCCCTCCCGGCTCTTCTTTGATGATAGTGCGATCCCCAAACTCTCTTACCTAGACCTGTCAGGAAAAAGTTGTGTGGGAGTTTACAAAGTCTATGGCTAGAAGAGACATTAAATAATTCATTGCACTTCAGGCCACCCTGGCTCTTCTAGCTATTGTCCCCTTCATACATAATGGATTAACTTTCAACATAAGAAGAATTTTAACTGAGCACAGCAGTGAAAGTTTGTAAACCAGTCACTTCATATCTTTATTTACTGTCATTTTAGGAAACCCAATTTCTAAATTGTCCTTCTTGATCAACCCAGTACTCTGAGCAGAAAAGCATGTTTTTTTAATCTAAAGTGTGTTCTGTTCCTGTTACAACTTTGAACCTATGCATCCATAAACAGTCCAGTCCAGAGCAAGCTGTCAAAATTGCAGCAATTGACACTAGCTCACAATGTCACACCTCTCTTCATTAGATTAGGTTCAGGTCAATTCAACCCTTGCCATCCTAGCTAAGTCAAATGGGTTGTTGTTGTTGTTGTTGTTGTTAAGTCCTGTTGAGTTAGTTCCAGCTCATAAAGATTGTCAGGGGTTTCTGAGGCTATAAATCTTTGTGGGAGCAGAAAGCCTCATCTTTTTTCCAAGTAGCAGCTGAATCCTTTTATAAGTTAGCAAAACCAGTGCCAACTGAAAATTGGTTTTGCTAATGCTGAAATAGAAATCTCCCTGTAATGGAAATTTAAAAAGTACACCTTAGTGTTGATTAGTTGGTCTCCATTATACAAATGTTGAAACAAATATTAAGAGACTGTTTGAAGCAAGTGTCCATATGTCTCTGTCCTGCCCTAATCATAAAAGCTATCTAACAGTGCTGATTTGAACATTAAATGGAATCACATATGCTGGGCCAGAACCACGTTTTATGGGTTCTGAAGCTTTTGACAATTTGGGGAACCATTTTTCAGAAATATAATGTCAAATAAAAAATATAAAAGGTTTGTGACTACCCAAAATTCTGATCCTGCAAAAGGAAATAAAAGGGGACATTGCAATAGAGACTGGACGCTTTAGAGACTGATCAAAATAGTTTCCTTTTGTAAATTACACAAAAGCACATCATCATGTGAGCACAAAGCTAGGTTTCCTCTTAGGGCCCTGGAAGAAGTCCATTAACACGTGAGACCTTTGAGCTTCATCAGTTGCTTGGAATCTCATCCTTTGAAAGTATGTAGTGTGTTTCTAACCTGTCTTGCTTACATTGTTGTGGTTCTTAAAGTGCTATCAAGTCAGTTCCGATTAATAGTGTGTCTGAGGAGCAGCTGGTAGGTTTGAACTGTCAGTCTTGTGGTCTGGAGTCTAGTGCTGATCCTACAGCACCACACCAGGAGCTTAGATTAGGTGGAAAGGTGTTTTTTTTTAATTTAAGGTTTTTATTGTGGATTGAGTGAAAGTTTACAGGGTACATCATCAGTTTCACATTCAACAATTCATATAACTTGTTTCATTACATTGATTATAATCCCCTCCATATATTAGGTGGAAAGTTTTAAGAGAAGGCTTGAGGTCGGTTAGGCTGGTGTGACACACTTAGGAAGACATCAGCTAAAGTCTAAGGTGTTTATTTGATTATTATGTATTATGAATTTAGTTTAATTTTTGTGCTAGATTCATGCATATTTTTTCTATGAGTAGATATCATCAATTAATGGCTAATTATGGAAAGGAGAAGAAAATTAAAAAGACATCTTACTCTGAAAGTACAACTTTGAGCACTATGTGGGGTCTAAAAGAACTGGAGGAAGGTAAGATGATATGAACTAAACAAGTAATTTTTCTTGTTTTTGTGTTTTTAAGAAAGCAAACAACTTTCTTAATTAATATGTATATTGAAATGGATTTTTTTTCTCCTATTTTGAAAGGACAATTATTTTAAAAAATAGTTCTTAAGAATATTTGTGATTAGAATATTCTGGAACAGTTTTGACTGAAGATGTAAAGATAGTGAATGATTGCTTAGCATCTCCTTTTCATCTATAATTTCTTGATTAGTTTTAAAAAACAAATACTAAATATCGAGATTTTAATAGTTATAAAACTATTATTAAATTTTAATTTTGTTCTAAAATAATTTTTATTCTAAAAACACACACACATATTTGATAAGTTAATCTAAAATATACTGTATTACATAAGATTTTAAATTAATAGAATATTTGTAAAGAATTTTGTAATAAAAATTATCTAGAGAAACAGAGCCTATTAGATGGAGATAATGTGATATCTATTATCACATTAGCTTATAAGGTAAATAAATATGTTTCCTATCAAGAGATTAGGAGGCCTGGTGTGGCACTGTAGGACAAGCACTCGGCCACAAGGTCAGTTTGAACTGCAAGGTTGGTGGTTCAAACTTACCAGCCACTTCTTGAAAACCCTATATAGGGGTGTTAGGGTTTGGAACTAACTCGATAGCACTTAACCACAACAATAGATAGAAATGGATAAATAAACTGAATGAGAAAGATTGATTGATTGATTTCAAGGAATTGACTCATGGGATGTGGAGGCTGATAAACCATAGTCTATACTGCAAGGTCGGCGGTTCAGACTCACCAGCTGCTCCTTAGAAACCCTTTACAGGGTCACTATGGGTTGGAACCGACTCAACGGCACTTAACAACAACATACATAGATAATTCTGGCAATCTTATATCCCAGATTTAAGTCAGCTGGTGGGGGAGAAAGAAGAATTCTGGCAGATATTTCTTTATAGTCTGGAGAAAGAATCCTCCCTGGGGAAACTTGCAGTTTAGACAAAAGTTTGGGTAGCTCAATACAACATTTGGGCTAGGGTTTGATCAAACACCTGAGCACCACAACCTCGTCAAGGTAAGATATAAAATTAGATATTGAATTTATAAGGCATCAGCAAAAATAATTTTTGGTGCTCAGTTTCAAAAATACATGTGATTATACATATATTAAACAATCATAGTGCTTTTTATTTTTTTTTGTAAATTGGAGTCCTGGTGTGGCACCGTAGGATAAGCACTGAACTGCTAACAAGGTTGACGATTCAAACCCACCAGATGCTGCTCAGAAACCCCATACAGGGTCACTAGCTATAAGTTGGAACCAACTTCATGACACTTAACAACACAAAGCGTTTATAGAAATGTTTTTGTTTGCTACCATTGATTTGTCCCCCAATTCATGGTGACCCCAAGTATTACAGAGTAGAATTGCTCCATAGATTTTCATGGTTGTAATCTTTACAGTAGTAGTTTATGAGGCCTACTTTATCTGGAGCTACTGGGTGGGTCTGAACCACCAAACTTTAGGTTGGTAACTGGTAGCAAACTGCTTGCTCCATTAGACTGAGAAAATTATCCACAGACAAAAGATGGCAAACTTGAAAGTTATATTTTTGTCAGTTTCAAAGGTTACACTTAAATTAATCTTATTTGTAAATGACTATAAAATGCTGAAGTATCAACACCAGATTAGAGTGGAGTAGCTGAAGTATAAGGAGCCCTGGTGGTACTGTGGGTAAGGACCTTTAAGTTCAGTTCAAACCCGTCCAGTACTCTGAGGGAGAAAGATGATGCTGGCTGCTCCGTAAAACCTTAGAAACTCTGTCTAGGGTCACAATGGGTCAGAATCAACTCATTGGCCAGTAGTGAGTAGCTGAGGTGTAGAATTTACAAAATATACTTAATGAAAGTATTTGGACACAAGTGAAGACAATACAAATATAATTTGTTTTCTAGATGAATAACCTCATTTCTACAAATTCTTGGCTGCTTCCTTGAATTAGAAAAGTCTGTTTTGAAAGAGCAGTTAAATGAATCATCACAGCATTGTCACTGACCACCCATTTGAAGAAAAGTTTGTTAAATGGAGTGCGATATTTCATCTTAGACAATGAAATTTCAGAAGACATGCATCTATATGAAACACCATTGAAGGGGAAGTTATGTAAAATGTTGGGTATGCATCAAAAATTTTAAATAAAAACACTAACAGTTTAGCTACAAAATAGAGGATATAATTTGAAATAAACATGTATTAAATTATTCTTTTATTTACAAGTATTTTCATCGTGAAAACCGTGATTTAAAAAAAAACAAAACAAAACACTGTATGGTAACTTGGTTATTATAGAAATGAACAAACATTACCCAGTGTCATCACCCAAACAAAACGTGTATTAAATTTTGGCTTTTTTTTTAAGTCTGTAAAAACATTCTTGCCTTCTTACCCCTCTGCAAAGAGAACTTATAACCTTACTTTTTGATTTTTTAAAACACAAATACTACCGTAAAATTTTTATTGTGTTCCTCTTTGTACCTTAAACACACCAAAGTATATTCTGACTTCTGTACCATTTCTTGGAAGAATCTTCCTTTAGATGTCTTTGGGGACAGCTTCCTTAATTCATATGTGAACTCAGAACCACCTTCTTGGGAAACCTTTCTGTCATGTACAGTGCTTTCTTATCGATTCCTCTCCTCCTAGCTTTTTGGAAAATAATCTGTATGAAATCTTGGATTTTCTTTTGTCCATAGTCAAATCTCTCCCCCATGTAGAATGTCCATTTTTATTGTTGATTCTGAGTAGGGGAGACCCCATAATGACAGAACAGAACTGTCACTTGGCTTTCCTAGGCTGGATCTTTGCAGAAGCACATATCCTGGTTGAGTCCCATGACACCGCTGCATTTCAGTTATCAGCCAAGCATATAACCATTTTACCACTTGTTGTTAGGTGCTATCAAGTTGGTACTGACTCATAGCGACCTTATGCACAGCAGAACGAAACACTGCACAATCCTGGGCCAACCTCACTACTGTTGCCATGCTTGAGTCCATCAATGCTGCCACTTGGCCAATCCATCTCGTTGGGGGTCTTCCTTCTATTTCTGTGACCCTCCACCTTACCAAACATGATATCCTTCTCCAGTGACTGGTCCCTCCTGACAATATGTCTGAAGGATGAGAGACGAAGTTTGGCCACCTTGGCCTCTAAGGAGCACTCTGGCTGCCTTCTTCTAAAACAGATCTATTGGTTTTTTGGAAGCCCATGTCACTTTCAATATTCTCCTCCAACACCATAAGTCAAATGTACCATTCTACAGTCTTCCTTATTCACTATCCAGCTTTCACATGCATATGAGATTATTGAAAATACCATGGCTTGGGTCAGGAGCACCTTAGTCTTCAAGCTGATATCTTTGCTCTTCAACACTTTAAAAAGATCTTGTGCAGCAGATTTGCCTAATGCAATACATCGTTTGACTTCTTGACTGCTGCTTCCTTGAGTCTTGATAGTTGATCCAAGAAGAATGAAGTCTGTCACAACTTCAATCTTTTCTCCATTGAGAATAATGTTGTTTACTGGTCCAGTGGTGAGGATTTTTGTTTTCTTTACATTGAAATGTATTCCATACTGAATGCTGTGCTCTTTGATCTTCATCAGTAAATGTTTCAAGTCCTCTTCACTTTCAGCAAGCAAGGTTGTATCATCTACATATCGCAGATTGTTAATGAGTCTTCCTCCAATCCTGATGCCATGTTTTTCTTCATATAACCCAACTTCTCGTATTATTTGCTCAGCATACAGGTTGAATAAGTCTGGTGAAAGAATACAAATCTGTCTGACACCTTTCTTAATTTGAAACGATTCAGTGTTCCCATGTTCTGTTCGAACAACTGGGTATTTATTCTTACTCAAACAAGTTTAACAACAGAAAATACCATATGATACATAAGAGATCTTTAACTGAATAAATTTTCTTTAAACACCCATATAAATAGTCTACTTTTCCTTTCATGTGGAAAACTTTGGAAGAGTTTTTTTTTAAGTTTCACTCCTCCCTCCAGACAACCAACCTAGGATTATGGCATAATGTGGTGCAGATTTACAGTACCCTCAAAATGAGAAGAAACAACTACAAATACCCATTAATCATTGGAAGGAACATGGAACATGTAAAGCATGAATCTAGAAAACTTGGAAGATGTCAAAAATGTAGTGGAACACATAAAGATAGATATTCTAGCAATTAGTGAGTTGACATTGATTGGTATTTGACTTTTGAATTGGACAATAATAATGGTTTACTATGCTAGGAATGATTAATTGAAGAGGAATTGCATATCATCAAAAAGAATATTTCAAGTTCTTGAAGTATAGTATTGTCTGTGATAGGAAAATAGCACTATGCCTACAAGGCATACCAGTTAATACCACTATTCAAATTTTTTGCACCAACCACTAAAGCCAGTGATGATGAAATTGAAGAATTCTATCTCTAGCTGCTAAGATGGCGGATTGGGTACATGTGCAGTGAGGAGCTCCGTCACCAACAACACAGAATACTGGACCAAGCAGGCCTGGGATAGTGCTAGAACTCTGAACCACATATAAAGGAATATTTAGAAGATTGGAAAGCTTACAGCTAGGGGAGTTTGTAGCAGAATCAAGAAATCCATTGCTTTCTAATTCAAGACATTCAGCTACTCCCGGAGCCACCATCTTGGGAGAGACAAAGTATCAAAATAGCCATGAATGCCTGACAGAACCAGAGATACATACAGGTGTGGACATTCTTTTTTTTTTGGTATCTGTTCATTGGTCTCTAGTGGTTTGTGCACCTTCATTCTGGTGACTAGAGGGGATGCTTAAGCGAATGGACCCCCCCCCCCAGGGTTCTATCATACATGCACACAGATCTCCTTGAAATTTAAAGTGACAGTTTCCACTTAAAACCAAATAGCCACCAGTAGTCTTTCAGTTTGTAGAACTGTGGTGGCTTGTGAGTTGCTGTGATTCTGAAAGCTGTGCCACCAGTATTTTAAATACCAGCAGGGTCACCACAGTAGACAGGTTTCAGATGAACTTTCAGATGAAGACAGATTAGGAAGAAAGAGTGATGAACTACTTCCGAATATTTAGTCACTGAAAACCATATGAATAGCAGAGAAACACTGTCAGATATAGTGCCAGAAAACGAGCCCCTCAGGTTGGAAGTCATTCAAAAAGTAACTGGGGAAGAGCTGCCTCCTCAAAGTAGAGTTGACAGTGATGATGCAAATGGAGTAAAGCCCATGGGAGAAAAGTCCACAGGACCTTCATTTGTTGATGGGGCACAACTCAAAATGAAGAGACACAGCTGTAAACATCCATTGAAAATAGGAACATGGAATGTATGAAGTATGAGTCCAGGAAAATTGGAAGGTGTCAAAAATGAAATGGAACGCATAAACATCGATATCTGAGGCATTAGTGAGCTGAAATGAACTGGTATTGGCCATTTTGAATCTGACAACCACATGGTTTACTATGCCGGAAATGACAAATTGAAGAGGAATGGTGTTGATTCATTGTCAAAAAGAATATATCCAGATCAGTCATGACGTACAACACTGTCTGAGATAGGATGATATCCATGTACCTACAGGTAAGCCCAGTTAATACCACTATTATTCAAATTTATGCATCAACCACTAAAGACAGTGAGGATGAAATAGAAGAATTCTATCAACTCCTACAATCTGATATTTATCAAACATGCAATCAAGATGTATTGATCATTATCGGTAATTGGAATACAAAGGTTGGGAGCAAAGAGGAAGGA
>NW_006408550.1:14395968-14397780 GCF_000296735.1 Chrysochloris asiatica
AGGCAGTCCAGTGCCAGAAGGAGAATTGTGCAGTACTGCTTCTAAGCCACGGTGCAGACCCAAATCTTGTGGATTCGGATCGCAATACTGCTCTTCATTATGCTGTCTGTGGGCAGAATAGTTCCTTGGTAGAAAAACTGCTTGAACACAGAGCTGATCTTGAAGCTCAAAATAAGGTAGTCTCCTGTTTCTGTATTTTAGAAAGCACTAGAAAAAGATACTCATTGCAGATGATTCATCCTGATGAAACACAGGTTACATGAAAACTGAGTTTTCTAAAGTAAAATTAAGAGAGAGAGGAGGAGAATGAAACTATCAAACATTGACAGTTTTTCTTTTAAGAAAGCTTGTCTTCATTTCATTTTGGGCTGTAGTCCCAAACTCCAAAGTAACATCGTATTTAGCATGATATTTGTCTAAGCTGTTATATCAAATGAGAAAGATTTGATTTTCTTTGATAAAATTCACTTTTATTTCTATTTATATATTGTCATTAGGTGCTGTTGAGTTGGTTCTGACTCATATCAATCCTACATATCACAGAACGAAACACTGCCTGGTCGTGCAACATCGTCACAATTGTTGTTAAGCTTGAGCCCTATGCTGCTGATGCTGTGCCAGCCCATATCCTTAGGAGTCTTCTTTTTCACTGACTCCACTTTACCAAACACTTTCTCAAAGGACTGTTTTCTCCTGATAATATGTCCGAATTAAGAGAGATGAAAAGGAGCTCTCGTAGTGTAGTGGTTACGAATCGGGCTGCTAACCTTAAGGTCAGCAGTTTGAAACTACCAGCTGTTCTGTAGGAGGAAGATGAGGCTTTCTGCTCCCCTAAAGATTTACAGCCTCGGAAACCCTGTGCAGGGTCACTATGAGTTGGAACTGACTCCGACTCCACAGTACTTAACAACAATAAGAGATGAAATCTTGCCATCTTGGCTTCCAAGGAACATTCTGGATGTATTTCTTCCAACATAAATTTGTTTGTTCTCCTGGCAGTCCATATTACTTTATTCTCCTTTAACACCATACTCAAATGCATGAATTCTTTTATGGTCTTCCTTATTCATTGTTCAACTTTTATATTCGTATGAGGCTTTTGAAAATACCATGGCTTGGGTCAGGTGCACCTTAGTCCTCAAACTGACATCTTTGCTCTTTATATACTCATGGATCATGATAAGAATAGGGCTGAATTAGAAAATAAATTTTTAGACTAAAACGATCCAGTTCTCTTATTGAGATGTTGTGGGGAACTGATAAGCAAATTTTTATTTTTAAGAATCTTAACACTTTAATTCAGTGATATTTTACCAGCACAACAGTTTACAATAAATAACAACCATGGAAGTTTAAATGAAATGCTATGGAAATCCAATGATGACAGTATTATGAAGTGAATTAGTAGTGTGTAGCCCCCATATTTGCATATCAGTAATTGATGGTCTGTTCCACAGTCTGCCCCTGGCCTTGTTTTCACTATGATACGGAGCTTTTCCATCTTCTCTTTCCACAGATGTAGTCAATTTGATACCTATGTGTTCCATCTGGCGAGGTCCACATGTATAGTCTTCTGTTACGCTGTCTAAAGAATGTATTTGAAATAAATAAATCATTTGTTTTGCAGAAATCTATCATTCTTTCTCCAGCATCATTTCTATTACCAAGGCCAAATTTTCCAACTACTGGTCCTTCCTCTCTGCTCCCAACCTTTGTGTTCCAATCACCAGTAATGAGCAATACATCTTGATTGCATGTTTGATTGATTTCAGGTTGAAGAAGTTGGTAGAATTCTTCTATTTCATCCTCACT
>NW_006408550.1:14397880-14402545 GCF_000296735.1 Chrysochloris asiatica
TTGGAGGAAGACTCATTAACAACCTGCGATATGCAGATGATACAACCTTGCTTGCTGAAAGTGAAGAGCACTTAAAACATTTACTGATGAAGATCAAAGATCACAGCCTTCAGTATGGATTACATCTCAAAGTCAAGAAAACAAGAATCCTCACCACTGGTCCAATAAACAACATTCTTCTCAACGGAGAAAAGATTGAAGTTGTCAAGTACTTCATTTTTCTTGGCTCAACTATCAACACACACGAAAGCAGCAGTCGAGAAGTCAAATGATGTATTGCATTAGGCAAATCTGCTGCACAAGACCTTTTTAAAGTGTTGAAGAGCAAAGATGTCAGCTTGAAGACTAAGGTGTGTCTGACCCAAGCCATGGTATTTTCAATAACCTCATTGAATGCAAAAGCTGGACAGTGAATAAGGAAGACCGTAGAAGAATTGATGCCTTTGACTTAAAGTGTTGGAGGAGAATATTGAAAGTGCCATGGGCTGCATAAAGAACCATTAGATACGTTTTGGATGAAGCGCAGCCAGAATGCTCCTTAGAGGCCAAGATAGCCAAACTTCGTTTCTCATACTTTGGACATATTGTCAGGAGGGACCAATCACTGGAGAAAGATAATCATGTTTGGTAAGGTGGAGGGTCAAAGAAAAAGAGGAAGACCCCCAACAGATGGATTGGCCAAGGGGCAGCATCGATGGACTCAAGCGTGGCAACAATAGTGAGGTTGGCCCAGGATTGGGCAGTGTTTCGTTCAGCTATGCATAAGGTCGCTATGGGTTGGTATTGACTTGATGGTACCTAACAACAACAACAAACCAACTTTTTAATTTTTAAGTTTGAAATAGATCAAGCTTGTAATCAAGATATATTGATAATTACTGGTGATTGGAATGTAAAAGTTGAAAGCAAGGATCAGTAGTTGGAAAATATTGCCTTGGTAATAGAAACAGTGCTGGAGATGACATGATAGAATTTTACAAGACCTATGACTTTTTTTTTAACAACAGAGAACTCGACTATACACATGGACTTTACCAGATAGCATTCACATAAATCAAATTGACTACATCTATTGGAAGAGACAGTGGAAAAACTCCATATCATAGGTCAAAAAGGCTGGGGCGGATTGTAGAATAGACCATCAGTTGCGCATATGGAATAACAGAGTTTAAGTTGGTGATTTCTTATAGTTATCCCAATTCTAAATCCTTTAGTTTACTGCTACATAATTTGAATATGTTGTCTTCATATGGTCATTTATTTCTCCTTCTTGACACAAGAGCTATCTATAATTAATCAGAATCTTTTAAAAGTCTAGACCTTTTTATTCCCAGGACTGCTCTGGTACATTTTCATCTTATGCCTAATTTAGTGATGAGCATTGTAAACCTCTTATTTAAACTTTTTAGCTAAGAAACATTTCCTTTATGTAACATTTTTTTTTTTTCCTGACTCATAAATAATGACAAGATAACAGAAATTTGAAAGGGTTTCATCCTGGATGTTGATTTAAGGTGCTTTTAGGACAGTTTATTTTGTACTTCATTTATTTATTTATTTTTAAAGCCTCTTCTTTATGTTGTTGTTGTTAAGTGCCGTCGAGTAGGTTCCGACCCATAGCGACCCTGTACAGGGTTTCCGAGGGTGTAAATCCTTACGGGAGTAGAAAGCCTCATCTTTCTCCCACGGAGCGGCTGGTAGTTTCAAACCGCTGACCTTAAGGTTCACAGCCCGATTCGTAACCACTACGCTACCAGAGCTCCTTCCTCTTCTTTATAAGAAAACTTAATTCTGGAAAATCTTTGTTGTTGTTGTTGTCAGTTTCTCAATGTAACTGTCTGCCATCTAGTGGACAATCTAAATGGTGGTGATGTTAAGTGCCATTGAGTAACCTTATTACAACCCTGTGTAAGGTTTCCAAGGAATCACTGTTGGGCCTGAACTGCTTACCTTGTGTTAGCAGTCCAGTGCTTATCCTACAGATGCTAAGCTTTGTAAAATGGAGGGTTTTATGTAGAGTATAAGGAGTCCTGGTGGCACTGTAAGATAAGCACTGGACTACTAACTGGAGGATCCATGAGAGAAAGGTGAGATTTTCTGCTTCCATAAGGAATCACAGCTACTTAAACCTTATACAGGGTCACTGTGAGTCAGAATCAACTCACTGGCAGTGATTTTGTGTTTTGGTTATATATAGTGGTGGTGGTGGTGGTGGTGTGCTGTGGGTTTGGTTCCAGTTCATAGTGCCCCTGCATAGGGTGTCTGAGCCTGTAAATCTTTACAGGAGAAGAAAGCCTCATTGTTCTCTGGCCAAATGGCTGGTAGTTTCGAACTTCTGACCTTGAGGCTAGCAACCCAACTCATAACCACTGTGCTACCAGAGCTCCTTATACAGAATATATGCAGGTAAAGATAGAAACGGATCAGAAATATCCTGTAGGAATGTGTGTTTTCCATTAATGTGCACCAGTTCTAACTATTTAGGACAAAAATACTAAATTTTCTGATTTTGTCTTTTAGTTTATATTGGAGTTATGCCTAGCCTGTGTTTGGCAGTCATGGAATCCCAATACGGTGCTGTAGGATAACTGGACTGGTACCACAAAGTTGGCAGTTCAAACCCACCATCCACTCCTCATAAACCCTATGCAGGGTCCCTATCAGTTGACACTTTACAACAACATCTTTGTCATGGATAAATCTATGTTGTTCTTCCAGACTCAGTTTTCAGAAACAATTTATATAACTAATTTATCTAAAGATAAGCAGCAGTTGTTCAAAAGCACCAGCATGAGCTGGAGAGAGGTGAACTAGAAGACAGGGTAAGGATGCTGGGACCTAATGAGAGAAGGAGAGAGGGAGAGTACCATGGAAAGTGCACATGGGTGGGAAGCAAGCTGAGCTGAGAAAGGAGAGAGAAGAAACTGCAAAGAAACAGAGGGAGCTGTGGCAAAGAGGTCATTAGACAAAGTAGGAATGGGATTAAAGATGTATTCAAAAGAAAATAAATAGTATTAAAAATGAGTTGAGAGAGAAAGAAAAAGATGCTTAGAGAGGTATCACTTTTGATCTTGTAACGTATACCTTACTACTTATCATGATGATTTAAATAGAAAATGATTCTTCTAAAATGTCCTGAACACGAAACTAAATGTTGAGGCCAAAATAAATTAACATGGATTTCAGAAATTAAAATTACCAAAATTGTACCACATATCTTTTTTCTTTTTGGTGACAGGATTCAGCTAAACTAAAATATATTCTAAAAAGCATCCAGTAATGTACACATCTTGATTGTCAATGAATTGGGGCTTTTTGGAGTATATGATGTGTGGATTGATATTATTTAAAGTTTCTATACATATTTCTGAAGTTCTGAAATTTAATCTTTCATTCATGATGTCCCATAGGGAGCAAATCTTTTATTCAAGTTTTAAAGTTACTTGAATATATAAGAATCAGTGAGTCAGTTCTGACTTAAGGAAGATTTGTCATTTTGAATAAATGTATATCCACTGTTAACTGATGATACTTGGAGGGAATTGCAATAGTTGTAATGAAAGGAAGTGTATGATTTTTTAATGTGGGGTTGCTGATCTTCTCTGTAAAACTTCACTCAGTTAACTGTAAAGAATGTAAAAGAAACAAAGGAGAGGGTAATGGAGTTACAGAGTTTCCAAATGAAGATGCAATCAAATAGATTTTAAGAAGAAGAAGAAAAAAAAATTAACCCAACTATAAGAAAGAAGATATTTGGATGCAAGTCCTTTGTCAAATATGCATTTTGCAAATATTTTCTTCTAATTTGTGGCTTGTCTTTCTCATTACACTGTTTAGCAGAAAGATATTTTTAATTTTAATGAGGATCAATTTTTCTTTTTATGGATTGTCCTTTTGGTATTATATAAAAATTAATTGCCAAACTCAAGGTCACCTTGATTTTCTCCTCTGGTATCTTCTTGTATGGTACAGTAGTATAAGCACCGAATCACATGTCAGCAGTTCAAGCCCACCAGCTAGCTGCTCCTTGGAAACCCTATAGAGGGTCCTTATGAGTCGCAATGAACTCAAAGGCACTTAGCAACAATAATATCTTCTAAAAGTTGTACAATTTGCTTTTAGCTTTTATATCTGTGATCCACTTTGCATTAATTTTTTTGATAGACGTAAAATCTATGTCTAGCTTTCATTAAAAAAACCAAAAATTTCAATTTGCTTGTCCAGTTATTCTAGGACCCTTTGTTGAAAAAAACGGATCATTGAATTTCCTTTGCCGCTTATTAATGATCAGTTGGCTATGTTTGTGTGAGTCTGTTTATGAACTCTGTATTCTGCTTTTTTTTTTGTTTATTCGTGTGCTAATACCATGTTATCTTGATCTTGATCACTGTAGCTTTACAGTCAGTGTTAATGTCAGATAATATCAATCTTCTCACTGTATTCTTCAGGATTGTATTGGCTCTTCTTGATCTTTTGTCTTTGATATAAACTTTAGGATTAGTTGTTGATATCCACAAGATAATTTGCTGTGAATTTGATTGGGGTTGCAATGATTTGTAATATTGCCTTGCGAGTAAAGTTTTGCTAAAGGTAATACAGAAACGGCTACAATCATACATTGACAGAGAACTTCCAGAGGTTCAAGCTGGATTCAGAAGAGGCCGT
>NW_006408550.1:14410526-14412963 GCF_000296735.1 Chrysochloris asiatica
TCATATTTTGGTTCTTGTAGACTTGTTTTCATTTTCTTCAGCTTCAGTTTGAATTTGCATATCAATAATTGATGGTCTGTTCCACAGTCTGCCCCTGGCCTCGTCTTCACTGATGATATGGAGCTTTTCCATCTTCTCTTTCCACAGATGTAGTCAATTTGATATCTATGTGTTCCATCTTCCTTATAGTCATATGAATATTATTCTATCATAGACAGTGTTACACTTCAAGAGAGATCTTGGAATGTTCTTTCTGAGTGTGAATGCAATGCCATTCCCCTTCACTTTTTCATTCCCGGCATGCTGAACCACATGATTATCAGATTCAAAATGACCAATACCAATGGGTTGATGTGCTGGACTGCAAAGTCGATTTGAACTCCAAAGTCAATGGTTCAAGCTCACCAACTGCTCCTTGAAAATCCTATACAGGGCTGCTATGGGTTGGAACCCAGCTTGACAGCATTTAACAACAACAATACCTAGGATATTGATATTTGTGTTCTGTATCATTTTGGACAATTTTCAGTTTTCCTAGATTCATAGTTTGCACATTCAGTGTTCCAATTATTAATAGGTGTGTACAGCTGTTTATCTTCATTTTGAGTTGTGCTCATTCAGCAAATGAATGTCCCAAAGACTGTACTCCATTTGTATCCTCATGGTCAACTCTGCTTTGATGAGGCAGCTGTTCCCCAGTAATATTTTGAGTGCCTTCCAACATGAGGAGCTCATCTTCTGGGACTATATCTGACAGTATTCTGGTGCTCTTCATCATGTTTCAGTGGTCAATATTCTGCTGCTATCTGACAGTGCTCCACTGGTATTCATAAGATATTCAGTGACTTAATATTCAGAAGTTGTCTCGTCTCTCCTTCTTCCTAGTCTGTCTTCATCTGGAAGCTCAGTTGAATCCTGTCCACTTGGGTGACCCTGCTGGTATTTAAATACCAGTGGTTTAGCTCCCAGAATCACAGCAACTCACAAGCCACTACGGTACAAAAACTGACAGACAAGTGGAGTATCAGTTTAGGGTGTATTGTCTGTCAGTCTCTTTTAAGAGATAGAAGAAATTAAACAAGGAGGTAAGAAGAGATGGGGGAAGAGAGATGCCAAGCCAGCCACCAGAAAATTGTCCAGGAATAGAATCTCAGAGAGACTCAGACTTTCCTCCAGAGTCAACACAGCAGCTATCCTGTATATTTGAGCTTCTGTCTTTTGCCTTTTGTATGAAAACAAACATGTTTGTTAAACTGCCCTCCTCAAAAAAAGAAAGAAAGAAAGAAAAGGAAGGCTAGAGCCTTCTGTGTTATTTCTCTAGTACAAAGACTTGATTTGGAGTCCTAGTTAGGTTCTGGAGATAAGCCAAGACTACAAATCTCAAGGTTGGTTTTTGAAACCCACCAGTCACTGCTGAGAAACCCTATTCAGGGTTCTTATGAGTTGGAACTAAGTTGATGGTACTTAACAACAACAAGATTAAATGTAAGAGTTAACTCACACTGTTCTTGTTAGGTGCCATCAACTCATAGTGACCCCATGAATATAACAGAATGAAGCACTGCCTAGTCCTATGCCGTCCACACAGTCATTCTCATGTTTGAGCTCACTGTAGCAGCCACTGTATCAATCCATTTTATGAGGGTCTTCTTTTTTTTCTCACCCTCTACTTTACCAAGCATGGCATTTTTTTCTAAGGACTAGTCTCTGCTGACAACTCGTCCAAAGTTTATGAGAAGATGTCCAGTCACCCTTGCTTCCAAGACAGATTTGTTCATTTCTCTGACAGTCCAGACATGATGTATTTAATCGTCCCCACCGTCATCATAATTCAAGAACATAGATTCTTTGGTCTTTCTTATTGACTGTCCTGCTTTCAAAGGCACATGGGGTTATTGAAGATAATAAAGTGACACCTTTACTGTTTAACACTTTAAAGTGGTTGGTGGCAGCAGATTTGTTCAATGCAGTAATCCTGTAGCTTCTTCACTACTGCTTCCATGGTTGTTGATTGTGGATCTCAATACAGTGTAATCCTTGACAACTTCAATATTTTACTCTTGATTATGATGTTCCATATGAGTCCAGTTCTGTGGTTTTTGGTTCCTTATATTGAACTGCTATCCATTCTGAAAGCTGTGGTTTGGATTTTCACCAGTAAGTGCTTCAAGTGTTTTTTACTTTCAACAAGCAAGCTTGTGCCAGCTGCATATTGCAGGCTATTTAATGAGATTTACACCAATCTTGATGCCACTCTCTTTTTCATATAATTCAGCTTCTTGGGTTATTTGCTCATTATAAGCATGGTGAAAGGATAAAAACATGGTGCACACTTTTCCTGAGAGTTCTGTTTGAATGGCTGACTCTTGGTCTATGTAGAGGCTCTGCTTGAGCTTAATTAGGTATTCTGGAATACCCATTCTTCACAATGTTATCC
>NW_006408550.1:14413585-14418404 GCF_000296735.1 Chrysochloris asiatica
GAGGTTGGCCCAGGATTGGACATTGTTTCGTTCTGCTGTGCATGGGGTCGCTATGAGTCGGTTCCGACTCGATGGCACCTGACAACAACAACAACAACATCCATGAAAATGGAGTATCTCTTCATTTATTTAGTATCTGTTTGATTTACTTCATCAGTTTTGTAATTTCCTAGTATATATAGGGAGTCCTGGTGTGGCACTTTAGGATAAGTACTGGACTGGTAACTGCATGGTTGGCAGTTGAAACCCATCAGTCACTCCTTGAAACCCTTTTAAAGGGTCGCTATGAGTCGGAACTGACTCGATGGCACTTAACAACAACAACAATATATGTAGATCTTATACATATTTTGTTAGTAGTATACCTAAGTATTCAATTTTTCATGCCAAAGTAAATAGCCTAGTGCTGTTAATGTCAAGTGCCAATAGTTTACTGTTAGTAGATAGGAAAACAATTGACCTTTGTATATTAATCTTGTATCCTGAAACCTTGCTGTAACAGTTTGTTAATTCCAGGAGATTTGTTTTCCTTTGGAATTTTTTCCATAGACAATCATGTCATTCGTAAACAAAAAGAATTTAATTTCCTATCATATGTATATCTTTCCTTTCTTTCTTTTTTATTGCATTAACTGGGACTTCCAGTACAATGTTGAATAGGAATGTTGAGAGAGAACATCGTCTTTTTACTGATCTGAGGACTACAGTTTTTAAAATTTACAGTAATTATTCCGTAGCATTAGCAAGGAAATAGTTAAAAGCTAGTGGACTTGCTCCATTATTCCGGTAGGATATCATCTCTGAATTATCAACTTATGCACCTACACATGCATGTATGTGGACTGATTTATTCCTTTTGCATTTTTCATATCCAGAGGTCTCATAATGTGGGGAAATGAGTGTTCTGATTTTATTCAGATTTATTATTTCACTTGGGATTTTTTTGGAGTATTCAACTAGCAGTTTAATCTACAAATAGAATCTATGACAATTGATTGTCTTGTGCAATTAAATCAGTTGAGATTGCTAGAGACTGTGATTAATCAACATAGGCTTTAGAAGTCTCTTAGTCATAAGGAGAAGTCAAGTGTTACATTCAGCAGATACTTATTGAGTTACCATTACATGTCAGGCAGTACTAGGTATAGCATTGTTGTTGTGAAGTGTTGTAGAGTCGGTTCTGACCCATAGCGACCCTGTATAGGGTTTCTGAGGAGCAGCTGGTAAGCTTGAACCACTGACCCTGTAGTTCAAACAGCTTTACAGTCTGGTGCATTAACCCACAGCATCATACCAGAACTCCAGGTACAGCATTGTTGTTGTTGTTGTTAAGTGCCGTCGAGTTGGTTCCGACCCATAGCGGCCCTTAACAGGGTTTCTGAGCCTGTAAATCTTTATGGGAGCAGAAGTCCTGCGACTATTAGGTTACCTGGAAAAAAGGGAAAGTATTCTGTTTGGGTTTAATAGAATCACATGAGCCCTTTAAATCTGGGTCTTAAGGCCATAGACAGAAGTCAGAGATGCAAACTATGAGAGATGTTTTGGCAAAGGAAATTCTCCTGCTTGTTGAAGGGACCCACAAGGCAAGAACCTCAGAATGGCTTCCAGGATCTGAAAGCAGCCCCTAGTCCTAAGTCAGGAAGACAAAGGGGACTTCAGACTGTCACCAGATGTCTTATAGTTGGCTGACTTAATGGCAATACTATTTGGATTCTAAAGGTATGGATATTATCCATAGATAGTGTATTTCTTCTAAACTTATATAAATTTTAGAGCACTTTACTTAAAACTCTCTGTTCCATAGAATTAGACATCCAGATTCTGTTCTATGTATACAGCATTCATATTTTTCTGGAGATTTGCAAGTTGTAAATAAAAATACCCCTACCCATTGACTTGACAGCACTTCACAACACAACAACAACCCATTGCCATCACCGAGTTGATTCCAAATCAGAGACCCTCTAGGACACAGTAGAACCTCCAAAGGGTTTTCAGACTGCAAGACCATTCTCCCGAGGAGCAGCTGCTGGTTTAAACAATGAACCTTTCAATTAGCAGCCTTAAGTTTAAACCACTGTGCCACAGGATAGCTGTCAAAAAAAAAAAAAAAAAAAAACTTGTTTCAAAAAGGTGTTTTACTTACTTTTAAACAATAGGTGGCGTCTGAGTTTCACAAATAAAAGTGATGATTCATGCTAATATATCAGAAAATGTAATTGTATCTAAAAAATTAATTTAAAATTTAATTTATATCCAAAATACTCATCATACTTTGCTTTTTGGTATTGGTTAATTGAATGAAAGGATACATGTATTAAAAATTATACTGGGAAATTTGCTATTTTTTTAAAACATGAAAAAATATATATATAGATTTGATCATTTTATTTTCCTTTGAAGAGAATTTATATATTATATGAGAATACTGTTTTCCTCTGCAATCCTGACTTAGAGTATTAACTAAAATCTGATAATTTATCATGCAAATAAAATGTTAATGATCATAATTTTAATTACTATTACTTGTTGTTGTGTGCCGTTGAGTTGGTTCTGACCCATAGTGACCCTGTACAGGGTTTCCGAGGCTGTAAATCTTTACGGGAGCAGAAAGTCTCATCTTTCTCCTGCGGAACAGCTGGTAGTTTTGAACTGCTGACTTTGGGGTTCGCTGCCCGATTCCTAACCACTACGCTAATGTAGAAAAATCAAGTGTACATATTCAGTAAATGAGTGATATATCACTTTATTTTCTAACAGTTAAAATATTTGGAAATAATAGTTTTCCAACTCTATAAACTTTGATCCCACTTATATTTTAGGTACAATATGTTTTTCTGACCTTCTTCCTGTCAGAATTTGATACTTATTCTTGGACTCGGACTAGCTGTTTTATGTCTGAGAAGCCACCCTGCATAGGGTTGGGCGAGACTAATCACTTCCTCTGGTTTTAAGGTGTTTTGTCTTTGTTGGCTGCTTCCACCATGGTTTTACAAAAATAAAGCCTATGCCTGTTCCACCATTGGACTTTGAATAAGTAACTTGTTCACAGGTTCACAGATGAAGAGGAGTTTTTGCCTCAGGATGGAATATTCCTAAACTCTCATGCACATTTGACTTAGATAATTTAGAATATAACATTTTGGACTTAGAGTGACTTTAGACTTTTAGAATAATGTGTTGAGGTGAATGTGTTTTGCATGTGGAAAGGGCATGAATTTTGGTCAAAGAGTTGAATGGACTGACTTGTGTTCCCCAAAAACTGTGTTGTAAATCTTAACTCGTATGTCTATGTCTTTCCGGTAGTGTTGTTGTTGTTATGTGCCGTGGAGTCGGTTCCGACTCATAGTGACCTTGCACAGGGTTTCCAAGGCTGTAAATCTTTACGGGAGCAGAAAGCCTCATCTTTCTCCCGTAGAACAACTGGTAGTTTCGAATTGCTGACTTTGAGGTTAACAGCCCAATTCATAACCACTACTCTAATTGCATGCAATGTTAATAATATTGTTTGATGATTTCTCTGTTCTTTTGGTCACCTCTGTTTGGAATAGGCACACATATGGATCTTTTCCAATTAGTTGGCCAGGTAATTGTCTTCCAGATTTTTTTGCATAGATGAATGAGTGTCTCCAGTGCTTCATCAGTTTGTTGGAAGATAGCAACTTGTATTCCATCAGTTTCTGGAGCCATGTTCTTTACCAGTTCCTTCAATGTACCTTGGACTTCTTCCTTCAGGGTCATTGATTCTTGATCCTATGCTTCCTTTTAAAATGGTTGAATATATACAGTTTCCTTTGATATGATGACTCTGTGTATTCCTGCTATCTTATTTTGATGCGTTCTGCATCATCCAGTATTTTGCCCATAGAATCCTTCAGTTAATGTAAGTTGAGACTTGAATTTTTTCTTCAGTTCCCTCAGTTTGAGAAATGCTGAGGGTATTCTTCCTTTTTGTTTTTCTAATTCCAGGTCTTTGCATATTTCTTTATAATATTTGACTGTCTTCTTAAGCTGTTTCTTGAAATGTTCTGTTCATCTCTTTACTCTCATTTCTTCTATTTGCTTTAGCATATCTATGCAAGTTTCAGAGTCTCTTCTGACGTCCATTTTGGTCTTTTCTTTCTTTCTTGTCTTCTTAATGACCTTTTGCTTTCTTCCTGTATGATGTTCTTGATATCATTCCACAATTCTTCTGCCTTTCGGTCTTGTATGCCTAATGTATCAAATGTATTCTTTAGATGATCTCTAAATTCAGTTGGGCTATAATCAAGATCCTATTTTGACTCTTGTGGACTTGTTTTAATTTTCTTCAGTTTCAGCCTCACTTTACATGTAAGCAATTTATAATCTGTTCCACAGTTTGCACCTGGCCTTGTTTTTGCTGGTGATATTGAGCTTTCCCACCGTCTCTTTGCACAGATGTAGTCAATTTGATTTCTGTGTATCACACCTGCTGAGGTCCATGTATATGGTCGTCTTTTATGTTGTTTAAAAAAAGGTATTTGCAATGAAGACATCATTGGTCTTGCAAAATTCTATCATGCCATCTACAGCATCATTTCTATTATCAAAGCCATTTTTTCCAACTACTGATCCTTCCTTTATGTTTCCAACCTTTACATTCCAGTATCCAGTAATTATCAATGCATCCTGATTGCATATTTGATCAGCTGCATACTGAAGTTGGTAGAATTCTTCAGTTTCTTCACCACTGTTTTTAGTGGTTGGTGAGTAAATTTGAATAGTAGTTGTATTAACTGAGCTTCCTTCTTGTTGTTGTTGTTGTCAGGTGCCATCGAGTCAGAACCAACTCATAGCG
>NW_006408550.1:14423029-14437196 GCF_000296735.1 Chrysochloris asiatica
TATATAGTCAGCACTCAGTACTCAACTGGCCTTGATAATTCATTGCAGTGGCCACACAGAACTCAACACCACACTCACAGTTATGGGGTTTACTAGGGAAGTTAACAGGCTACAATGCAGCATCAGAAATGATCAGGCTACACTTGCTGAGGTCAGGGCACCCCAGCGGTACCCACAGGCAGGCTTCTCTCTGCCCAGTCAATATTACAGAGCTCTTTTAGGGCTGCTGATAAATGCCCACATGACATCACTCATCACTCCACCCTAAGCCTCAGCATGAAGGCACTTGGTTCTAGGTCTGTGAGTCAGCAAGCGTAACTCCCCCAATTAATTGAGCACTCCACTCTATGAGCAAATTTCCTGCCCAAAGTCAGTATGCTGCACTTCTTCTGATGGCTGGGAAGCCCATTGCTCTGTCTTGTGTTCTACTACTGCTGCTTCTCTGCCATTTCTCTGCTGTTACAGCTTTCTGTCACTGAATTGAGGATAAATGCACAGGAATCTCCAGGTCCAAAGGATGAGCTCCACTCCTGGTTCCTCTCTTTGATAATGGTGCGCTCTCTCATTTCTGTATCTGAGATGACTCATTTTATACCGATTAGAGTTCCAGGTTTTTACAATCATAGTTTACCCTGTTAATCACTCACAGCGTAATCACCTGATACTGTCAGTGTCTTCTCCCACCTTCTCTTATCCAGACTCATCAGGGAAAAAAAAAAAAAAAAAAGTTTGTTTACGAAGATTATGGCTGGAAGCGTGGCACTGTAGGATAAGCACTGGACCACAAGGTTGGTTTGAACTGCAAGATGGGCAATTCCGACTCACCAGCCACTCCTGGAAAACCCTTTGGAGAGTCACTATGACTCGAATACAGTTAACAACAGTAATGGCTAGAAAAGTCATTAAATAATTCACTGCACTGCAGGCACATATACTGATCTCTTCCAGTTGATTGGTCAAGTCTTCTAAATGTCTTGGTGTAGAGAAGCAAGTGTTTTCAGCATTGCTTTTGTTTGTGGAAACATGTCAGTTGGTATTCTGTCAATTCATGGAACCTTGTTTTGCACTTTAAGTGCAGCATGGACTTTGTCCTTCAGTATTACTAGTTTTTGATCATATGCCATCTCCTAAATGATCTTCTTTGAACTATCCTTTGAAATCTTCTGTTCAGCTCTTTTTTGTTATCACTTCTTCCCTTTTCCTTCATTTGCTCTAAGTGCTTCTCCTGGTGTGGTGCTGTAGGATCAGCACTGTACTGCAAACCACAAGGCTGGCAGTTCAAACCCACCAGCAACTTCTTGGAAACCCTATGCAGGGTTGTTATGAGTCAGAACCAAGTCAGTGGCATAACAACAACAAGAACAACAACAACTCTAAGTTGAAGAGCAAGTTTCAGAGTTTCTTCTGACATTAATTTAGGGTTTTTCTTTTCTCCTGTCTTTTTAATGACATTTTTCCTTGCTTCATGTAGGTATCCTTGATTTCATTCCAGAACTTTCTAGTGTTTGATTTTTAGTGTTCAGTGTGTCAAATCTGTTCTTTAGATTGTTGTAAATTCAGGAGAGGGGTTTAGTCATGGTTGTACTTTAGTTCTTGAGGGTTTGTTTCAATTTGATTTAACTTCAACTTGAATATGCACATGAGCAATTGGTGGTCTGTTTTGCAGTTGGTCCCTTGCCTTGTTATGACTGATTATAATGAGCATTATAATCTCTTTCTAAATATGTAGCCAATTTAATTCAGGTGAGGTTCACAGGTATAATTGTTTCTGTTGTTGAAAAAAGATGTTTGTAATGAGTAAGTAAGTCATCAATCTTGCAAAATCGTATTTATGATCACTAGTGTTGTTTCTCCTCTACTCATCTTTCAGCTTGTCATACTGTGGTGGCTTGAATGTTGCTGTAATGCTGGAAACTACGGCACTAGTATATTAAATACTGGCAGTGTCATCTATGGTGGACAGGTTCCAGCAGAACCTATAGACTCAGACAGACTAGGAAGAAGAGATAAATGGTTAGCTACTGAAAAACATAACTAGTCACATTGTCTGATATAGTGTAAGAAGATGAATCCCCCAGGCTTGAAGACACTTAAAATACCATTGGGAAGAGCTGCCTCATCAAGGTAGAGTTGACCTTAGTGATGTGGAAGGAGCAATGCTTTAGTAATCTTCATTTTGTTCATGGGACACAACTTAAAATGAGGAGAAATAACTACAAATATCCATTAATAATGGGAACAGGAATGTACAAAGTGTGAATCTAGGAAAATTGAAAGTTGTCAAAATGAAATGGAATGTGTAAAGATCAGTATCCTAGGCCTTTGTGAGGTAAAATGGACTGGTACTGGACATTTTAAACCCAACAATCCTATAGTTTATTATGCCAGGAATGTCAAATTGAAGAGGCATGGCGTTGCATTCATCGTCACAAAGAATATTTCCAGATCTATCTTGAAGCACACTGCTGTCCCATCACAGGTCTTCAGCAGCAGATATACTTATTGAGGTATGTAGTTAGATTGCTTGACTGCTGTTTTCATGAACGTAGATGGTGAACCCAAGGAAAATGAAGTCTCTGACAGCTTGCATTTTTTTTCTCCATTTACTATGATGTTATTTATTGGTCCAGTTGTGAGGATCTTTGTTTTCTTTACCCTGAGGTGCAATCCCATATAGAAGGCTTTGATCTTTACTTGTGCTTGATGTTTACTTATGCTTTATCGATATGCAAACACTTTTCACTGTGTGGTTCATGACAAATTGTTGATAACATTGCAAAGAATGGATATTCCAGAACACTTAGTTGTGCTCATGAGGAACCTGTACATAGATCAAAGGCAGTTGTTCAAACCAAACATGGGTATAAATGACATGAATGGTTTGAAATCTGGAAAAATGTATATCAGCTTTATGTCCTTTCAATATATGTATTCAGTCTGTAGCTGAGCAAATATTCTGATAAACTGGATTGTATGAAGAAGAATGAGGCATCAGGATTGGAGGAAGACTCATTAAAAACCTGCTATACACAGATGATGCAACCTTGCATGCTGGAAGGGAAGATAACTTAAAATACTTACTGATATGAAGATAAAGACTACAACCTTCAGTTAATGAAAACTTCCATTTAATGAAAACAAAAATCCTTACAATGAATAAATAACATAATAAATTGAGAGAAAGTTAAAGTTGCCAAAGACTTCATCTTGCTTGGATCCACAATCAACACATATGGAAGCAACAGTCAAGGAATCAAACTATGTATTCCATTAAGTAAATCTGAAAAAGACCGCTTTTAAGTGTTAAAGAACAAAGGTATCAGTTTGAGGATTAAGGTGCGCCTGACCCAAACCATGGTATTTTCTTCTGCCTCATAGGCATATGAAACGTGGACAACAGATAGGCAGACTGTAGAAGAATCAATGCATTTAAATTACGGTTTTGAAGAAGAATATTTAAAGTACCCTGGTCTGCCAGAAGAACAAATTAATCTGTCTTGAAAGAAGTACAGCCAGAATGTTCCTTAGAAGTCAGGATAATGAGACTTCCTCTCTCAGACTTCAGACTTTTATTAGGAGAGATTGGAGCTGGAGAAGAATGTGAAGCTTGGTAAAGTGAAGGGAGGGTCAGCCACAAACAGAAACACCCCCAAGGAGATGTGTTGACACAGTGGCAGCAGCAATGGGCTCAAATGTAACAACAATTGTGAGGATGGCGCAGGACCAGGCAGTGTTTCATTCTGTTGTGATTAGCATTTTTCAGCTGTACAAAATTAAAAAATAAAAATTAAAAAAAAAAAACAAAAAGACAGAAGGCAACGTTCTCACTTTCCACTTTAAAAATTAGTATTCAGGGTAGAAATGTTCTATAATGTCACTGCCTCATCCTGTTTAATCAATTTATTGCTACAAGATCTGTGTACTGAAAGTTTGGGAAACAAAAGAAACCCAACTAGAAGATCTCATGAGGAGAAACTTCACCAGAACAAGTAAAGACATCACTCAGGAGAGGTGAGCCGTGCTGGACAGACTGGCTTTGTGCTTTGACACTGGGAACTGGGCGAGGAGGAAGGTGATGAAACCGAATCAAGGATGTGAATGTATGATTTGCAAATCTAAACGGAGACAATGTCACCCTACAGTCACTTAACTCTCATTTCATTGTCATATACCATCAGATATTTACATGTTTTATGTGAGCATGGACTCCTGTTACAGCGCTTTAGGAAAAGCACCGGACGTTGAACCATGAGGTTGGCAGTTCAAACCCACCATCTGTTCCTTGGAAACCCTATGTGGGCCATTATGAGTTGGAACTGACTTGATGGCACTTATCAACAACAATGTAAGGACAGCTTACGAATTGTTTATTGTGGTGAAATATACATTAGATAAATGGTGCCCATTTTGACCGTTTCCAGTGTACAATTCAGGAGCATTAAGTATACTTACAATGCTCAACAACTACTACCATATATATTTCTAAAACGTTTTATTCATGCCAAATAGAAACTCCATATTCATTAAGTAATAAGCCCCCGTTTTCCTCATGTCCCCAGTCCCTGGTAACCTCTGACCTACATTCTGTCTTGCAGTTCAGATAAGTGGGATTGCATAATAATTGGCTCTTTTATGTTTTGCTTATTTCACCTAGCATAATATTTTCTAGTCCATCCATGTTATAAACGTGTGTCACTATTTTGTTCCTTTTTTGGCTAAGTAATACTTACCTGTCTGTGTATACCACATTTTATTATCCTTTACATTTGGTGATGGACACTGGGTTTCTGTTTTTTGGCTGTTGTGAATAAAGCAGTGCTGAATATTAGCATACAAGTATCTGGCTCCATATTTCCAGGTCTTTGGTGTACATTCCTGCGTGTGGAATTACTCTGGTAGTGTAGTGGTTACGAATCAGGCTGAGAACTTCAAGGTCAGCAGTTCGAAACAACCAGCCGCTCTGCAGGAGAAAGATGAGGTTTCTGCTCCCATAAAGATTTACAGCCTTGGAAACCCTGTACAGGGTCGCTATGGGTCGGAACCAACTCCATGGCACATAACAACAACAACATTAGAATGTTGGCGTCCTGGTGTGGCACTGTGGGTTAAGGTGCCAGACTGTAAAGCCATTTGAACTGCAAAGTTGGCAATTCAAGCTCACCAGCTACTCCTTGGAAACCCTATACAGGGTCACTATGGGTCAGAATCAACTCAATGGCACGTAACAACAACAACAATTAGAAAGTTGGAGACCTGGGGTGGCACTGCAGGATAATGCGCTGGACCACAAGATCAGTTTGAACTGCAAGGTCAGCAGTTCAAATCTACTAGCCACCCCTTGGAAACCGTATACAGGATCGCTATGAGTTGGAACTGACTCAACGACACTTAAGATTAGAATGTTAATATTTATGTTTTTGAGTCCCTTAGAGTACCTAGTACATTCTTATTATACAGTGTCGTTAAGCGCTCTCGAGTTGGTTCCGACCCATAGCAACCCTGTATAGGGTTATCGAGAAGCTGCTAGTGAGCTTGAACCACTGACCTTGTGGTTCAAACCAACTTTGCAGTCCAGTGCATTAACCCACAGCACCACAGATGATCTATACATTTAAACTAGCCTTCCTATGTGTTAAAAATAAATTCTTCAACCTTGTATTTAGAGCACAAAATGTTTTTAAGGTTTAACTATGGAGTCCATATGAATGTTGTGCTAGTGCTGTTGAGTCAGTTCCAACTCACAGCGACCCTGTATGGGGTTTCCGAGGAACAGCTGGTGGGTTTGAACTGCTGATGTTGCAGTTCAAACTGACCCTGCAGTTCAGTGCTTATCCTACAGCACCACACCACAACTCCAATGGGACTGTGATTTCAATCCTGACTGCAACACGGAGTACAATTGCGCCATAGGATTTTTAACGCTCTGATCTTTCGAAAACGTGTCAGTCTGTCTTCAGAAGCGCCGTTTGGTAGGTTTGAACTGCCAACCTTATGGCTGCTAGTCAAGCACTTAATGATTTTGGTCAATACATGTATATTATTTCAGCTATAATTTTATACTATTCTAGGATTTGCTATAGCTGACTTTGTAATTGAGTTACTCTTTTCATGTAAATGTAGTGCATTGTAATAGAAAGAAAAGCCTCTAGCGATATTTTCCCCTTGGGATGTCTTCATATTTAACATATATTTGTAGATGTCAGGTCTGTGTGATGGGGAAAATGTTTTGCTTAAGACTTTGCATCTGATGAGCATATAAATGAAAAAAATCCTAATCGCAGTGAAGGTAATATAATAACTAATTTGAGCAGCATCTCAGAATTTGCTGTGAACTTGACATATGTAGGAAATATGGGATAAATTTTGGTTGCTTTAAGGAATCTTGTCTTAAGACTTTATCTTTTTCTTTTACTCCTAAGTGTATAAAAATTTTTTATTCAAGACATTTACAAATGATTTACTAATATATCTAGATTTTTTTAAAAAAGAAAGTAAGGTATACTAAGTCATTTTAAATTTGAATTACCAAAGGGGTAAGTAACTTTTCAGTACCCCTTTGGGTGTAACTTAACTCTGCACTAGGGAGAATGTCGTTAAACATGAAATAGAATATGGCATTTTATCAATATTTAGAGCTCCTTGTTATGCCGTTTTTTCATAGCTGATTTACTTTTGTAAATCACTATATTCATAATTAACTAGTCAAATCAGATTAAACCTGCTGAATGTAGAATAAACCTGGTTTTTGTTCTCTTTGCTGAAACATTTTAGCCACAGACTGTCAACAAATTCCATCAATATTCACTTCTCCTGCCCAGTGTGATGTAGGACCTTCTCCCAGCATACATACTCTCATGGGGAGACGAGTTAAAGAGGAAGGGAAGGGCATGGCCCGGTGCATTTTATTTATTAAAACATGTTTCCTATCTTGTTTGCACTGGGTGGGAATGCAGTAGTATATTGCAAACACACTTACTGTTCATATATCTATAGAAAATGGCTTTTGTGATTTAAATTCAAATTTAAATAAGAGGGAAATCTTATTGGATATTTTGTATAGAACAAATGTTACCTTCATATAATATTTCTTTTAGCTTGGCAATACTGCTGAGCTCAGCATAACCTATCAGTGTTGTAAACTGGCTAATGAGTCTTTAAACTTGCTGTATATTGAAAATAGCACAGTTACATGACAGACACATCAACAGTGGGAATGATTGTTCATACAACATGATCTACTGCTGGGATTAGTTAATTTTTATTGGAATTAGTGAACATTCTATATTGTAGAAAGTCTTGTTGTTTTTAAGTACCATCAAGTTGGTTCCGACCCATAGCAACCCTGTATAGGGTTTCCAAGGAGTGACTGGTGAGCTTGAACCGCCGACCTTACAATTCAAATGGCTTTGCAGTCTGGTGCTTTAATCCACAGTGCACACCAGGACTCCGTAGAAAGTCTTAAAGTCTTATTGTTCATATTCCCTACTAATCTTAGTAACATGGGAGCTGATCATTGAACTGATACATCATTGTTGCTGCTTTTGGTGGTGCTTTCCCTAACTGGTCCTCTTTTGATAGGTTTTTGTGCAGAATTTCTAATTACTAATATAGGGTTGCTCTGAGTCAGAACCAACTCTATGGCACCTAGTAAGAGCAACAACAATGTAGCTTGATGAAACTGGCATTGTCATGCATATTGTTGCTGTTAGGGGCCACCTTGTCAGTTCCAACAGAATGAAACCCAGCCTGGTGCTTTATCACCATCACAATTGTTACGCCATTGTGTCAGTTCACCATGTTGGGGGGCTTCCTTTTTTTTGCCGACTCTCCTCTTTTCCAAGTATGATACCCTTCTCCAGGGATTGGTCCCTGCTGACAATATGACCAAAGAATGAGATTCGAAATCTTGTCATCCTCACTTATAAGGAGCATTCTGGCTGTACTTCTTCCAACACAAATTTGTTTGTGTTTCTGCAAGTCCATGGTACTTTCAATATTCTTCACCAATGTCATAATTCAAATGCATTGATTCTTCTATGGTCTCCCTTTTTCATTATTCAGCTTCCACTTTCATATGTTGTTGTTATTAAGTACCTTAGAGTTGATTCCAACTCATAATGACCCTGTATACAGTTTCCATGACTTTCAATTCTTTCCTGGAGCAGAACGTCTCCTCTTTCTAGTGTGGAGTAGCTGTTGGGCTAGAACGGCAGGCTGTGTGGCTGTCAGTCCAGTTCTTATCCTGTGGAGCCAATGTGCTTCTCTTCACATGTATATAAGGCTATTGAAAATACCATGGATTGGGTCAGGTGCACCTTAGGCCTCAAACTGAACAGCTCTGCTCTTGAACACTTTAAAGAGGTTTTGTGCAGTAGACTTGCTTGATGCCATATGGTGTTTGATTTCTTGACTGCTGCTTCCCTGAGCATTGATTTTGGATCTAACCAAATTGAAATATTTGACAACTTTAATATTTTCTCCATTTATCATGATGTTATTTATTTATTGGTCTAGTTGTAAAGATTTTGTTTTCTATACATTGAGGTGCAATTCATACTGAAGGCTGTAGTCTTTGATCTTCATCAGTAAGTATTTTAAATCCTCTTTGATTTCAGCAAGTAAGGTTGTGTCATCTACATATCGAAAGTTGTTAATGAGTCTTCTTCCATTCCTGATGCCACATTCTTCTCCATATAACCCAGCTTCTGGGATTATACACTCAGTATACAGATTGAATAAGTATGGTGAAAGAATACAACCCTGACACATACCTTTCTAATTTTAAACCATTAAATATCTCTTTGTTATGTATGAATGACTGTCTCTTGCTCTATATACAGGTTCCTCATGAGCATAATTAAGCACTGGACTACAAGGTCAGTTTGAAACACAGGTCAGCAGTTCAAATCCACCACCCGCTCCCTGGAAACCCTATACAGAGTTGCTATGATTCATAATCATCTCCATGACACTTAACAAGAACAAAAGCAAGATTTGGCAATATTCAGAGAGGTCCTTTACATCAGAATTTCATGTGCTGTGGCTCAAAGACTTCTGGCATGAAGTTTGATACTGGGGACAGGGTGCTTCCAGAAATTAGACTTCGGTAAGTGCCCTATTTCAAGTATTATTTTGTATCTTCTAGTGCTGTAGGATAATGCACTGGACTGCAAGGTCACTTTGAATGGCTAGATCAGCAGTTCATACTCACCAGCCACTCCTAGGGAACCCTGTACACGGCCGCTTTGAGTCGGAACTGACTCAACAGCATTTAACAACAATAATATATATTGTGCTTTTGGAGCCCAGGAAGGAAATGTCTCCCTTTCTTTTCATCAATAGTGTTTAGACAATTGGATAATTAGAGGGCTTCCAATAAATGCTGGTTTGGAGATAAAAAGTGGAAATGGGAGTGTGGCAATCTAGCAATGAAACTTGGGTTAGCAGAGGAATATGCGTTCTATATAAGGCTAGGTGGCTGATTCTGAGTAATTTACTGTCCTTGACCTCATTGCCTGGAAAATCTTAATGGAAATGGTGTTGTAATATTGATGATGATGCTGTTACCGAGAAAGTGGTCTGTCAGACAGAAGGTAATACCTTTCCATAGGTTGTCCTATTGCAGACTTTGAAATCCCAGCTCAATTTGTTGGGGTGACCAATGAAAAAAGCTGTATCTCTAAGCACCGGAATACTTTGTGTCTCAAGCAGCACCATCTTGTGACTATTTGTGTTGAATGTAAAACAAAAGACTCATTCTCCTTACATTTCAAGAGCAAAAATGTAAATTGCCAACATTATGGCCAACCCAATGGTAGTGCCATTTTTGCCAATTTTGAATGTGGCAGATTTAAAATTTCACTTGACAATGATTTCTTTAGTTGTGGCAACAAAGAAGAAGAAAGTGGAATTCTAGATTTGTACTAGCTCTCTAGAGCTTCATTATCAATTCTGATTGATTAACACAGGCACACACATGATATGGCTTCTGGAACAAAAGCTGAACTCATAGTCTAGAAGGTTGATGGTTGGGCTACTGAAATTTATATATTGGTGGGACTATATCTGCTTTTACCAGCTTTTGGAGCTCACACATTGAAGTTATAAAAATAATTATAAAGGATAATTAGAAAAAATGGCATCAAACATTGCTCCTACAGCATTGTACTCAGCTGGGGTCAATAATTCATTGCAAGGGCCGCACAGAACTCAGACACCATACTCAAAGTTATGGGGTTTATAAGGGAAATTAACAGGTTATAATGAAGGATCAGAAAATGCTCAGGTCACAGTTCTTTCATTTAGGATACCTCTCCTCAGCCATGCCCAAAGACAGGCCTCTCTCCCTGCCCTGGCAATGTTACAAAAGTCCCTTTAGGGCTGCTGATAAATGCTTACGGGGTTCACCACTCAGCTATAAACCTCAGACTGAAGGTACTTGACTCTAGCTCCCCCGGGTAGGTGCCTAGAGGTACCCTACTCTGTGAACACACCTCCTGTCCAAAGTCACTCAGCTCTACTTGCTCCACGGGCTGAGAAGCCCACCCCTCTGGTGTCATAACTTTTTGTCCCTGGGTTACTGAGGTTTTATGTTCAGGGATATCTGTGTCCAAAGGACATCCTTCAGTTCTAACTCTTCTTTTTTGATGGTAGTGAGATTTCCCTCTTCCTGCTTCTGAGAAGGCTCATTTTATACATGTTGAGTTCCAAGTTTTTACAATCACAATTAACTCTGTTAACCACTCACAACTGAATCATATAATCCTATCAGTATTTTCTTCTACCTTCTCTTACCCAGACCCATCAGGGCAAAAACATTGGGGGGAGTTACAAATTCTATGGATAGAAAGAGCCATATGAAGTAATTCACTCCACTGCAATAATCTATTAAAATATTAATTTTAGTCTGTTTCTCTGTATAAGGAACCATCGGGATGCTTTAGGGTAAGTACTGGACTTCTAACCTCATAGTTGGAAGTTCAAACCCACCCGCTGCTCTGAAGGAGAAAGATGAGGGTTTATGCTCCCATAAAGATTTACAGTCTTGAAAACTCTATGCAGGGTCATTTTTGTTACCCCAAAGTTTGGGTCTGATGCACTAGAGTGAATGATTACAATTAACAAACACTCTAGAAAAACAAACTTTTATTATTAGGAACTGGGCAACCTGAACACCAGCAGCAAGGAGGCTGGTTGATGTTCTGATGACACTTTGTTATAAGCATTTTTTATACTACTTCTCTATACGGTTAGGCATGCACTACATGCAAAGGGAGTTATGTTCAAACATTCACAATAAATCACAAGGTGGTCATGATGCACTTGTAAACATCTCAAAGAGGGACATGATTAACTATCCCAGTGTCTATATGTCCAGATGATCTCTCCTGATCAGAACAGGGACCAGGCTCCAGGCAGAGCCAGGCAATTATTAACATTTCAACTTAAAATAGTCAAAACATACATTTAAGATACAGGAACAATGTGTGTGTGTGTGTGTGTGTGTGTGTGTGTGTGTGTGTGTGTGTGTGTAAAACAAGCTTTGAAGCAGTGCTTGATTATATTTACTGTTAGCAGCAATTTTGCTCTCAGAATGTCTGTACTTATGAGTCAGAATTGACATGATGGCAGTGAGTAAGTTTGGTGATCAAAGCAGAAGGGCCTCAACTCACATTTCTTTTATTTGACAAATGCCTAAATGCTTTGAAGAAGAAAGGGCTAGAGGAGCAATGGACATAGAGAAATAGGGAAACTTTCCAGAGGTTGGGAAGAAGGTAGAGGTCTGTGGATTACATAAATGTCCCAGGGAGGCAGTGATCTCTTACAACTGGCTCCCTTCTCTAAAGATTCCCATGTTCCAAGTGTGTTACCCACCATTCATCTGTCATTTTGTCATACTGTGATGGCTTGTGTGGTGATGTGTGTACTGGAATGATGCTGGAAACATCAAAAGATGATGGAGGAATATACCAAAAAGAATCAGTTGATGGTAAGTCATTTCAAGAAGTACCATAGGATCAAGAACTGATGGTAGTGAAGGATGAAGTCCAAGTGCTACTGGTACTCTAAATACCACCAGGGTCTCCCATGTTGAACAGGTTTCAGAGAAGTTTCTAGACTAGGAAGAATGAGAGGCAGACCAATTCTGAATGGTTAGTAGTGAAAACCTTATGAATAGCAGTAGAATATTGTCAGCGATGTGTACTGATATTGGCCATTTTGAATCAGACAATCATATGGTTTATTACATCAGAAATGGCAAACTGAAGAGGAATGGCATCACATTTATTGTCAAGAAGAAGATTTCAAGATCTATTTTGAAGTACAGTGCTTCCCATGATAGCATGCTATCCATATGTCTACAAGAAAGACAGACAGGTTAATACTACTCTTATTCAAATTTATGCATCAACCACTAAAGTCAGTAATGATGAAACTGAAGAATTATACCAATTTCTTCAGTCTGAATCAAGATGCATCTACAATTCCTGGTGACTGGAATGTGAAAGCTGGAATCAAAGAGGAATGATCAAAAGTGGAAAATACGGGGCAGATCATCAGTTTTACATTCAACAAATCGTACATCTTGTTTCATCACAATGATACAATCCCCACCATGTACCATCAGTTAACAGTATTTCTCTCTATCTACTTTAGCTTTTTTAAACAACAACAACAACAACACTCAGGCATATATAATAATTTACACTTCCAAAAACAGATTCTGTAAGCCTGCCTCCTGGCCACCAGCTCATAGTCCCTCTCGTCCCATGAATCTAGAGTCCTCGGCTGCTCCCTCTCTCCATGTCTCCATCTCTGCCTCCTGCTGTGGTGTTGCTGCTTCTCTGGATGAGGTCCCGAATTCTGCTTGTGTTCTTCTCCCCAGATGGTCCTAGGGTCCTCTGTTTCTGGACTGTAATATTAACCACTCCCCTGTTTTCTTTACAAAACTTCTACCTTTGCAATTGTGACAGTCGCAATTAGTCATGATAACAATTATTCACTACTGAATCATACGATTCTTATCCCTATCTCTTTTCACCAGACCCATCTAGACAAGATGAAAACTATTCCATGGGGACTCTTTCTTTCCCCTCATACTCTTAAACTAAACTCCCACTTGAAATCTTGTAAGCCAGTAGTCTCTTTGTGCCTTTATCGCTCCCTCATTTTAGGTAGCCAGTGTCTAAGTTGCCCATCCCTATCTACCCTGTGTACAGAGGGGATAGCATTGATACTTGATGTGAAGACTCCTTCCCTTTCTGTTGGTATTTAGAATTACTACCTCCATGAGTATAGGTCAAGTTCATCAAATTGTATCAATTTACCCTTGTTTCCTTTATCAAAAAAAATTTTTTTTGGTGTGTGTGATTTTCCTCTAGTAAACTTCTGATTATCAAGCCATTGAGGCTAGGTCAAATGGGTACTGTCTGCAAGTTTAGGTGTTCTTGTACATTTCCCCTCACTTCATATCAGCTAGATGCTTCACTCTCAGTTCTAGCCCTCTGTGGCTATGTCCTTGTCCATGGGCTCAAATGTCCTCAGGTCTTACCACACTTTGGACCAACCAGCCTTTCATCTTTTCTCTCTCATCTCCAGGTCAACAGGAGTCAATGGACTGTGGTTGAACTCAGCCCATTTCTTCACTGCTGCCTTTCCCCCTCTTCCACTCACCAGTAGACCAATGTGGTTGCCAACAAGCTGACATGCCTGTTCATGTGTTCCCTTTGAGTTTCAGTCTTAGAGGGGAGTTTGTCTTCAAGTATCTTGGTTGCTTGCTTTGATGGCTTGCTGGTGAACAGCTTGCTTATTCTTGTGGTAGTTAGTCATGCTGACATTTTTGTTTTGGGTTTTTCCTGATGATCTTTCTTCAGTATAGATTGCACCTCAATGTCTAGAAATTGAACACCTGCACAACTGGACCAGTAAATAACATCAGGATCAATGGAGAAAAGATTCAAGTTGTCAAAGACTTCAATTTGCATTGATCTGCAGTCAGTGCTCAGGGAAAAAGCAGTTAAGAAATCAAACTATGTACTGCATTAGTCAAATTTGCTGTCCAAGATCTCTTTAAAATGCTCCAGACAATACATAAGACTATAGGTGCAAGCCTGAACCACATCCAGATCTCCAGAGATGGGAAATTCCCACTTGAAAGGACAAGCAG
>NW_006408550.1:14438176-14455088 GCF_000296735.1 Chrysochloris asiatica
GATCAGAGAGCGGGACCCTACCCAGAGAAGCAGTGATGCCTGAAATGGAGCCAGAGATGATGACGTGGAGCGATGGAGCAGCTGGAGACTTTAGATTCAGAGAGGGAGAGCGACTGTTTGCTGAAGACCTGGGGGGCACGAGGGAAGGATTGCATGCAGGGAATTGTAACCATGGCAATGAGATGATATACGATACAATGAATGTAAAACTAATGTTCTTCCATGTAAACTATCACATAATTCACAATAAAACATTTAAGAAAAAAAAAGAAATGCTCCAGAACAAAGATGTCAGTTTCAGGACTAAGGTGCTCTTGATCCACACCTCAGTATTTTCAATAGCCTCATATGCATGTGAAAATTGGACAGCGAGTAAGGAAGACTGTAGAAGAATTGATACATTTGAATTATGGTATTGATGAAGAATATTGGACTGCCAGATGGACAAACAAATCTGTCTTGGAAGACATACAGCCAAAACGCTACTAAGGAATGAGGATGGTGAGACTTCATCTCTGTTCTTTGGACTTATCATCAGGAGGGACCAGTCCCTGGAGAAGGACATCATGCTTGGAACAGCGAAGAGTCAGTGAAAAAGAGGAAAGAGGAAGGCCCCCAATGAGATGGATTGACAAAATGGCAACAACAATGGGCTCAAGTAACAATTGTGAGGATGGCTCAAGACTGGGCAGTGTTTTGTTCTGCTGAGCAAAAGTTTCTCTGAGTTGTAACCAAGTTGATAGCACCACCATCAACAATAAAGTGTGGCATGGATGAGACACAGAGATCTAGAGTTGAAAATAAAATGTTGAAATATTTCTGAACAGCTGAATCTTCAGGTTGAGCTTCCTGCAATTTCCAATGAGAAGTTATTATACCAAAGTTCTGCTAATTATCTCTAGATATTTTTGTTCGAATTTGGTTAAAAGCTTTAGCCAGTGTGGACATGTTAATCATAATTTTATTATTTAGGACTTACATGTTATCAGTTTCTACATATGCATTTGCTCTTCATCCAGAATGGTTTTATCTAGTGATTCCTATGAAATTTTAACTACTTGGTATGCATTAGAAAAATATTGGACCTCTGCTGTGTGCTCTAGAAAAATATTGGACTTTTGCTCTATTTGTTTATTAGGTGTCCACTTTCAGTGTGTGTCCCCAAATCCTCAAGATATGTCTCCTCCTGAGACTATCTACGTAAAAGCCACCAAACCTCCACCCCATTTTTGTATCTTGTACTCTGTATTTTTTTCTATTGCCCTTTCTTCTTCCTCATGGTTCTTGACAATGTTTACTTTGCATCTTGTTTGAATGCTCTCATTTTTTACTGATCTGCATTTAGTAATCCAATTCTTGATTTGTTTATTCAAGATGTTAAGATCCTATAATGGAAATTGTCATCAGATCCTGCAGCTGTAGTCACAAAGCAGTGATTCAGATGTGTCTAAGGCCATTATCTTCCTCACTCAGAACTCTACCCCTTAACTGAATTCAAAGAAGAATCATGAACACTGGGAATACTTTATAGTTTTCACATTTTGGAGTTTTGTTCATTGTTTTTCTTCTCTGCCTTATTTAGCATTCTGTATTTTCTGCAAAGAGTGGCTGAGCTATCATGATCATCAATAGGTAGCCCATATGAAACCTCCAAGGGGATGAATGAAGAAAGACTCCCCATCTGGGTGGGCACAGCAGCACAGTGCTCTATTTGGATCCAGCTCTGCAGGTGGAATTGGAGCTGGCTCTTAACTGCATTTACCACCTGAGCCCGGTGTCTTTGCACCCACAGTCTGCCAGATCCTGTGAAGCATCCCTCTTTCTCACTTCCTCAGTGACAAAAGTGAATTCCTAATTTGATTTCAAGTAGCAGTCGTTCACAGCCCTGTTTATTTTTGTTAAGGTGGTCATTTTCATCAGATGATGTCCTGTCTTCATCATAAGGGGACTGTACTAACATTTTTCTATAAACAACATAAGTCTACATTGTCAGCCTGGAAGCCCATAAACTGAAGTGAGTCTGGGAGGCTTATTATAGGTTTGGATACCACCTTCTTTAGATGTTTTATTGAACTACATAGAGTTTGGAATTTGACTTTTTGTCTTTCTATCAAGCCAGCAGGGTTTCTTAGCAGTTGTACTCTTAACATTCGGGTTGAATAACTATTTGCTTTGGAAAGCTGTTTGTTTGTTTAGGATCATCTCAGCTCCTACCCACTGGAGAATCCCCTAACCCCATTTATGATAACCAAAATTTACTGTTGATTTTGCTAAATGTCTTCAAGTCAGTTTTGACTCATAGCAACCACATACAGTGTTTCTGAGAAGCTGCTGTTGAGCTTGTACTGCAGACCTTGTGTTAGCAGTCCTGTGCTTTTCATACAGCGCCACACCAGGATTTTTGTGGAGGTGGTAGTGGTGGTGGTATGCTGTGGTGTCTGTTCTGACTCTTACACACCCAGTTCTGACTCTTAGCAACCCTGCACAGCATTTCTGAAGGTGTAAATCTTTAAGAGAGCAATAAACCTCATCTTTCTCATGCAGAACAGTTGGTAGTTTTGAACTGTTCACCTTAAGGTTAGTAACCTGACTCGTAACCACTGCACTACCAGACGTCTTCACACCAGGATTCTAGGTATTGATAAATATTCTCTTGGTGGCAAATCACCTTTGGATGAGAACGATTGCTCTAAAAGAAGCTGATGTGATAGCTTATAGCATAATTTCTCTTTGGAAAGGTTGTTGATATGCACAAGATGTACTGAAAGTTCGGGATTGTCCTCTTTCTTTCTCTTATTTGTATGAAAAGTCACTTAGCATTGGAAAAAATGCATTGGTGTTGCACTTTATTATAGCAATTTCTCTTAGCTCTGTAGCTATAAACCTTGGGGGATGATCTTTTAAGGGGGCAACCTTTAGATTAAACAACAGTGAATACAAATGTTGCTTATTCTTATGTAGTTTCTATGTGAATATGTTCATATATAAATTTATTGTTGTATTATATACAAGGACAGAAATTCAAATGAATGAGTGAAGTTTAATTTAAAGAAAAAGACTAGAGAAATGATATTTCAATATTTCAGTGCCAAAAGAAAAGACAAGAAATTGTAGGAAAAATTTAAAATGTTGGCATTTTGAACTGGTTTATTTTAGATGCAGGGAAGTCAGACTTTCTCAAAAGGTGAAGTTTGAAAATACATACCTAAGCAGGATTTTTTTTTTTGTGTGTGTGTGTGTGTGTGTGTGTTAAGACAACAAACATTCTAATTAGCACCATTAATTTACTAATAAAAACTACTCATTCTTTTAAAATTCCTAAAAGCCATGCTATAAAAAAGTGCTTAGTTATTTCCCAAAAAGCTTATTCCAAAAGATAAGCAAGCTCAAGTTTAAACCTACTTTATGACTCTGTTAAGTACATCTATTACACTACTTTATGCTACAAAAATCACTTCTGATAGAAAGCAAAAATTAAATCTGTGCTCTGCATGCCAAATCTTCAGTGTTTCTCAGCTGTGTTGGTGTTTCAAGCCAAACTCCTTCTCTTTGAAGTTTATGTAATGAGCTGTAATTGATGGTGGCTATGGTAGTGATGAAGTATCTTGTAAGCTCATTCAAGGAGTTCAATGTAATCATTTCTGGGCCAGAGTTGGTTTTAGTTTATATAGTGAAAAAACAAACTTATTTTTAAGAACCTACTTTTGAATCTTTTAACTCTTTGCTTTTTGGGAGGTTTCCAGAGCTTATGTTTCCTCAATATAATTGATAATTTCTTCATCAAAGTGATAGTTTCTATAGTCTTCTTGTTGCTCGTATGTCATTGTGTCAATTCCAACTCATAGTGACATTATGTGACAGAACTGGCCCACAAGGTTTCTAGGTTGTAATCTTTACAGGGAAGGAGCTCTGGTAGTGTAGTGTTTATGAATCGGGCTGCGAACTTTAAGGTCAGCAGTTCGACACTACCAGCTGTTCCGTGGGAGAAAGATGAGGCTTTCTGCTCCTGTAAAGATTTATAGCCTTGGAAACCCTGTACAGGGTCGCTATGAGTCAGAACTGACTCCACAGCACACAACAACAACAACAACAACAGCAGATCACCAGGTCTTTCTTTCTACTGTGGAGTCACTGGATGAGTTTGAAGGCAAACTTTTCAGTTAGCAGATAAGAGCTTAACCCTTGTGCCACCAAGGATCCTTTAAATAGCCAGGAGATGAAAATATTTACACAAAGAATAAAATTAGAACATTTACGTTCTTTGTACTTTTTGGGACTGTTATTATTTTGCTACAAATTTTCAAAGTAGTGTCCAGTATATTGTCTTATTCAGAAATGGAAAGAGTGCATAATACTAAATTAAATACTGTCCTGACTCATATATATTGGCACGTAACTACTGGACTGTTAACCGCAAGGCTGGTAGTTCAAATCCATCAGCTGCTCCTTCAAAACCCTATACCGGGATGCTGTGATGGCATGAAACAACAACAACAGCATATAAAGGAAAATAATGTAGAAGCCTTATGTACAAAATTCAGTTAAAGAATCACTGATCTGCTCAAACATGAATTTCCAGAGTTGAAAGAGACCATTTGTGGTCTCTTCTGAATTTCAGATATTTTTTGCTCACTGCAAAAAGCCTTTCCAAAAGCATGTGATCCCTGGAATGACACATGATGAAGAACTTTAAATGCTTGAAGAATTTGAAGCTACTGAAAGACAAATAAGTATCTTCTTTGGTTAAACACCTTTACAACCGTGTAGAATGTGTTAATATCTTCATTTTACAGACTAAAACAACAACAAAAATAACAAAACACAACAAGTTTACTTGCTGAAAAGCTCACAGATGGAAAGTCAAGTCGACACTCCAAAACTTTAATTCTGAATTTAAGCCAAAGCTCTGTCCAGTTCATCACATTTTCTGTAGTAACCTTATTCTCTGACATTGTTTAAAAGAAATGTTTCAAACTTTTTGACAGTTTGAAAGAATTTATATATATATCTATATCCTCAATTGAAGTTATTACTTTGAGTATTCAGGTGTACCTGATCCAAGCCATGGTATTTTCCATTGTCATATATGCATATGGCACTCTTCATCTGTGAGTCTGTCACTGTGGTGGCTTGGGTGTGGCTATGATGCTGGAAACTATGCCACTGGTACTTTAAATATAAGCATTGCCACCCATAGAGGACAGGTTGCATCAGATCTTCCAGACGAAGACAAACTAGGAAGAAAGAGATGAAGACAACTTTGGGATATTTAGGAACTGAAAACCTTATGAATAGTGTAGAACACTGTCAAATATAGTACCAGAAGAGAAAAACATTATGAATAGCAACAGATACAGTCAAATATCGTACTGGAAGATGAGCCCCTCAGGTTGAAAGTCACTCAAAATAGATTGGGGAAGAGCTGCCTTCTCAACATAGAGTTGACCCTGATAACATGAATGGAGAAAAGCTTTCAGAACCTTCATTTGGGTACAACTCAAAACACAGAGAAAGAGCTGCAAACATCCATTAATAATAGGTACATGGGATGTATGAAGTGTGAATCTAGGAAAATTGAAAGTTGTCAAAAATGAAAAGGAATGCATAAAGATGGATCTCGTAGTCATTAATGAGCTAAAATGCATTAGTATTGGCCATTTTGAATCAGACAGATACATGGTTTACTGCGCTGGAAATGACATATTGAAGAGAAATGGCCATCACATTAACTGTCAAAAGGAACAGATCAATATAAAGTTCATTGCTGTCTATGATAGGATAATACCCACACCCCTACAAGGAACACCAGTTAATATGACTACTATTGAAATTTGTACACCAACCACTAAAGCCAGTGATGAAGAAATTGAAGACTTCTACAAACTTCTTCAGTCTGCAGTTGACCAAACATCAAAATGCTTTGATAATTACTGGTGATTGGAATGAGAAGGTTGGAAGCAAAGAGGAAGGATCAATAGTTAGAAAATATAGCCTTGGTGATAGAAATGATGCTGGAGACCACATGACAGAATTTTGTAAGACCAATGACTTATTAAATGCAAATACCATTTAAAAAAATCAAAAAACCCAAAGGGTTATTATACACCTGGAATCAAATTGACTACATCTGGAGGAAAAGACAATAGGGAAGCTCAATATCATCAGCCAAAACAAGGCCAGGTGTAGACTGTGGTACAGACCACATGAGCATATGCAAGTTCAGGGTGAAGCTAAAGAAAATTAAAACAAGCCCATGAGAGCCTAAATATGACTTTGAATATATTGCACCTGAATTTAGAGGTCATCTCAAAAACAGATTTGATGCATTATACATTAATGACAAGACCAAAAGAGTTGTGGGATGATATAAAAAACATCATACAGGAAGAAAGCAAAAGGTCATTAAAAAAGAGGAAAGAAAGAAAAATGCAAGTTTCAGAAGCGACTGAGACTTGCTTTCGACCATACAGAGGCTAAAGTGAATGGAAAAAATGAGATAAAAGAGCTGAACAGAGAATTTCTAAGGGCAGCTCAAGAAGACAAAGTAAAATATTATGTGTACAAAGTGTACAAAGACCTGGAGTTAGAAAGCCAAAAGGGAGAACATGCTCAGCATTTCTCAAGCTGGAAGAACTGAAGAAAAAAATCAAGCCTCAACTTGTAACTTGTAATATTGAAGGTTTTTATGGGAAAAATACTGAATGATGCAGAAGGCATAAAAAAAAAAAAGATGATAGCAACACTCAAGAGTCACTGAACTAAAAGGAAATAATTGATGTTCAACCATTTTAAGAGGTAACATATGACCAAGAATCACTGGTACTGAGGGAAGAAGACCACATTGCATGGAGGCAATGGTGAAAAACAAGGCACCAGGAATTGATGGTATACAAATTGAAATCTTGAAACAAACTGATGTAGCACTGGAAGCACTCACTTATCTTTGCCAAGAAATTTGAAAGCTACCTGGCCAACTGATTTGAATAGTTGTGCCCATTCCAAAGAGATGTGACCCAACGGAATGAGGGAATCACTGTACAATATTGTTAATACCACATGCAGGTAAAATTTTGCTGAAGATAATTAGAATTTAAAAATGGCTACAACAGTACATTGACAGAGAACTGCCAGAAATTCACGCCAGCTTCAGAAGAGGACATGGAACTAGGAATACTATTACTGATGTCAGATGGATATTGGCTGAAAGCAGAGAATACCAAAAAGAAGTTGACTTGTACATTATTGACTTTGCAAAGGCTTCCAACTGTTTAGAGCATGACAAACCTTGGATAACATTGCAAAGAATGGGCATTCCCAAACATTAAGTTGGCTCATGAGTAGCCTGCACACAAATCAAGATGCAGTTATCAGAACAAAACAAAGGGATATGGAGTGGTTTAAAATCAAGAAAGGTGTGTGCCAAAGTTTTATTCATCACCCTCCTTATTCAATCTGTATGCTGAGCAAAGAACATGAGAAGCTTGATTATATGAAGAAGAACACAGCATCAGGAAGGAAGGATTGAAGGAAGACACATTAACAACCTGTGATATGCAGATGATGCAACTTTGCTTTCTGAAAGTGAAGAGGACTTAAAATACTGATTAAGATTAAAGACTACAGCCTTCAGTATGGATTGCACCTCAATATTAAATAAATAAATAAATAAATAAATAAATCCTCACTGTTGGACCAAAAATAACATCATGATAAATAAAGAAAAGACTGAAGTTGTCAAAGACTTAATTTTACTTGGATCCATTATCAACACTCATAGAAGCAGCAGTCAGAAAATGTGTTGTTGTTTTGAGGACTAAGGCACACCTAAACCAACTGTGATATTTTCTGTTGCCTCATATGCATGTGAAAGTTAGACAGTAAAAAAGAAAAGACCATAGAGGAATTGATGCACTTGAATTATGGTATTGGAGAAGAATATTAAAAAGTACCATGGACTGCTAGAAGAACAAACAAATCTGTGTTGGGAGAAGTATAACCAGACTGCTCCTTAGAAGCCAGAATGATCTGTCTCTTATACTTTGGACACATTATCAGGAGGGACCAGTCATGATTGAAGAAGGACATGTTTGATAGAGTGGAGGGTCAGTGAAAAAGAAGAAAAATCACAATGAGATGGATTGACACTCGCAGCAGCACTGGGTTCGAACATAACCACCATTGTGAGGATGGCATAGGATTGGAAAGTGTTTCATTATGTTGTACATAGGGTTGCTATGAGTCCAAAGTGAATCAATGGCATTAGTAACAACAACATATTCATGTGAAAGCTGAAAATGACTAAGGAAGACCAAAGAAGAATTGATGTCTTTGAAGTATGGTATTGGCAAAGAATATTAAATAAACCAGGGACTACCAGAAGTATGAAAAAATCTATATTGGAAGAAGTACAACCAGAATGATCTTTAGAATCCAGAATAGCATGATTTCATTTCACATACTTGGACATGTTATCAGGAGAGACCAATCTCTGGAGGAAGACATCTTGCTTGGTAAAAAAAAGAGGGTCAGCAGCAAAACAGAAGATTCTCACTGAGATGGAGTGACAGAATGGCTGCCAACAGTAGGGTCAACCACAGGAATGACTGAAAGGACGGTGCTGGACCTGGCATGTTTTCTGTATAGGATTTCTAATGCTTGGAAATGACTTGACAGTGCCTAACAACATGCAGGGTCTTGGTGTGGCACTGTATGACAAACACTGGACTGGTAATCGCAAGGTCAGCAGTTCAAACTCACCAGCAGTTCTTGGAAAGTCTACACAGGGTCGCTGTGAGTCAAAACCTACTTGACAGCACGAAATAACAACAACATCTAGATTCTTATGTTCTATAATTGATATGGGGTCCTGGTGTGGTGCTTCAGGTAAACACTGGACTTTCAACCACAAAGTAGCCAGTTCAAACCTACCAGCTGCTCCTTGGAAACCCTACACAGGGTCACTATGAATCAGAACTGAGTTGATAGCACTTAACAATAGTACTTGATATAGGGAGCACGTTGGCTCTGTAGGATATGCACTGGACCATAAACCTCAAGGTTGGCAGTTTGAGTCCACCAGTTGTTCCTTGGGAGAAAGATGAGGCTTTCTGCCCTTTCAGAGTTTTACAATGTCGGAAGCCCTACATTGGGTCACTATGCGTTGAAACCAACTCAATGGCACTTATAATCATAACATATTGGATATTGGTTTTTCATACTTCTTCTTGTACTTTTTGTATGATATACATTTTACTTTCCTATTGCTGAGAAGCTTGCATTGGTTCCAGTTTCTTTTGCATATCCATTAGGATAAATTAGTAACTCATAGAAATATATGGGATATTTCCAGGTTACATAGGCTAGCCCTATGTATATTGGCTAGCCATTATAATATGGCTCTTGACTGATCATCTTGTAGAGGTAAGAGAGTGCCCATGTTTTGGCATGTTAAGGTATTAATTTTAAGTATTTCTTCCAAAGTCATAAACTTATACATTTAAACATCACAAAAATATGATTGTTAGTCTTCAGTGTTGCATAAAAGAAGCAAATGTATGGTAAATGTGTGGTATGCTATCATTAAAGTGTTGAAGTTCATTTTATATAAGGATACACAGTTATCTTTTTTGTCATGTGTTCCAATTACCACACTTTCTCTTTTTTAAATACGAAGGTTGACCACTATTCTGGCTTAAAAGGACAGGTAGAAAGGGTCCTTACTTTGAAACGAAGTTGGTGAATCATCTTTATAAAGGTTCTTTATAGGGGATCACTGCTATAGAGAAGCCCATTCTGATAATTTGAGATCATTCTATAATCACCAATCTCATTCTAGCTGGTTAACTGTTAAATGAAGGCCTGATGTACACAAATTGATGAATGTTACGTATCTACAGGGTTCTATTCCCAGTTGGTTTCTCTTAATGTATTTGATTTTTTTTTTTTTTGGAGACGAACAACAATCTATCTTTTATCACTTGTCAAGTTTATAGTAAGAATTATTTGGAAAGGTACAAGGTATGATATTTTACTTCTGATTCAAGAAACATATTGTGAAAGGAAATACACTGATTAAATATTTGCTGGAGGAAATTCCGTGCCTGAATGTCAGCACATAGAGCAGGCAGAACCTACTTCTAGTCCTCATTGGCAGTATGTCTAGTACCTTGATATTTTTGCTTGCAAACCTGCCAAACTTGCACGTAAGTCCAAGGACCACTTGAAATAGATGAAAACTGAAATCTTAGTATTCCATTCTGGAATGAAGTTTTCCTTCAATTGTTTTTTCAAGTAATGGTTCATAGGAGCTATGATGTTTATACAGTGTGATCAAATGAAAGTGTGTACAGAAAACTGAGACCTATATGTTGTTGTTGTTATGGTTAATTGACTTATAGCAATACTGTATAGGGTTTCAGAGGAGGGCCTGGTGAGTTTAAACTGCTGATCTTCCTGTTAGCAGTCCACTGCTTATCCTACAGCATTGCATCAGGACTTTCTACCCAAATAGACAAATGAAAGAACATGAACCTAAAGGACCAGGGAACAATATTTTGTTGCAGAGAGAATTTTGACTTAATATCATTTGCATTCTATACTAGTCTCTTTGCCATAATAGCTTTCCAATTTAGAGTTAATATAATGAACTGTATGCACATTAAATATCTTAGAAATCAAATACAAACGTCCTCTTTCCTGAGATGCAAAGATAATGATTCATTCATGATTATTAGGCCTTGAGTTCCTTAGGGCAGGGTTGTACTTTGTTTTTATAACAATGTAGCAACGGGCATTTATTGCTCAGTAATGTTTTATGAGTGTAGTAATGGATATTGAATGTAGGAATTTTTATTCATCATAAAGATAAAGATAAACCATAGGTACAAGACAAAAATGCAATAGAAGTTTGAAAGAGACCACCATACTTTGGTTAATGAATATTTTTTTATAAAATTTCTCTTTTAATATCTCTCAGTGATGGTGTGGTACTGTGGGATAAGCTCTGGACTGCAGAGTCAGTGTGAACCACAAGATCCGCAGTTCAAAGCCATCAGGTGTTCCTTGGAAACCCTATACGGGGTCACTATGGGTTGGAACTGTCTTGACTCCACTTAACAACAAGTGATGTTACCACTTTTTTGCAAGTAGAAAGCATATGATGTGGAAAGAACACATAGGGGATCCTAGCTGGTTGATATCTGCTTGAATAATATTGAGGTTTGATTTGGCTAGGAAAAAAATCCCAAAATTGATTCTGACATTTACATTTCAGAATTGTTGAGTGATTTCTTCTCTTTGAGTGATTTCTTCTCCTTCTTCCCATGGCTTTAAAAATGACATCAAGATTGTGTTTGGACAACACAGATCTCTATCTTCCCACCCTTCTGAAATGCTTGCTTTGACTTGGTACCGTGTTTCTACCGCAGCCTCCTTGGTGTTTCATGAATATCTATCAGTTTTACAACTGGAGGTAAAGAGCTTATTACATCATTTAGGAAACACAGCAAACATTTATTGAATATGAATGAGGTATTTTAATACTCATTTGTGAGCCCCTAAGTTGCCTAAGTCTGGATAGAAATTCTGGTTTTTTTTTTAAAATTATAACAAAATGTCACTCCTGTCCTCAAGTTACTTACATTTTGTTGTTGTTGCTGTTGTTAAGTGCTGTTGAGTCAATTCTGACCCACAGAGACCGTGTGTGGGGTTTCCTAGGAGCGACTTGTGAACTTGAATCACAGACATTGTGGTTCAAACCAACTTTGCAGTCCAGCACATTAACCCACAACACCACATTTTAAAATGGGACATATACACATATTGGAGTGTAGCACCATAGGATCAACACTGGACTGTTAACCAGAGGTTAGTAGTTCAAACCCACCTGTCATTCCTGCAAACCCTATACAGGGTCACTATGAGTCAGAACTGACTCAATAACATTTAACAACAAGAACAACACATATAGCCATGAGAGAAGAGATCAAATACCAGCCCTAAAATCAGGACACCACAGAAGAAACAGTCATTTCTGTCTGGAAGTTGGGAGAGTTTCTGAATTCTCATGTTGTTGCTGTCAGGTGCCATTGAGTCGGACCGACTCATAGTGACCCATGCACAGCAGAACAAAACAATGTCCGATCCTGGGCCAACCTCACTACCGTTGCCACACTTGACACCATCAATGATGTCACCTGGCTGATCCATCTCGTTTGGGGGGTCTTCCTCTTTTTCTCTGACCCTCCACCTTACCCAGCATGACATCCTTCTCCAGTGACTGTTCTCTCCGGACAATGTGTCCAAAGTATGAGAGACAAAGCTTAGCCATCTTGGCCTCCAAGAAGCACTCTGGCTGCACTTCTTCCAAAACAGATCTATTGGTTCTTTTGGCAGTCCATGGCACTTTCAGTATTCTCCTCCAACACCACAACTCAAAGGCATCAATTCTTCTACGATCTTCCTTATTCACTGTCCAGCTTTCGCATCCATATGAGGCTATTGAAAACACAATGGCCTGGGTCAGGCGCACCCTAGTCCTCAAGCTGACATCTCTGCTCTTCAATACTTTAAAAAGTTCCTGTGCAGCAGATTTGCACAATGCAATACGTCGTCTGATCTCTTGACTGCTGCTTCTGCAAGTGTTGATAGTTGATCCAAGAAGAATGAAGTCCTTGACAACCTCAATCTCTTCTCTATTGAGAAGAATGCTGTTTATTGGTCCAGTGGTGAGGATTTTTGTTTTCTTTATATTGAGTTGTAATCCATATCGAAGGCTGTGCTCTTTGATCTTCATCAGTAAATATTTTAAGTCCTCTTCACTTTCAGCAAGCAAGGTTGTATCATCTGCATATCTCAGGTTGTTAACAAGTCTTCCTCCAATCCTGACGCCATGTTTTCCTTCATAGAACCCAGCTTCTCATGTTGTTTGCTCAGCATACAGGTTGAATAAGTATGGTGAAAGAATACAACCCTGTCTCACACCTTTCCCAATTTTAAAACATTCAGTGTTCCCATGCTCTGTTCAAACAACTGCCTCTTGGTCCAGGTACAGATTTTTCAGAAGTATGAGAATACTCATACTTCTCAATGTTGTCCATAGCTTGTCATGATCCACACAATCGAAAGCCTTCGCATAGTCAATAAAGCATAGGTAAACATCCTTCTGATATTCTCTGCTTTCAGCCAAGATCCATTGGACATCTGCAATGATATCTCTTGTTCCACGGTCTCTTCTGAATCCATGAATTCTCATAGTACTAATAAAAACAGTATCAACAATAATAATACTGGCAGCTCTCATTCCATCCTCTATGAAGCATCTTTTGGGTTCCTGACACAATGCTCAGTGTTATATATATTATCTAATTTATCTTCATAATAATCCCTTGAGGTAAATAGTATTATCTTTAATTTACATGTAGGAGACTGAGACTTATAGAAATAATATGGGAAAGAGGATGCTGAAAATATAGGCAGAATACTTTTGCAAGGAAGAGTGGTTGATGTTTATTGGGGTGTATGGAGTTCTGGTGTGGCATGATAGGATAAGCACTAGATAGAAGGTCAGTTTGAACTGCAAGGTCAGTGGTTCAAACTCATCAGCCCTTGGTCAGAAATCCTATACAGGGTCATTATGGGTCAGAACTGACTCCACAACAACAATGGTGAGAAGTTGTGGATTGGTGCCATTGAAGTGGTTCCGACTCATAATGACCTTGTGTAGGTTTTCTGAGGCATAACTGGTGAATTTGAACTACCAACCTTGTGGTTCAAACCGACCTTGCATTCCAATGCTTATCCTACAACACCACACCAAAAGTCATGTTGTTGTTAAATGCCATCAAGTTGGTTTCAACCCATAGTGACTCTGTATAGAATTTCTGAGGAATGGCTGGTGAGCTTAAACTTCCGAACTTGTGGTTCAAACCAACTTTGCGGTCCCGCACATTAACACACAGTGCTGCACCAGCATTCCATATGTATTATGTTTTTGTGTATTTATTTAATATTAAATGGGGGAGGGGGATTAACGGTGTTGGAGTAGGGGAGTCCCACAATGAGCAGTATGTCTTAGCTGGATCTCATGAGTAAATCTGAACTAAGTTTAGGAAAAATTGTGTTTCTCCTTAGGGTAGAGCTCTATGATTGAATAACAACATATTTTTCCTTACATACAAGACTGTTTAGCACTTTGAATAACCCCTGTCTTATAAAATGGAAATCTCAATAGCATTGCTATTCATTCATCTGACACTTATGATAACTGACTCTCTGTGTGAATGTTTAAGGGGGTCCAAACTTGGAGCCTTCCTCAGAGACAAGATGTTAATAATGTGTTCTCATCCTAGAGGGTGCTACCTAACATGGTAAATGACTGAGAAGTGGTTGATCACAAGAGGCGCCTTAGAAAGGTTCAGAAGGCTTGACAGTCACAGTGGAGCTGTGTGTCTATAAAGACTCCACCTCCACCAAGATCAAACTGGAGAGAAACACTAGAACCTGTGAGAGAAAGTGTGAACCAGTGGTGGTTTACGGTGATGGTGCTGATGTGCCATGGAGTCGGTTTTGACTTATAGTGACCCTGAATAGGGTATCTGAGGCTGTAAATCTTTTTGGGAGGAGAAAGCCTCATCTTTCTCCCATGGAATAGCTGGTAGTTTCGAACTACTGTCCTTGAGGTTAGCAGCCCGACTCATAACCACTACACTACCAGAGCTCCTTGATGGTTTATGGAGTACGGGACAATGTAGAATATTCTTAACTGACCACAAGTAATTATGAATTAAACTAGACAGTTTTAATTACAACAGTATATGCAAAACAAATCATTATTATTTTCAAGCCCATAGGATCATGATTAAGTCTAAAGTAAATAAAAAAATTCCAAATACCCCACCATAACTGTGCACAGTGAATAACTGAACTATTTTCATAGAAAATGCCATATAATATATACTATAAATGATGTTATTCATTCATTCTTCTTAGTTGACAGAAAAGATAGATATCAAATAAAGAACAGTCAATAAACCTCTGTGAAATTATGCTATTTGAGAAATAATTTAATGTAGAGAAGATAAACAGAGTTATAGAAATTATCAACATCCATTTTCTGATTTGGAAATCACATTCATGCTTTTGTCCAAGTTTGTAATGTAAAAATCCAAGACTCATTTTCAAAACCATATCCTAAAACTTTGCTCCCTTTGGCTATAATCGTCATTCTTGACAAGAAAAGTATATCCATGTCGAGACCCAAATTTAGAAAAAGAAATCATTTTAAGAACAGCTACTAGTTTTTTGGAAACATTGCAGTTTGTTATATCTGTATAAAATTGCTTTATGCATTTTTTTTTTTTTTTTTCAGGAAGATGATATACTCAGTACTTCCAATCATGGTCATGTGCCTTAATTGTTATCCTGTTCGTATATATGAGCGCTGTAAAAACTCATTCTTTTGGGTATGGATGGATAGATCCATTTTATAGTATGCAGTTAAATGTATAAATTAGGAGATCTTGTACAAAAACACATATTTTCTGTTAGAAGCACTGCAGTACTTTGTTAATGCTAAGTATTTTTTCAATGGATTTGCTTTCATGAACAGAAAACACTGTATTTGTAGTTTTGGTTTAATTACTAAGCCTTCTAAAAGTCCATAAAATTTATTTTTATTAAAAAGTTTGAACTAGATTTAGAGATTTAGTGCTAAAAATGACTGGAGATCATTTATTAGTTGGGCAAAAGAAACTATCAATTTTTTATTAGCAAGCCCATTTCTTACAGAGTTCAAATGCACATTTCAGCCCAGCTTCATTTGAAATATCAAACATCTGGCATTATTTTATGTTACTTAAGATTCAGATATAGTGTAAGCTTAATTTTATCGATGAGATAGATGTATATACATTGTATTTTAATGCCTGATACAGAAAAAACACTATAGAAAATATGGAAAATTTTATAGTTAAAAACGCTTTTAGAGTTGTGGTTTTCGTTGTTAAGTTCCATTGAGTTGGTTCTGGTTCATAATAACCCACTGACCCTTTGATTAGCTGTCCTGTTGTGGCTGGACTGCAAGGTTGGTTTGAACTACAAGGTTGGTGGTTCAAATCTAACAGCCACTCCTCAGAAACCCTGGCACTTAACAACAACACCAGGACACATGTGGCTTGCAAGTATTTGATATATGGATAATGTGAGTGAGCAAAGGGGTTTTAAGTTTGTGTTGATTTTATGTGATTGAAATTAAATTTGAGTAAGTGCCCACTCAATCACTCAATTTTAAATTCAGAATTACAAGGTTAGACAGAGACCTTGAGAGATTTCTTTGGGTTGGTTTGTATGGGTTACATTTATAGTTTTGCTCTAGAGAGGCTGTGGAGAGGAGCAGGTTAATAGTGCTATCAGGTAGTCGTGGGCTCAATCCCAGTTCTGTGACTATCTCATTGTGGGAGAGTTACTGAGCTTCTCTGAGCCATGTTTATCCTCATGAGTCTTTGGCTGAAGCAGGGTTCTTTAGAGAAACAGAACCACTAAGAGTCTACCCAGAAGCACATTGGAAGAAGACGGGGCATTCAGCTTCTGAAAAATGAGCCATTGAAATCCCTATGGGTAACAGGTCTATTTTGACACGTGGATTGGAATTTACTCAATGATAACTGGTGAATATTTGGAAAAGTAAATCTCTTGCTGCTAAAAATCATCAAAGATCATAGAATCTGAATTTATGTAGTTGATTGATTATGGTGAATATTATGAGTATTTGTTTTCAGTTGGACTGATTTTGGTAGTAACTTAAGCTACTTGTAATTGTTAGGATATATATTTAATTATAACATTATAACATTGAGAAGTATGAGTATTCCAGAACACTTAATTGTACTTCTGAGAAATCTGTACCTGGACCAAG
>NW_006408550.1:14455845-14461671 GCF_000296735.1 Chrysochloris asiatica
TAAGCTTCGTCTCTCATACTTTGGACATATTGTCCGGAGAGAACAGTCACTGGAGAAGGATGTCATGCTGGGTAAGGTGGAGGCTCAGAGAAAGAGGAAGACCCACAGTGAGATGGATTGGCCAGGTGGCATCATTGATGGACTCAAGTGTGGCGGTGATAGAGAGGTTGGCCCAGGATCGGACATTGTTTCGTTCTGCTGTGCATGAGGTCGCTATGAGTCAGTTCTGACTTGATGACACCTGACAACAACAACAACATATTTAATTATGGAGTCTTGGTGTGGCACTGTGGGTTAATGCGCCAGACTGCAAAATCGTTTGAACTGCAAGGTTGGCGGTTCAAGCTCACCAACTGCTCCTTGGAAACCCTATACAGGGTCACTATGGATTGGGACCGATTCGATGGCACTTAACAACAACAACATATTTAATCATAAGATGCATAAATTGCTTAGTAGTTTATCCCTCTGCTATGCCAAGCCCTCTACAGTGGGGTTTACAACACATGGAGGATAAAATGGGGCTAGCTTGTTACATTTGAGTAGATGCTAAGTTGATCTGTCAGCTTTTAGCATCTTACTCTAAAAAAACAAAACTATCTATCTATCTATCTATCTATCTATCTATCTATCTATCTATCTATCTATCATAGTACTCACTGTTTTTTATGTACAGCTTTATGTGTTTTAACACATGCATGGATTTTTCTAACTATCCCTACACCAGATTTTAAAAATTACCTTGTATTGATTCTTTGAATCATACCCTTTCCCTACCTTCAATCTCTGGCAACCACTGGTTTGTTTTCTGTTTGAATCTTTTTTTTTTTTGTCCCCCCCCCAGAAATCCATGTTAATGGTATCATTGGGGCCAGGCAGCATTTTATTTCATTGTGCATGGGGTTATAATGAATTTGGAACAACTTGATGGCATATAGCCTTAGAGACTGCCTTCTTTCACTCAGCATAATGCCTTTGAAGTTCAAGTTGTATATGGATTCCTGGTGTGGCATCATGGGATAAGCACTGGACCACAAGGTCTGTTTGAACCACAAGGTTGGTGGTTCAAATCCACTGCCCTCTCCTCAGCAACCTTAGCACTTAACAACAATAATCAGAATAGTTAGTTCTTTTTAATTGATAAATTGAATTCCCTTGTATAGATGTAGCACTGTTTGTGTACCCATTCATTCATTAAAACAAGTTTGGATTATTTCCAGTTTTTGGCAGTAGTAAATTGTGCTATTGTAAACATTCATGTACAGCTTGAAATTAAAAATGTTTGCCATGAGAACTGTTACAAGAATTAAAAGCCAAGCTCTGGACTGGGAGAAAAATATTTGCAAATCACTTATCTGAGAGATGACTTGTATCCAGAATGTAGGCAGTTGATTCTTGGATTACGTTAGAAAACATTTGCCTTCAAACAAGGAAGGGCCTATTAGGGAAATTTAGTGGTAATGTTGTTAAATCAGCCAGGATTGTATTTTGTTCTGAAATGAAACTATAAGAGCATTATAATGTGGTCAGAATAGCAATGTAAAATAATATGGGAACTGGATAGATGCCTAAGTATGGGCAGGTTAGATTATGGTAGATGTATATGTATGAAAAAAAGAGCAAGATATTTAATGCAAAATTTTAACAGAGGGAAAAAGAGATCATTGCCTTTATAGGGCCAGTGAACACATTTAAGATACGAGAGTGTCTGAGCATGAGCTTTGGCATTTGGAGAGCTTCAGATGTGGGTAGCCAGGTCACAGAAGTGACTAACCGAAACGCCATTATTCACAAAATATGTGGGAAGGAGGGACGTGTGCTTTCCTGGTTGTCTTAAGGCCAAACATATTAATGGGCAGCAGAGAAGGGAATGGAAATTTGAACAGAATTAAACCATAAATCACGTAGTGCTCATATGGGCAGCTGATGCTAAAGGCTTTGAGAAACATGCATAAAACAATCTGTACAGGAGACATAGTGAGAAGGCACTTATGAAGGAGGTGGGAAAGAAAGGACAATGAGCTGGTAAGAAAGAAAAATGCACAACCTGGCTGTTCCTAGAGACAGCAGTTTCATTTCTGAGAGTTCTTCTAAGGCTACAGATACATACTTCAGGGATGTGTATAATGAGGGGTGCCCTTATAGAAACTCAGCGCTTACGTTACTTTCAGAAGGAGCTGTCTTCAAGAAATTTTGCCCTGGCTATCACATTCTCTTTTCAGATGTTGTCTGAAATTAAACTGTGCTCATTCACTACATTGTTTTCTGATGTTCTCCTAGAAACCACAATAAAAATAAAGCAGAGAATTCCACAGAGGGCACCATTTACCTTTAAGGATCCATGTCATAATTGTTTGTTGTTAAATGCCATTGAGTCGGTTCCAACCCATAGCGACTCTCTAGAGGGTTCCCAAGGACCGACTGGTGAGCTTGAACAACTAACCTTGCAATTCAAACCGACTTTGCAGTCTAGTGCATTAACCCACAACGCCACACCAAGACTCCGAATTATGTCATAATTAGTGGTATTAAATACCTTGTGCATGAAAACAGTATGTAGCAAAAATAAAAATAAGGGGAGGTGATAGACAATGGAATGTAATAGAAATCTTTTAATAGGGATAACATGACTAATGTGAAAATTCTGTATGAACACAAATTAAAAAAAATAACATTCAAACCCAAAGAAAGCTTCACTGAAGTAAATCATACCAAGTTAACTTGGTTTCCTTGAAAGTAAGAGAACTGTGTTTGTGGGTCTCTCTGTGGATATTTTGCCAGATTGTAATAGAGAAATATATACTAAAATTTAAAAACAAGACATAGTACATGATGTAAGTACATTTAATAATGAAATATGATTATGTAGACACTGAAAGAGAAGAAATTAGACTCCATGGAGATTCACTGTAAAATAAAATTTGTGAAGAATAATAGGAAAATCATTATTCATGGTGAGTAACTACCAAAGTAATGTTAATGTATATTGAGAATAACTGTCAAAATCAAGTGCTAGCAGCTTGTAGAAGCTTCACTGGACTATTTGATAGTACAGTCACAGGTAAGTGACATAACGCTACAAATTTGTTGTCATCAAGTGCCACTGAGTTGGTTCTGACAAATTTATACAGTACTTTTACTCCAACTCTACAAACAGCATAAAATAAAAGTAGTATATCAAATTTCTTTAGGAAGGAAAGCAAAAAAACAAAAAAACAAAAAACAAACAAACAAAAACGTATTTGAAGGAAAACTCTAGTTAGGTGTACTGATAGTAATTTTGCTTTATTCTGAGTGTTTCCTATTACCAGGGATAGTCTGGTAGTTGGAAAGACCAAGATTGTTTGACCTAGATGAACCTAGGGATTGCCCAATCTGGATTTCTTCCATGGAAAATAGATTTTTCTTGTTTACAGTGTTATGGAAATGCTAAAATAAATGCTTATATATTTAATTATAGCAACTCTGTAGCCAGATTCCTCATAACTAGTGACCAGTTGGTTACAACAAGAGCTTTGCTAATTTAGAGTTAATAAACCAAAACCAAGTACATGTTGGAAGAAGTACAACCAGAATGCTCCCAGAGACTTTGTCTCATATATTTGGGCATGTCTTCAGGAGGGACCAGTTCCTAGAGAAGTGCATCATGCTTATTAAAGCTGCGGGTCAGCATTGAAGGAGACAATCAATGGGAGGGATTACATAGTGCCTGCAACAATGACCTCCAACATAGGAATGCTTGTGAAGATAGCACAGAACCGAAATTATGGCATATAAGAACAACAACAAAACTCAAAACCCATTGCAATTGAATCAATTTTGACTCTGAGTGACCCTATAGGACTGAGGAGAAACACTGCCCCATAGTGTTGCCAAGTCTGTAGTCTTCATGGAAGCCAACTGCCACGTCATTCTTCCGTGGAGCAGCTGGTTGGGTTTGTACCACCAACCTTTTGGTTTGTAGCAAAATGCTTAACCATGACATGACCTGGGCTCCTTGGAGGTACACATAGAGGGTGGGTAGTATAATTGCATGGAATATCATCTCTTTAAAAATTAATAAAGCAGACATTTCTTGACATCAAGAACAGTCAATTTTTATATTGAAAATATACAGTCAATTCATCAACAAAAACTAGATCTCATGCATGCAATTATATATCAATCAAAATCTAATTATGACAAGAATAAGGAAGTCATGGGGACTGGGAAATGCAACAAGAACTAAGAAAGTGTTTTTTTCTAATTAAATTTCAGTTCTCTTTTATTGGCAGATGTAATGATATACTTAAAATTTTGATTGCTAAGAATTTTGAGTCTTTTGACAGAGAATATAAAATATAGTGCTTTAGAAAGAAATCTATCTGACGTTTTTGAAAATAAAGACTAATATGTAATAATCTGCTGTGATTTTTTTAAAACTATGTCTTCAATATGTAAAGTGCAGGGAGTAGCAGATTTGATTTACTCAGTGGAAATTTTACTACCTTCTATTTACACAGCTTGTTTGATGAGTGCCTTCAATATGGTTGAGGCTTTAAGGACTTGGAAAGTTTATAGCCTTGTTGTTGCTGTTATTTTTAGGTGCCATCAGGTCAATACTGACTCATAGCAACCCTATGCACAAAAGAACAAAACACTGCCTGGTCATGCGCCAACCTCACAACTGTTGTTGCTATGTTTGAATTCATTGCTGTTGCCACTGTGCAGATCCTTCTCATTGGGGGTCTACCTCTCTTATCCTGAACCTTCACTTTACCAAACAAGATAACCTTCTCAAGGAAGTGGTCCCTCCTGATAATATGCCCAAAGTATGAGAGATGAAGTTGGGCCATCATGGCTTCCAAGCAGCGTTCTGGCTATAATTCTTCCAACACAGATTGGTTTATTCTTTTGGCATTCCATGGTATTTTTAATAGTCTCCTTGAACACCATATCTTAAATGCATCAATTCTTCTATGGTCTTCTTTATTCATTGTCAAACTTTCATATGTATATGAGGTTTTGAAAATACCATGGCTTGTGTCAGGCACACTTTAGTCCTCAAACTGAAATCTTTGCTCTTGAACACTTTAGAGGTCTTGTGCTGAGGATTTGCCTAATGCAAAACGTCATTGGATTTCTTGACTGCTGCTTCCATGAATGTTGATGGTTGAGCTGAGCAAAATGAATTTTTGGGCAACTTCAGTCTATTCCCCATTTCTATAGATATTGTTTATTGGTCCAGGGGTGAGGATTTTTATTTTCTTACATTGAGTTGCAACCAATACTGAAGGCTGTGATCTTTGATCTTCATCATTATTTTAAGACCTTTTCGTATTCAGCAAGCAAGGTTTGTCAATTGCATATATCATCTGTATAGGTGTTAATGAGTCTTCATCCAATCCTGATGCCACGTTGTTCTTCATGTAATTCAGTTTCTCAGATTATTTGCTCAGCATACAGAGTAAATAAGTATGGTGAAAGAATACAACCCTGGCATACCCTTTCCTAATTTTAAACCATTCAGTGTCCCCTTGTTCTGTTCTAACAACTGCTTCTTGGTATATGTACAGGTTTCTCATGTTGTTGTTGTTGTAGGGGACATCAACTTGGTACTGACTCATAGTGGCCCTATGCACAACAGAACAAAACACTGCCTGATCCTGGGTCAACCTCACTACCATTACGGCGCTTGACTCCATCTATGCTGCCACTTGGCCAATCCATCTCATTGGGGTTCTTCCTCCTTTTCTCTGACCCTCAACCTTCTCCAGCAACTTGTACCTCCTGACAATATGTCCAAAGTATGAGAGACGAAGTTTGGCCATCTTGGCCTCCAAGGAG
>NW_006408550.1:14464416-14482140 GCF_000296735.1 Chrysochloris asiatica
AAAGCCTTTGTGTAGTTAATAAAGCAGAGGTAAACATCTTTCTGGAGTCCTGGTGTGGCACTGTGGATTAATGCGTCAGACTGCAAAACAAAGGTGTTTGAACTGCAAGGTCAGCAGTTCATGCTCACCTGCTTCTCCTCAGAAACCCTATACAAGGTCACTATGGATAGGAGCTGACTTGATGGCACTTAACAACAACAAACATCTTTCTGGTTTTCTCTGCTCTCAGCCAAAATCCATCTAACATCACAATAAATTTCCTCATTAAAATCCAGGTCCTCTTCTGGATTTGGCTTGAACCATGAAAGTTCTCTATCAATGTATGGCTGCAGCCATTTTTGTATTATTTTTAGCCAAATTTTATTTGTGTGCTATATTAATGATATTGTCTGATGATTTCTGCATTCCTTTGAAATCTCTTGTCTTTGAAATGGGCACAAATGAATCTCTTCCAGTCACTTGGCCAGGTAGTTGTCTTCCAAATTTCTCTTCATAGAAGTGTGAGTTCCTCTAGTGCCGCACTATTTTCTTAAAAGATTTCTATTTGTTGTCCATCAACTCCCTGTGCCTTGTTATTTGCCAATACCTTGGACTTTTTCATTCTGTATTATTGGCTCTTGATCATATGTTACTTCTTGAAATGGCTGAACATCAACCCTTGCTTTTTGGTACAGTGCCTTTGTATTTCTTCTATTTTATTTTGGTGTTTTCTGCATCATCATTCAATATTTTTCACATAGAATCCTTCAATATTTCAAGTCAACTCTTGAATTTTTTCTTCAGTTCCCAAAGCTTGAGAAATACTGGGAGTGTTCTTCCCTTTTGGTTTTCCAACTCCAGGTCTTTGTACATTTTGTTGTAATATTTGACTTTGCCTTCTTGAGCTGTCTTTTCAAATTTTGTATTCAGATTTTCTATCTCCTCATTTCTTCTATTTGGTTTAGCACATCTATGCTGGAGAGTGAGTTTCAGAGTCTCTTCTGACATTCACTTTAGTTAGTTTTTTTCTTGTCTTTTTAATGACCTTTTGCTTACTTCCTATATGATGTTCTTGATGTCATCCCACAACTCTTCTGATCTTCAGTCTTTAGTGTCTAATGCATCAAATCTTTTCTTCAGATGGTCTTTAAATGCAGGTGGGATATGTTCAAAGTCATATTTTGGCTCTTGTGGACTTGTTTTAATTTTCTTCAGCTTCAGTCTGAACTTGCATATGAACAATTGATGGTCTGTTCCACAGACTGTCCCTGGCCTTGCTTTGGGTGATTATATGGAGCTTTTCCACCATTTCTTTCCACAGATGTAGTCAATTTGATTTCTGTGTATTCCATCTGGTAAGGTCCATGTATATAGTCATTTTTTAATGTTATTTTTAAAAGGTATTTGAAATGAAGTCATTGGTCTTGCAAAAGTCTATCATGTGATCTGCAGCATTATTTCTAACACCAAGACCATATTTCCCAATGACTGATCCTTCCTCTTTGTTTCCAACTTTTGCATTCCAATGCCAGTAATTATAAATACATCTTAATTTAATTTTTATCAATATCAGACTGAAATGTTGGTAGAATTCTTCAATTTCATTATCACTGGCTTTAGTAGTTGGTGCATAAATTTGAATAATAGTGGTATTAACTGGGCTGCCTTGTAGTGGTATTTCTATTATCCAATCACAGACAGTGTTGTACTTCAAGAAAGAGAAGTCCTTTTTGACGATGAATGTGATACTGTTCCTCTTCAATTTTTCATTCCAGTCATAGTAAAGCATGTGATTGTCAAATTCAAAATGGTCAGTACCAGTCCATTTCAGCTCACTAATGCCTAGGATATCAATGTTTATGCGTATCATTGCATTTTTTGTACAATTTCCAATTTTCCTAAATTCATACTTCATAATTTCATGTTCTGATTATTAATGGATATTTACAGCTGTTTATCTTCATTTCCAGTTGTGCTCCATTAGCAAATGAAGGTCCCAAAGACTTTACTCCATTTGCATCATCGTGATCAACTCTACTTTGACGAGGCAGCTCTTCCCCAATCAAATTTTAGTGCCTTCCAACCTGAGGGATTCATCTTCCGGCACTGTATTTGACAATATTCTGTTGCTCTTCATCATGTTTGAATATTCAATATTCTGGTGCTGACAGTGTTCCACTGCTGTTTATAAGGTTTTCAGTGACTAAATATTCAGAAGTAGTCAGTCTGTCCTCCTTACTAGTCCCTTTTTGTCTGGAAGCTCAGCTGAAACCTGTTCACCTTGGGTGATCCTGCTGGTATTTAAAATATGCATGGCATAGCTTCCAGAATCACAACAACACACAAGCCATGACAGTACAACAAACTGACAGATGAGTGGTGGGTGTTTACATGATTTATAAATTATTTACATAATTTTATCTTTACAGTAGTTCTGAAGTAGGTAATTTTTTTTTCAGAACTGCATGGAATGAAGCCCAAACATGATTCAAGGTGACATATTCTGATTTTAAGTCCACTGCTCTTTCAATGATTTCATAATATCACACAATAAATTTTTGGGAAATAAATAACTGTGGTTATTGTACAGGAGAAATGATTGAATCTTGGGAAAAGAGTTTTTCTCATGATTCTTTGAAAGAATGAAACTGTATGGGAACATTTCCTTCTAACCACATGAATATGTTATAGAGAAAACATGTCTTATTACTGGATGTGAATTAAAGCCAAAGAAGACTAAACAAGAAACATTCTAATGCAATGAAACATGACCAAGTAAAATACTAGACCTTTCACTGGCCTTGAGAAGTGCCATGATTGGTGAGGGCAAAAGATTTAGTCATTCCATCTGATGATATTACAAAATAAACGTCTTCTACTGAGTTATGATGATCACCCTGATGTACCCAACCAGGGTGCCTCAGCTCTTATGAGATAATTATGTACTTGAGGACACATGCTTGCATCTTTTCCCCCACAAACATTCCCATGTGTTTACTAAGTGCAGAGTCCCAGTGACTTCAGGGGGAATGGGATTCTGTAAATGACCCTTTTGACATCATTTATAACATACCATAGCAATTTTAAAAACTAAAGCGTTTCAGAGGCGGCTACATGTTTCTAAGCTTATGAGAAAATAGAATTTTCTCAGACCCTTGGGTGGTACATAAAATACCCATAGGAGGGGATTTGGGTTCTCTGGTTGAAGACCTCCCTTTTGGTTCCCAGGCCTCAGCCACAGTTTGTTAGGCAGGATCCCATCTCTATCTCCGTTCAGATATAGGTTTATGCCTCTAATGGACTTGTCAACTCTTGCTGGAAAGGAAGTGAAAAGCTGGGGAAAATGGTATCATTTTCAATCTTTTAAATAGCTTTTAGGTCTATGTTAATACATTTTGAATCCATAGTTCATAATTTTTGGTTGAAGCACATAATTCTTCTTATTTTGTTTGCAGTCTTGAGAGTCTTAGCATAAAATGCTACTTTCATCACTCTAGACTCTTAAGAAAAATTACCTGCCAGCTTGAATTAAAGGTGGTTTCATTTTTAAATGTTATAAGAAAAACCCTTCTTTTCTAAAGTACCAAACAAAACTCCAAACCTTTTGTTCAAACGTTGTAAAAATGTACACTGGAGGATAAAAAATAAGTCATAGAATTATATGATTACATATATTTTTTATTCTAAGTCTATGTTCATATATGAATATTTTATTATAAGTTGTATTATAAATAAAGGTCATGGAAAACATAAACTGCAAGGCAGCATAGTGCAATGAAAAATAATTCTAGACTCATTCTGTTTCTCCTTGGCTATTAGTCTTGAATGAGTCATTTAACCTTTGTGTCTCATGTTTTTTTATCTATAAATGGGGATAATAATACTTGCCTCCCTAGCATTATTAGCCAATTTAATTATACCTTACTTATTTCTAGAAATAATATATGGGACCTCATGGCATTACTTATTTGGCTTCTTGTATTGATCAATTCCACTGCTAATGTGATGATTTATATTGAATAGTCAGAGATATTTTAATTTTAGATGAAAATAAACATATTATAAGTCAACAGTGTTCTGTGATCTTGCAAGAACAGGAGTTGACTATCCATGATGAGGGCTGGGGTACAACTTCTCAACTTGATGCTAAGCAATCCTCACTTTTTTTGTTCTGGAAAGTTCTCCTATCAGGTCCTTTAACCAAATTCGAAGGAGCCCTGGTATTGCTGTAGGATAAGTATTGGTCTCCTAACTGCTAGGTCAGCAGTTTGAACTGGCAGAGTTCCTGGATGGTACAAACAGTTAAGAGCTGGACTATTAACTCAAAGGTTGGAGATTCATATCCACCCAGAGGCACCTTGGAAGAAAGACTTGGTGATGTACTTCTGAAAAACTACCACCTTGGAAACCCTTTGGAGCACCATTTTTTACTCTGCAGCACATGGTGTTGCCTTGATTCAGAATCTACTTGATGACAATAGTGGGTAATCTCATTGAGCTAGGCCATGAGCATGGTGTTGGTTAACCGTTTAAGGTGAAACATGAATGAATAGTTGAAGTTTTTGTTTGGTAAAGAAAAGAATTAGGGACTTAAGAGCTGTTTTTTATTTTTTGTTATATGAGCATTGTCACACGTAGGGAAGGATGTTGGAACTGATTTTGTGAAACTGGATGATAGGACTAGGATGAATCCATGGAAATTAAACTAGGAGGGAACATTTGGTGTAGCATAAAAAAATACCTAACAATTAGAGAATACCTGAAAATGGATTCAGGTAATGAATTTTTCAACACCGTAGGTGTTTAATTAGAGTTGGGACAGATGCTAATGGGAACTTCTGTAAAGAATTATCAAGATTACCTCTTAACTGCTAAGGTCTTTTCTCACACTAATATTTTATAATATTCATATTGCCATTATTGGTGATTACTACATCATTAGAATAAAATTATTTTAATTTTCATTCTTTATATTGAACTGAAATATTTTCTAGCTCTCTTTAATTAGGCCACTCAGAATGAATCTACACTTTTGCCATGTAAATGGTCTTTTTACATGTAAAGTCAGTAACCCTGTGACTTACTTCCTGTTTTATCTTTTGAAATTCTTGCTGGGTTTTGAGTATCATTGTCATTTTGACTTCTTCCCTCTGAATGATCTGGCTTTGCACATCCACTTTATGTATGTATGTGAATTAAGGTTTATAGACAAGATCATCTAGTTTACATGCAACAAACCATATGCTTTTTTTCATCTCAGTGATTTCATTCTCCTCCATGCAACAACAGCCATCCCACTTCCTCCCTGTGGTGGTTACTCATATACAAATATCCTTTCTCAAACTCCTACATGTTTGTGGGATATATATATACATATACATATAAAACCATTCAGCTGGTGTCTCTCTCAGTGTATCTACACACAGAAAACTGTTGTTCCAAAGTTGTGCATATATCACCATTCACCTCTATCCCCTTTGGCCCTTGCATACCTCCCTGTGTTTCCACCTAGCTCCAGCATTCTCCTGCCAGCCTCCCTCTTCTTATATATTACCTTCCCTGTCACCTGAGTTAACATGTGTCTATCCTCTAGGCAATGAAGTACTCTCCCCTCCCTCCAACCCCTGGTAATCATCAAAGAATGTTTCTTTCAGCATGCAAACCTATTTTTTGAGTTTTTACAATAGTGGTCTCATGCAATATTTGCCCTTTTGTGATTGACTCATGTCACTCAGCATAACGCCATCCAGGTTCATCCATGTTATAATGTATTTCACAGATTCATCACTATTCTTTAACATTACATAATATTACATTGTGTGTCTGTACCAAAGTTTGCTTATCCACTCTTCTGTTGCTGGGCATTTAGGCTGTCTCCCTCTTTTTTTCTATTGTGACTAGTGCTGTGATGAACACGGTGTGCATATATCTCCTTGTGTCCTGGCACTTATTTCTTGTGACTACATGCCAAGTATAGGGATTGCTGGGTCATATGGCATTTCTATTTCCAACTTTCTGAGGAAGTGCTACACCATTTCCCACTGTGGCTCAACCATTTTATAGCCTCACCAGCAATGTAGGAGGTTCCCAGTCTCTCCACAACTTCACCCTCATTTGTTGTTTTCTTTGTTTTTGAACTTTGCTATTAATGCTGGTATGAGATGATATATCATTATGAGTCCTGGTGTGGCACTCTAGGATAAGCCTAGTTGGTGGTTCAAACTCACCAGTCGATCTTTGGAAACCCTATACAGGACTGCCATGAGTTGGAACCAACTTGATGGCACTTAATAACAACGATAGCTAATGATTGTGAAAAATTTTTTTCAATATGTTGGCTGACTGCCTGGATATCTCTGGTGAGGTTACTGTTCATGGCCTGTGCCCATTTTTTAACTGGGCTCTTTGTCTTTTTCTTGCAGAGGTATTGTAGTTTTATATAAATATTATAGATTAGTCCCTTGTCTGATATGTCATTGCCAAAAATCTTGTGTACATCAGACACGAAAGTTGTGTTCCGTTATTGAGAACAGACCAGGGCTGTCTCCTCCCTTGCTCCTCTATTTGTGTTTCTGTTAATCCAGCCACTCTTTGGAAACCCTGTACAGGGTCACTATGAGTTGAAACTGACTCAATGGCACTTAACAACAACTGATAGTTTTTTCGGGGTAGCTAGAACTTACACTTAACACATTAATGAATTTATTCTAGAAATGCATATCCTGTACTGGACTTCCCTCTAGGCAAACAAAACAGTTAAATAAAAGTTGTATATATATTCATGAAGTCTATTTGATGGAAACCCATCACTCTTTCCAGAAGGTCTATTATTAATCGATAGTCTTTCTTTAGAATTAATGCATTATCAATTACTAAGTGTAGGGCTTTACACTTTTTCTAATTATATTTCATCTTGACAGACTAGTATATTATTTCAGCATTCTGAAATTTCATGGAATCTAGATTCCTTTATATAATGCATTTACAGTAATTTGTTATGTGAGCAAAAGTGATAAAATGTGTATCTTCATTCACATTAGGAATTAAAGGATTTGAGAAAGGATTGAAGATAAGGCTATATGTTAAGTGACTAGAAAACTCTAGAATGATATTTAACACATTATTTAGTACCACTTGGACTAAATTAGCTATGTATTCGTCCACCTGATTGTTCCTACATTTATCTTATGTTTTTTTCCTGGTGTGGTGCTGTGGGCTAATGCATCAGACTGCAAAGTCATTTGAACTGCAAGTTTGGTGATCCAAGCTCACCAGCTGCTCCTTGGAAACTCCATACAGGGTTGCTATGGGTCAGAATCGACTCAACGACACTTAACAACAACAACAACATATCAGAAAAGGCTTTGCTTGATACCTTGCTGAAGATTTGTTTGATAACTTTTATAATAGCTTCATAGTAAAGCATGATGTTCTGCTTGTTTCAGCTCAGAACTCATGGCAGAAGAGGTGAAAGGAAAGGAAATCACTGGCTTCCTTGTTTCTACAGATGATCAGTCTACAGCGTCTGACTCCAGAGAGAAGCAAGCCAGGACAGACCTTTTGTCCAAGGGAGTAACATAGTCAATTTTAATGCAAGAACAGCTCAAATCTAATATTAAATCCGGTAGAAACCCAAGCAGTGGTCAGATCTTGAGAGTCAAGGTTACTGTTACTGAGTCTCTCTTCCTGTTATTATCTATGATTTTCATTTTCCACTTTCTAGACTATCCAGTTTGTATATTTTCTTGGTGATGTTTATTTTAGATACAAATGAAAAATTTATTTTTAAATTACAGAGACTTGGCTAATTCTTTCTGCTATTAAAAAATTATGTTCTTTAATGCTATCACCTTGATTTGAAAACTGAGATTTGACAGGAAAAACTGTAATGCATTTTTAAAAAAGATATTAGAAATAATTACAATAACTTTTAAAATTTGCTTTTGAAATGTGACTCCTGGACACTTAGAGGAAAGCAGCAACTCACTATTTATAAAGTTAGATGAAGATCCCAAATGGCATGTCTTCATAAATGTTTATTTAAGCTTACAAGGATCTCCTTTGGGGAAGGGTCCTCCCAAGAATTTTTTTAGGGCTATTATGAATAGCAGAGATAAGGGTAGAAATTTCTGATATTGAGATAAACGTAATATTATGTTGTGTTCAGTGAAGACTCAGAAGCATTTTTGCTGAATAACTAAGCAGGCCATTAAGAAGCAAATACATGGTGAACTGAGAATAGCAAATGGATTAGAAGGAACTTTTGATTGATAAAGTTTATAAGTTTGGGTTTCTTAAACAAAGCTCTGTATGCTTCCTCCTTCTTAAAAAATGGAATGAGGGTTCAATATTTTCCCAGGGATTCTGGAGATGTCAGGCATGTTTGGGTGGAAGATTATTCCTTGTGATTAGGCTCAATGCTCACAGACAATCCAAAGGATAAGATAGACAGCGGGGAGAAAGAGAAGCATGAGAAAAATAAACCGATCCCAATGAGGACTGTATTTTGAGACAAAGTATAATGAGGACCAGACTGTTTTCTATGTAAAATAAGGATAGCCCAACTAGTTTTAAATGAAATTTTGGCTGACATTACTTAGAAGAATCAGGCTTATATAGAACTGGGCTTGAGGTTGATTAGTCAAAGGTCAATTCACCTAATGAACAATTCAGCAAAGTACTTTGTTTTAGCTATACTAGTTTTAGTCAACCAGTTTTTATTTAGTCTTCCTAATAGCTTTTTTGAGCAACACTCATTTTGTTTCTGCTCCAATTTGTGAACTAAGCTTTCCTTTTGTTTCTATTGCAGCTGGAAGCCAAGGGCCAGGGATGGGAGAGACTAGCAGACAGAAGAGCATGTTTTGAATATAAAGACTTCTTATCAGTTTATTCTTCATGCATATATTCATTTAATGTATTTAAAAATGACTTTATCTTTAGGAAAATAGAATTTTATGAATATGTTTTCTTAGGAATAGGAGTATATATTGGTTTTATGAATATTTTAGAGTATCAGCTATTTTGTATGTTTCATTCAAATTTTATTCATAAATCCATAATTTTTCTGTCTTTCCATGTTCCAATTTCTTTTTCTCTTCCCCTTCATCTTCTAGATCTTTAAAAATGCTTTCATGAAGACAAAATAAGAACCAGTCAATACGAAATAACTGAACTAAGTGAATTAATCAATTGGCCAGCTTCTATGGCCAAAGACTTAAATCACCTAGGGTTTAGCATAAGTACTTGGAATGAGTATTTGATAACTGTTGGTTCATTCCTATGTTAACTAGATCTTTATAGAGGTTTATGATTTTAATGGGAGAGTGATTTGTGGTCTACATTACTATTTTGTAAGATTTCTAATCCTGCAGTGTATTTGCCACTTCACCCTGCATCAACTGTAGGAAAAAAAAAAAAAAAAAAAATCCAGTATGCTCTTTTAGAATAAATTTATCTGCATGGTTTTTTTCCTGCTGTGACGAAATACTTTATATAAGCTAAAAGAGAGAAAAAGTAAATAAAATATAACAATTGCCAATAAAATTTCATAGTAGTCTGTTAGGAATGAAAGAAGGGGAATTTTAGTGAGAAACAGAACAGCTATAGCTGGGCTGATGTTGTTGGGGGCCATTGAGTTAGTTTCAACTCATTGTGACTCTGTGTAAGACAGAACAAAACACTACCTGGTCCTGTGCCATCCTTACAATCACTGCTATGTTGAAGGCATTGTTGTACTCACTGTGTCAATCCATCAAATTGAAAGACTCTTTTTTTGCTTACCTTCTACTTTAAAAAGCATGATGTCCATATCTAGAAACTGGTCCTTCCGGATAACATGTCCAAAGTGCACGAGATGAAGTATTGCCATCCTTGCTTCTAAGGAGCAGTCTGTCAGTCCGTCTTCCATGACAGATTTGTTCATGCTTCTGTCAGTCTCTGATGTACTCCATGACGTCTTCCATGACAGATTTGTTCATGCTTCTGTCAGTCCCTGATGTATTCCATATAATTTACCAGCACAATAACTCAAAGGAGATGCATGCAAAAGCTGGAAAATGAATAAGGAACACTGAAAAAAAATTAACATGAATATAACTGGGCAACACTATAAAAATACAGAGTGCTCCATGGTTCAAGGGGAGAGCAATGGTAAGGGAAGGGGTTAATGATTGACTTGTAAAAATTACATCTAATTCAGCATGAAGTCTTTTGAAATGTAGAAATAGAATACTTGGTTAGGGAGGAGTGAATTACCATTTGGCATGAGACATCAGCCAGTTAGTTCATGGTTGTAATTGGTTCTGGGAGCAAATTAATTATACATTCTTCCCAAATGGTTTACATCCTGACTGGTTTAGTTAGTTATGAACATGTTCTTTCTGAGAACAATTGTACACATATTGAAACACTTTTCAGAAATGGTTTATAGCTTCATCTTTTGTTTTCTTACAGTGCATATTGTACCCATGATTCTCAGTCTGACATGAGTGTTTCCAGCTTGAGACTTTTTTCTGTTTATACAATATATTCACATTTGGTGTAGGCCATTTATAGGTATTCAGATACTACTGTTAAAAAAAAAAAAAAGGAAATGCTGAATTTAAGATACAGGGATAATTGTTTTTTAGGTTAGTTATTTTCCTTGGTAGATTTACAATTGGTTCTGTATGATAAACAATAGACTATGAACAACAAGGTTGCCAGTTTGAGCCCACCAGCTACTGTGTTGGTGAAAGATGAGAATTTCTGCTCTAGGAAAGATGTACAGCTTCGGAAACACTATACAGGGTCACGTTGACTCGGAACAGACTGGACAGCATTTAACAACAATAGTAAATGCATTACCCAACAGCAATATGTTCCCAATATTTTTAATAGAATGGCCTTGTGAGGTGAATAGAACTTCACACCTTATCTAGTGATGAGTGTCCATTGTTGTGATGGAAGAGACTGGTATCAGTTTCCAGTGGTTAGCCAGGTGTGCTACACAAACATGATTGTTTTCCACATGTGCCACGATGCAAGAAAGGTGGGAAGTAAGGACCTGATGATACTGCTAATAAACATCTTTACATCAGCCTTCAAGAATTTTGTAATCATTCCACTATGCCGGTCCCTAGAAAAGCATAAGACTAAAGTTAAAAAATAAAACACAAACAACCTATTACTCTTTTGCCTTCTTAAAGAGTTGACTAAAAATAGAGTTCCTTAACAGTGTTTTCCTAATCCAATCAATTTCAGAGAGAAAGCCAGTGACTGAGTGACGTTCAGGGAAAACCCCACCACCACTGTGCCATCATATTAGGTATAATGAGTAGACAACAGGAATACCAAGTGAAAAACCTGCTATTCTGAGAGACACGTTTAGTTACTGAAGCAGGGAGGTAAAGGGTGACTTTTATGACTATTCCAGAAATGAAATAGTGTTAGAAATATACGTAGGTAATAGTTTTCTGCTTTCTGGATTTCTATAGTACCTGGAACTTCATCTGAAAGTCTATAGACAGAAGTTGAAGTGGCCTTATAAATGGAAATAAGGGATGTCTCAAAAACTGAAATTCAAAATATTTTCAAAGAAAAAGTTTTGTTAATGTTAAATTCACACAATTACTCAAATAAGCATAATAAAATATGTCCTTATTGATTATTGGATAGAAATGTTTCACAATCAAGATATTAACCAGCAACTTCAACAGTAACGCTTTTATGTCCCCTGGAAATAAGATGTTTCCATATGGAATTGCATTCATAATGCTTTGAATTGTTTCTTAAGATGTGAAATTTGCTGTTTCTATATTTTTACTGTAAACAGCAAGGTCAGTGATTCAAAGCCACCAGCTTCTCCTCAGAAACCCTATACAGGGTCGCTATGACTTGGAATCAACTTGATGCATTTAACAACAACATATTTTTACTAAGGAGTCATGGTGGCTCTGTTGGTTAGGCACTGAGCAGCTAATGGTAAGACTGACAGTTCAAGCCCACCAGCCACTCAGAGAAAGATGAGGAAACTGGCTGCTTCCCAAACCCTATGAGAGTTGCTATGAGTAAGAATTGACTTGATGATAGTATGGTTTTCCTCGGTATATTTTTATTACTTATATCTTAGTAATTCCTCAATATTGATATGACAAACTAATACGACATTGATACTGGTAAATGCAAGCTCATTCCCTCTTTTAATTACCACACATTCAAAATTTATTAAGTTAGAGCAAGTGATTCATTTTTATATGGTTTAATTATAGTTGAAATTCATTAATATAGACATCATCTGCATAATGACCCCATCTTTCTTTTGAATGGCAAAAAAGGGAACATGGTTAATGCACATTAATATCTAAAGTGATTCCCTTCAGTTAAAACAGCTCATGGACATGATTTGTTCAAACTTTTCCTATCAAATTATTTTCTAGCAATCATGTGGATATTTACAATTGTCATAGCTTCTGGAGAAATAAACCATCAGTTTTGGCTAAAAGGTCTCACTTTGTGTTTCCTTGATATATCACGGTCCTCCTCAGGTTGCCCTTAATTTAAAATCCAAAGAAAATGTATTGACATCCATATTACTTACTTGGAAAGTTGTCTTGTGCCCTCCTTAGTGTCCCTGATGATTTTCAGGTAATGGAGAGTAAAAGTTGCCATTCATCTGTGTCAGCCAGTAGCATTCCCCTGCTCTTAGCTGCCACTCTGAGCTCCCATCACTGTTGGTTGTATTTTCTCCCTGACTGGCTTTGTCTCATGCTGGACACCCCTTGTCTTCCTTCACTTATCTACATTATATCCTGATGGTTCTCACTTCTGGAAGTTTTTTTTTTTTTTTAAGATGTTACAAGGAGCTTTATATTTAAATAGGATAACTTTTGAAAAACTTCCAGCAGTTCACACAATCAAATATGCTTCCCTTGGTTGAGATGTGCTATGTATATTCTCTGATTTATTAATTTTTTAAGTTTTTATTGTGAATTGAGTGATGGTTTACATGGGAGAACATTGGTTTTATATTCATCGTTTCTTCTGGAAGTCTTTTATTGATGCTTTGGTGATTATAGAGAACATGGAAATTTTTCTAAAAGACATTAATCGCCACCACTAGAAATTTTTGTCATAATTTATATGTGACCCTATCACTTGCATTCCACTCTGGATGATCCTGTCCTTCCACTATATTTCTCCTTTCTTTTGGACTGTTCTAAAATAAAAATTAAAAATCGAATTTTTTTCTTCTTAGTTAAGCAGAACATTTTTCTGTCTCACACTCTTTTCTCAAATCACACCCTGGGTAGTAATGTGGTTTAAAATGAAACAGTGACCTTTCATTCTCAAGTTCCATCAGAACATTTTTCTAAGACATTAAAGGTGAGGAAGCATCCTGTCCGATTAGAAGTAACAGTTCCCTTATAGCCGAAGTCACTACCGTCAGTGACTGTTGAACACAGACTGTTCTTTGCTAACAATAAAACTTCTTGGTAACCTTAGAAAGGGTCAAGAGTTCTCCTGAGCACCAACCCTGAGGGTCTGTTCTGAGATGCTTCATTGTATTTTGCTGATCTGCATGATACAAGAAATGAATTTTATATAGGATTCAGGAATAAAATAGATCGCTGACGGGAACACAAGAAATTTCAGAGGTACAGGTAAGCTATCTCCAGGACTGTAGGAATCTTAGAATGTCTTTTGAATCATTGTACCAAAAAGAAATGTTTCATGTGCAACCATTTTGTTGTTGTTGTTAAGTGCTGTCGAGTCGGTTTCAACCCATAGTGACCCTGAATAGGGTTTCCGACGCTGTAAATCTTTACGGGAGTAGATCGCCTTATCTTTCTCCTGCGGAGCAGCTGGTAGTTTCGAACTGCTGACCTTCCGGTTTGCAGCTCGATTAGTAACCACTACGCTACCAGAGCTCCTTATGTAACCATTTTAAGAGATAGCAAATGATCAAGGACTTTTGGTAGTGTTAACAACAAGTGGTTATGGTGTGGCGCTGTGGGCTAATGCGTCAGACTGTAAAGTCCTTTGAACTGCAAGTTTGGTGGTTCAAGCTCACCAGCTGCTCCTTGGAAACCCTATACAGGGTCACTATGGGTTGGAATCGACTTGACGGCACTTAACAACAACAACAGTGGTTCTGAGTTGGACTGTTAAACCTCAAGGTCAGCAGTTTGAAACTACCAGCTGTTCTACGGGAGAAAGGCTTTCTGCTCCTGAGAAGGTTTACAATCTCGGAAACCCTATGCAGGGTCGCTATGAGTTGGAACCGACTCCATGGTGCACCATCACCATCATATGAGCAAAACCCGATGGTACTGAAGGAAGAAGTCTGCTATGTTGAAGTCATTGGTGAATGATAGGACTCTGGAAGTTAATGGAATACAAATTAAAGTCTTTGAAAAAGCTGATGCAGACCTGCAGGCATTCACTCGCCTGCGCCAAGAAATTTGGGAGACAGCAACCTGGTCAACTGATTGGAAGAGATCCTTATTTGTGCTCATTCCAAAGAGAGGTAACCTAGTGGAAGGCATAATTCATTGAACAATATAATTGATATCACATGCAAGTAAACTTTTTTTTTTTATATTGTAAATTTTTATTAAAAAAGATACCTTTAATAACGTCTCAAAATAAGTTTATAATTTATGTTTTATAATTTTAGCATTCTTTTTGTATATTGTTGACAGTTATTTTGTATTTCTGGCATTGCAATTTATTTTTCTGGTATATGAATAGGGCTGCGAACCGCAAGGTCAGCAGCTCGAAACTACCAGTCATTCCGTGGGAGAAAGATGAGGCTTTCTGCTCCCGTAAAGATTTATAGCCTCGGAAACCCTGCACAGGGTCTCTATGAGTCGGAACCGACTCCACAGCACACAACAACAACAACAGTCATGAGTACATGGGGTATTTCCTCTTTCCTAGATTAAGTTTCCCAATCTTAATCTATGCAAGACAATGTTTTCCTCGATTTTGTGCTCAATTCTTAGAGCTCCTTTACTTCATAAACTCTCAGTTTACTGTATGAGGTGGTCTTCACTCTTCTGTCCATCACTCACTTTAGCGGTACTTGCGTTTACTTCTTTTATTATTATTTATAAAAGTTTTTATTGTGAATTGAGCGGTTTACAGAGAATATTGTCAGTTTTACATAGAACAAATCATACACTTGGTTTCTTTTCAATTATTGCAATCTCCTCCATGTAACAATAGTTTTCCCATTTCCTCCCTGTGGTTCTTATTTCCATTCTTCCCGTACCTTCTCAACTTTGTCCTTAGGTAAATGCTGATCTTGAATGATTGATCATTCCATGGTGTGCATACCTCACTAGTGATGTTGCCCCTCTATATACCTATTTCTTGGCTGAAACATTGGGCCATAAGGGTGAGTTCATTTCCAGACCTGAAAGGTGATGGAGAATCAGGGTCTCAGGTTCCTCCAACGAGTTTTTTGTTTTTTCTTTTTAAAATAATGAAATTTAGTCTATTAGAAGATAATTTAAATTTAAATAAAGAGGACAAAATAATGAAGATGACATGAAGGATGTTCTTGAGTAATGACCTTGGGCAAATTCTAATGGCAGCACATCTAGTAGGCTGGCGTTCACAGTAGAAATAACAGGATGTATGTGGTCCCATCTATTGTAATTTATAGAGAGATATAAGGGAGGAGAAGTGAAATGAAAATGAGCAGGAAGACTGGTTAATGCAGCTAGATGGTTAAAACAAAAACAAATTGCCATTAACTTGCCTCTGGTTCATGGGGACTCCATGTGTGTTAGAGTAGCACTGTGCACCTTAAGGTTTTCAGTGGCTGGTTGTTCAGAACTACATTGGCAAGCCTGTTAGTGGCCTGGAGCCTCTACCTTTGTGCTAGCAACCGAGTGCTTTAACTGTTGGCACTGTGAAGAATTATCAACTAGGTGGTCGAGTCTTCCATACCAGTTCTGATAGCACCTAAGCTCAAGTGAGAAATAAAGACCAGGCTACTTGCTTTACTAGAGGAAGGGTGAGACCTGCTTTTAGCAGATTTGATGCCAGCCAGAAAAACGGGTACTCCAAGAATGAAGCTGTGAACAATCTTCTCTCCTCCATGCCCGATGAAAATAACTTCTAGAAATCTTACATTTTGTGTTTCTAATGGGTTCAAGTGTGGCAACAATACTGAGGTTGGCCCAGGATTGGGCAGTGTTTTGTTCGGCTGTGCATAAGGTCCCTATGAGTCGGTACTGACTCGATGGCACCTAACAATAACAAAAAGGTCAACAGATTAGGCTGTGGGTTTTTTTGTTTTTGTTTTTTGATGTACACAAAAACATTCAGGAATATATACAAGTAAAGCTGAAGATAATTGAAAAATATTTTGCTGTGGTACATCAACAGGGAACTGCCCAAAATTTAAGCCAGATTCAGAAATTGACGTGGAATTAGGAATATCATTGCTGACATCACATGGATCTTGACTGAAAGCAGAGAATTCCAAAAAAATATTTATTTGTGCTTTGTTGACTAAGAAAATGTATTCAAGTCTGTGGATCATAAAAAACTAGAGATACTACTGGGAAAAATGGGTATTCCAGAAAATTCATTGTGCTCATGAGGAACCTGTACATTTTCTATCAGTCAAATGTAAACTAGCCAGGAGTATGAACATAATCAATTTGTTTAGATTGAAGTAACTAGTGATGGATTGAGATTAATGATATTACTTAATTTTGTATCACATTGCCAAACCCTGGGGAGTAAGAGCTGCACACAGCAAGATAATTAACTGTGTGATTAAAACAGAAAATAAATATGAAATAAAAAACAAAACAAAAGCAAAACAAAACGTTTTTTTTACCATAATTGTTACCTTGAATCTCTCTTTTACCATAAACTGCTGAAAAATATCTTCACCCAGTTTCAATGGGAAGAGAGACATAACCTCTTGATATTTACTACGTGCTACATATTGAATTGTATCTCCCAAGACATGTACCAATTTAGCTAGGCCATGATTCTCAATATTATGTCACTGTCCCCCATTCTGTAACCTGTTGTAATTATCCTATGTGTTGTCAACACTAACCTCTATGATGTCAACACCACCATTCCGCTGTCAGTTTGTCAAACTGTAGTGGCTTGTGAGGTGCTGTGATGCTGGAGGCTATGTTACTAGTATTTTAAATACCAGTAGGGTTGCCCACAGGAACAGGTTTCAGCTAAGCTTCCAGAATAAGACAGACTAAGAAGTAAGGGTGTACTACTTCTGAAGGTTTACTCACTAGAAACCTTATGAAGAGCAGTGGAATATTGTCAGATGTGCTGCAAGATGAAAACATGAATAGCACCAGAATATTGTCAGATATAGTGGCAGATGATGAGTCGCTCGGGTTGGAAGGCACTCAAAATATAACTGGCGGAGAGCTGACTCCTCAAAATGACATGAATAGAGTAAAGCTTTTGGGACAGTCATTTGTTGATAGGACACACTGAAAATGAGGAGAAACAACTGTAAATATCTATATAATTGGAACCTGAAGTGTACAAAGTATTAATCTAGGAAAATTTAACATTGTCAAAATTGCAATGAAACAAAGATCGATATCCTAAGCATTGGTGAACTAAAATGGACTGGTATTGGTCATTTTGAATCTAACAGTCATATAGTTTATAATACTGGGAATGACAAATTGAAGAGGAATTGTTGTTGTTGTTAGGTGCCATCGAGTCAGTACCGACCCAGAGCAACCTTTTGCACAGCAGAAC
>NW_006408550.1:14483712-14496233 GCF_000296735.1 Chrysochloris asiatica
ACACTGAATGTTTTAAAGTTAAGAAAGGTGTGCGATATGGTTGTATTTTTTTCACCATACTTATTCAACTTGTATGCTGAAGAGGAATGGTGTCACATTAATCATCAAAAAGAACATTTCAAGATCTATCTTGAAGTACAGTGCTATCTGTGATTGGATAATATCCATATGCCTACAAGGTTGGTATGGCAAGGAGTCCTGGTGTGGTTGTGAGTTAATGCTCTAGACTGCAAAGTCAGTTTGAACCTCAAGGTTGGTGTTTCAAGCTCTTTGGAAACCATATACAGGGTTGTTATGGGCTGGAACTAACTTTAAAACAACAAGGCAGACCAGTTAATACCACTGTGATTCTGATTTATGCACCAACCCCTAAAGCCAATGTTGGTGGCTCCACACAATAAATGCTGGACTGTGAACCATGAGGTCCATTGTTTGATCATGGCAGCCACTCTAAGTATGTATTGCCTTGGATAGTGAATAAGGAAGATCGTTAAAAAAATTGATGCATTTCAGTTATGGTGTTGGAGGAGAATATTGAAAGTACCACGGACTGCCAAAAGAACAAATAGATCTGTGTTGGAAGAAGTGAAGCCAGAATGCTTCTTGGAAGCCATTCCAAGAGACTTTGTCTCTCATACTTCAGACATATTATCAGTAATTGCGTTTGCTAGGATTTTGCTTGAATTATTTCTGATTCAGATTACTCCGAAGTCATAGTTGGTAGTCTTTAAACTCTGAAGTGGTCTCTCCTATCCCCACTGCCAATCTTCCATTTAGTCTTGTGGTCTTGTCATAGTGCTGTACATGGTGGGTATTCAATACATCTTTGTAGATTTGATTTCCTGAGTCTTTGGCTCCTTGATTCCTATTCTTTTTCTACTGGTGCTTCTTGGATTTGGCAGGTTGTATGCTCTGGTAGCATAGTGGTTATGAGTCAGGCTGCTAATCTTAATGTCAGCTAGTTTGAAACTACCAGCGGTTCTGTGGGAGAAAGATGAGGTTTTCTGCTTCTGTAAAGATTTACAGTCTCGGAAACCCTGTATAGGGTCACTATGAGTTGGAAGCAACTCTCCAGCACACCACCACCACCACCATGTAAGTCCTGGTGTGGTGCTCTAGGGTAAGCACTTGAATGCTAACAAGGCAGTTAGTTCAAACCCACCAGCTGCTCTTTGTACAGAGTGTCCATGAGTCAGAACTGACTCAACAGCAAAATAAACACAGCGTAAAACAGGAAGAGTTTGCCAAGTACTTCTTTAACCTAGAACAGATTTAGATTTTCATTCAATAATTATCTGCTGAGGTCATCCATGTCCCTGAGTTAGGGTTAGATATATTGTATATATAACAGGGAATAACATTTCAACTAAGGAATGGAAAACTCAATCCATGAATTAGATTATTTGTTTTGGAAACCAAATAACTATAAAGTTTCCAATATTTGGATGCTTTGATGTTAAACAGCAGACATAATCTATATTGCTAACCATGAAAATCTACATGGTTAGATTTTAAAGATAAGGTCATCATGTGAAAATCAGCTTTATCCAAAAATGGAGAATGAGAAAATCAGATCACAAACTGGAAGATGACTATGTCATAATTTGTTGTTGTTAAGTACCATCGAGTTGGTTTTGACTCATAGTGAACCTGGAAATGGTTTGTGAGGATTTAATCTTTTCAGGAGCAGAAAGTCTCATCTTTCTCCCATGGAATGGTTGGTGGATTCCAACCACCAACCTTGCAATTTGTAGTCTGGTGCTTATCATATGGAGCAACTGAGTTCAACATGATTTTATAACTACTAAATTATATCATTAAATAATTGACAAATGGCATCATTGCATAATTCAAATCTTGAGCTACAATACTGAAGGATTCTATAGGCAAAATATTAAATGATGCTTGTTAGGTTTTGGTGTTCGGTGCTGTCAAGTGGTTCTGACTCATTTTACAACAGAATGAAACATTTCTTAGTCCTGCACTGTCCTCACAATTGTTGTGTTTGAGCCCATTTAATTATTCAGGAGGTATCAAAAGAAGATGGAAGGAATACATAGTCACGCTACCAAAAATAATTAGTCCATATTAAACCATTTCAAAAGGTAACATATGATCAAGAACCGATGGTACTGAAGGAAGATCCAAGTAGCACTGATGGCATTGGTGAAAACAAGTCTACAGGAATAGACAGAATACCAATTAAAATGTCTCAATAAACTGATGCAGTGCCGGAAGCACTCACTCATCTGTACCAAGAAATTTGGAAGGTAGCTACCTGGCCAGCTGATTGGAAGACATCCATATTTGTACCTATTCCCAAGAAAGGTGACCCACTAGAATGCATGAACCATCAAACAATACCATTAATATCACATGCAAATAAAGTTTTACTGAAGATAATCAAAAAATGGTTGCAACAATACATTAACAGGGAGCTATCAGTAATTCAAGCTAGATTCAGCAGAGGATGTGGGATACTAAATGGTTTAAAATCTAGAAAGGTGTGCAACAGAATTGTATTCTTTTATTGTTCAATCTGTATATGGAGCAAATAATCCAAGAAGCTGGACTATTTGAAGAAGAGCATGGCATCAAGATTGGAGGAAGTCCAAGAGTCATTAACAGCCTGGGATGTATGTCCCACACTGTCTGAAACTAAATTTCCTCTTGAAAACTTATAAGCCAGTCATGTGGTGCCTTTATAGACCCTTTCCATCACCCCACCACCCCATTTTATGTAGCCAGTGTCTAACTTGCCCATCCCTATCAACCCTGTGTATGGAGGGGATGGGAATGATCCTTGCTGTGAAGATTCCTTCCCTCTTGGTTGATACTTTAAGCTACTACTTCCACAATTATAGGCCAAGTTCATCAAATTGTGGTGGATTACATTCGTTTTCTTTATCAAAGAAAAAAGTTAAAAAAAAAAAATTATCTTCCTCTATTGGAGTTCTGATAATACAGCCATTGAAGCTAGGTCAAAAACGTACTATCTGCAAGTATGGACTTTCTTGTATATCTCCCCTCACTTCCTATCTGCTGGATGCTTCATTCGTCACTCTAGCCCTCTGTGGCTATGTCCTTGTCCAAGGGTTCATAGTTTCCAGGTTTCATCATACTGCTGTTCCACCAGGTCTCACCATACTCCAGGTTGACAGGAGTCTATGTAACTTTCCTGGACTCAGCCTACATCTTCATTGCTGTTTCCCCCCCACTTCCACTTATCAGTAGCCCAACATAGTCTCAAGCAAGATTACATGTCTGCTCGTGTGTGTATTTCCTTTGAGTTTCTGTCTTGGAAGGGGGTCCCTGAAGGGACTTGATTGCTTGCCTTGATGGCTCCCCTGCAGACAACTTGCTTGTTCTTGTGGTAGTTAATTAGACTGCCATTTTTGCTTTTGATTTTTTCTTCTGCTCTTTCATTCAAGAAGTATCTTCTGTTCCTCTAGCTGGTCTGCTTGTCTTTTCAAGTGGAAATTTCCCACCTCAGAATATTCTGAATGGGGATCAGGATTTCACCTAAGGTCTTATACACTACAAAGGCTCTGCAAGAGCCTCTTTCACTGGGCAAGTTCTAGCACCCCTTTTAGGTATCCCAATCAGTTACAGGCTTTCTATAATCATGTTTCCAGCTATTTCATTCTCTTCCCCTCAAATGTCTGTTTTACAATAGCAGGAAAGGGAAACAAAGATTCATAAGATAGTCAAGCATCTTAACTTTATTTCCCCTCTTTTACCCATTCAGACTATGGCTCAATCCCTGTATCACAGAAGCCTGTTGTTCCCAGGTTGAGCATACATCAATATTTATCTTTGTCCCATTTAGCCCATGCAAACCTGCTTAAATGTTCTCCTATCTACCTTGTTCTTCCATTCCCTCCCCTCTTCTTGTGTATCGCCCTCTCCAACACCTGAACTATTACATGTGTCTATCCCCTACCCTGTGCTCTACCGTCCCCTCCCTCCCATTGCTCCCATCACCTCCACACCCCGGTAACCAACAACAACAACAACAACAAAATATATATATATTGACCACTGTAACCGTGTAGTAAATTTTGAAATCAGGGAGTCAGAGGCTTCTAACTTTATTCAGAAAGAATTCACTTTTGAGCATCCATTCTTAGATTGCTCATAGAAACTTTGCTGCCATAAATGAAAGAAAACAGAAATACATGTATATAAGATTGCTTTTCATCACAAGCTTTATTTTTTTAATCGAGTCTTGCCACTCTATTAATACCTATGCAGACTTAGAATTTCAACAACCAAGTGGTACTCTCAGGCTGTAGCCTTTTCATGTTTTTCATTTTAGAGCCTCTGTTTGGGGGTTCACAAAAGGATTAAAGGCATTAGCGTTCCCATTTCCCCCTAATCTTTTAAGCCACAACTAGAATGATCAAACAGAGGTGGTAAATATAAATATTTAATATTCAGAATTTTGTGTATTCATTAGCATTTATTTAGCACTTTAAAATTCCAGTTCACTTTCTTGTGATTAGTCATTCACCCAGTGTCCCCCTGCCTATAAGTTTGTGAGTTTTGTTTATTGCAGAAGACCCAGAAACTAGGAATAACTGACTCAGGCATTCAACATCTAGACTTTCTTCTTTTCTCTGGAGTCTTGAAAAATGATAGAAGACAAATCTAATATCTTCTGCTTATTTATAACAATCACTTGACACTTCTGTTGGATTTAGGCTATGGTAAGTAGATTTAGGCTAGGGTTGGGGTAAGAGACATATCATATTAAGATTCATGAGCTATTTATTAACAACAGAGTTATCTGGGGAGAAATGTAGCAGTTTCACATATCATTAGCTCTTTTTTTATGCATTAGGCCATGAATATGAAAATTAGGGATATTCCCTTCTACTGCTGCCCAGGTTCTGTACCTCATCTTTCACCCCTCAATATTATCTACTTCAAATCTTTCCTTCCTCTGTTACCACACAAATGCAAATGTGAACTTCTTACTGGGGACTAGAAATCCTTTAGAAATTCTCTGTAGCCACAAGAAGGAGGTCAAGCATCCAAATGACCCCTTGTTCAACCTGGCCTCCAACTTTACTCAGCTCATTTGTAGTGATAAGACACTTCTAGGATTACTTCATACCTTTAAAAGTCTTGCTTTTTATTCCCTCTCCCTGGGATACTTTCTTCCAGAATATTTTCCTAAACCCCACTTTGTCATCAACTCATTGTCACCTAACAACAACAAACTTGACTAAGTGGTCCCATACTCTAGTCTGCCACAAAAGTTTGAGCACCCCTCAGGTTGTCAGAGCAAATAGCATGATTGATAGTCTCAGACTCAGACAGGTCTGGGTTTGATTTTACAACCTGTCCTTTACTATATGGGTAAACCTAACCTCATTTGTAAAAAGTGGATAGTCACTAGAATATTAGTACTTGTTGCACAGAGGATTCAATGAGTTCATCCATCTAAAACACTGTAAAAAAATTCCATACACACTGTAAAATATAATATATATCTCAGTCCCCCTGGTCAAATTTAAACACTTTTTCTATTATCAGTAATTACTGTCATTATTAGAGCATCCTCTGATCTACTGTGACATTATTTTTCCTATACGGCTGTCTTCTGATGACATTGCATATTCCTATAAGGCAGGGGTCACTTCTTACTGATTTGATTCTTCAGGGCTGTGCACAGGGTCTTTTTCATAATGAGAAGTCAATACATATTAGGGATTTACCATACATCACAATTAAGGTATAAATTAACATGAAAGTGTTATATGCTGAAGTTTCCAGTGTGGAATGGCTGAAGAAAGCATTCCCTCCTAGCCCTCCATGGGGTGAAAGGCAACAGGATATGTTCATGTACCTTGTGAATATAATTTTCAGTAGCGTGTTTTGAATGTTACCATGTTGCTGAAACCAAAATGAAAGTGGTCTTGAGTGGCAAATAATTTCTTCTTTTAATCTTTGTAGGAGTTGACAGCTCTGTTAGTATAAACCTAGGGTTTTAAATTGAAAACCAAGATTGTTTACTAGATAAGGATGGAGATTTGCTATAAAATTCTATTATCCAAGACTTCTAGGAGATTGATATACTTTTGGTTATTATTAATACTCCCATATCTTCTCTTCCAGTTTTTTTTTTTTTCTTTGCTTAATGGTTCACTTTTCTCCGTTTTCTCTGGAAGAGCATTCAGCATATAATGTTCAAATGTACTACCTTATGATGAATATTTCTAGTCTATCAATTTTCATGTGGTAGTGAATGATTAATTATGAAGGGATCTCCCTACTTACCTTATGCAATATCGAAAGTATTGATGGTTTAGTATTTTGAGGTTTTTTTTTATGGGATTTTTATTGGAAAATGAAAATATTTATCATCTTTTATCTTTATTCTTGATTTTCTTATAGTTCAGCTCATGCATATGAGCTCTTTCCTCTGCTCAAGATTCACAAGGACTTCAAAAGGAACTCTGGATACTTGGAGAGTTTATCCTTACTAAGTCTAAATAAATGGCACATATTTTAGAATATAAGGAGCCCTGGTAGCATAGTGGATTATAAAGTGGGCTATTAACCACAAGGTCAGTAGTTCAAATCTACTGGTCCCCCGCAGGAGAAAGGGGAGGCTTTCTGCTTATGTAAAGATTTAAAGCCTCAGAACCCTATACAACGTCACTATGAGTCCAAACTGACTCGGTGGCACACAGCCACCACCACCACTATTTTGGGATGTAAGTGTGTATGTGTGTGTCCAGATAAAGCACACTATTTTAAAGTGAAGAAGAATAGCCTACAAAAAACCTCAGTGGAATTACAGAAGGTGAAAAATAGGTTCTCTTTCTACAGAATCCTCACAGTAATTAAAGCTGAGTCTGATTAAAGCTCAATGGGGAGTTAAAGTAGGAACCTTGGAATTTGATGCTGAGGGATCCAGACCTTCTTTCTTGTCCATTTACTTAAAGTATCAACATGGACATGTTATGTCAGTCTTCTTATTAATATAGCTGATGGTTGTGAGTAATGTTTTAAAAGCTGTTGCTATGCACAGTGACTGAAATAAGGTACGAGATTTAAGAGTTCAAGAAAGATCTGATTTCAGTCAACCCTATGTCATTCATGTGAATTGATTACAGAAAAATGAGAAGGGGTATTTATTGGATGCTGTGGACACAGAAGGAACTAATACGAGGACCCTGCTCTACCAAAGTTTCTTATCCTTCATTCAAAAATCAGAAAGCCTCATGGTCTGAGTATCCTCTGGATAGGAGTGGATGGTATATTATCCATCTTTCTTGGGATCACAACTTTACTGGGCTTGCTATCCAAATTGCTTACCGCTGAATGGCTTGACTTGTGTGGCCTCAGGACTTTGTCTAAACAAGAAGAGTATGGCAAAAGCTGTAGTCTTAATTCCAAACCAGAAACCTTCATACCCATTACCCCTAGTTTGTTCACATATGAAAGAAGGTCCATCTCCCAGAAAGCTATATTAGTAGAGGCACATTTTATTAAACTACTTATTCCTTAAGAAAAAAGAATCTATTTTGGCTCAACTGTTTTATTTTGTTTATGCTGTAGGATAACACTGGATTACTACCCATAAAGTTGGTGGTTCAAACCCACCAGCCGTTACTTGGAAACCCTATGAATCAGAACTGACTCAACAGTACTTAACAACAACATTTTAAATATGACTTACATTTTATCTCCCCAAGGATATATGGTCACAATATTATTATGGAAATTTCCCATAAATTTGTGAAAAAAAACTATCAAATATTTGCCATGATGCAGTTTCATCAGTGTTATTCTATATCCTTCTTTATGGATAGTATTCTTCGTTCATAGTGAATTACTCTCAATTTCAAGTTTTAAAATAAAGGCTTTTATCTAGAGATTAAATCAGATTGCTGCTAAACTATTGCTATCAAGTCCTGGTGTGGTGTTGTGGGATAATGTGCTGGACTGCAAAATCAGTTTGAACCACAGGATGGTGGTTCAAGCTCACCAGCTGCTCCTAGGAAACCCTCTATAGAATCTCTGTGAGTTGAAACTGACTCAACAGCACTTAACTACAGCAACAACATCGTTATCAAAATGATTTCTGAGAGCAGGTGGAATTTTTATTAATATATCTTTATAAATATATATTGAATCTAATATTTTGTCTTCTTAATAATAGTTGAGGTAAAGATAGTACCTTATTGAGGAAATGGGCAAGATCTATTTATTAGTGAATTATTAAAACCACCCTTTGGCATGGTTATTTAATAGCTGTGGAGAACACAGTTCAGTGCCTAACCAGTAAATATAACTAATAATAGTCATAAACTTAGGACTCTTTTAAGGGGCTTTCCCTTATGATTAACAAATAAAATAGCCCTTTTTGTTTGTGTAATACTTGTGTCTAAAACAAAATAGATGGAGCATGTAGGTAATCCAGTTCCATCGGCACTAGTGATATATTTTGAAGTAACATTAAAGATATATATATATTTTTTTGCTCTTTCAAAGGATTTATTTGCTACAGAGTTTTTTGAATCTACCAACGAGATGTACTCAGCATTTTTAAGGCTTAAAAAGGGTTTTGCTCACTGCTTCAATATTCAAACTCAGTTCTTTTTGCCATCATTTGGCATGTTTAGAAGAGGCTAGAAAAAACCTAGGATCTTTAGAATTAGATGTCTAAAAATAGAAAAAATGAAAAAAAGAACATTTCAACATTCTTCATTTGGACAGGTTCTGAGTTGGAGTACACATTCATTTGCAAAAAAGAACTATTTTATGTCAGAAATATTGTATTTTTTATAACTACAGATCCTGAACTTGTGCCTGATGAGTGAAGATTTCCAGGCACTGGATGAGTAACAGAAGAGAAGCCATTCATTTGGTCAACTGGCTTATTTAGAAATATCTCTTAAACTCAAGCCTCCTGAATCCCAATACTTTTTTAAAAACAAACAAAAACTTTGCCTGCAAGATGACACATTAAAGCATTTGTTGCTTATATGGATGTGAATAAGCAATCCAGAGGTGCAACTGTGAATCTCTGGAAGGCTAGGAAAGCTGCCACTTTGCACTTGTTGTGCCCCAAAGGCAATGTCACCCTAAGAAGGTGTGAACCCCAGCAGCTGCTCTATGGGTTTAAACCACCACTCATCCGTCTCCAGCTCTTCTACTAAACCAGCTAGTTTTTCCATCCTAGCAACTTGCTGATCATGTTTCACCTGTTTAAGTGTGGATGCCACCTGATAGCTGAACACCGAATCGCAGAGGAATCTCTCAGAGCCATCTTCTAACATTTTTCCAGCTCCTTTGGGATAGGTGAACAGGGCTTTCCGTGGTGGGGCAAGGTCTGAGAAATTGAAACCAGATCAAGTGACAGAACTTCCACTGACCCCACCAGCTGAGGAAGAGGATGAAGAGGCAGCCATTTCCTCTCTAGGAGAACTCGCACTTTATTAGGTTCTTGCTGTAGGAGTACAGGCAAGAGGTTAACCTCTCCTTTTCTCAATTGCCTTATCTCAACGGATTTGGCACTTTCCACGACAGCCCCGCCCCCAGGGCCAGCCGGAGCAACCACGCTCAAAACGAGGAGGACTGCAACGTCTAAAGATAAAATTTTTTTGTGTAAATTAAACGTCATTTTTTTTTATTATAGAAATTTTAACATTACATGATTATACTAGATAGTCCTTCCTTTTGTATTTATTTCCCTCAGTTCCTAGCATGAACACGTTTTTTTCTTCTAATTTTCACTACCTGGATAAAAAACCTCCAGATTGTTCACCTCTAGCCGATGTAACCTATCAAGAAAAATGTCATGAATCAAATGCATGCTGACTTCCGGCTGAAGCTTCTCTTATGTTACTGTCCTCTGTGGGAAGACGAATCCAGCATCTTAACTAGATTTATGGGTTTCTGTTGCTTCACTACAGGCATGTGTAGAATGTCTCTGAGTACAGTGGTTTTGTGATAACCAGTGGAAGAAGTTATGACCTGTCTTAGTTTGTGCTTCAAGTAAACTCCAATTACTCTTGTATTCTGTGTACCACGAGCAAATGTGCCACCACTTGATAGAAGTATTAAAGAGTGCTGGAATATGTACTACTTCTCTACTCTCTAGGTTGGAACATCAAACTTCTTTTAGTCTCTAGAACCCTTAAAAGAACATGTCAAGAATCCATGGTTCGCTGAGCAGGTGCTGTGGTGGGTACAAAGAGCGCTCTGTTGGACATTTGAACAGCTTGTAGTCTACTTGGAGAAATGTGTAGGCTATTTTGGTGGCTAGAACCATAGAGTCTCTCAGTGTTCGTGCTGGTTGATCTATAGAAAAGCCTTCCTTTAACCAGCTGCTATTCTCTTGTATAGTTCCCTTAGTGATGGGTCTCCCTATATAGAAAGAACATGGCCTCCTAGAAATAATGAACCCCCTAGGGTTACTTCTTCACCCTCCCTCAACTTATTATGTACATAAAATGTGTCTTTTTTTTATTTTAAAGACAGGACTAAAATAGTGAAAGGCATTTTTTCTATATATGTCTAACATTTCTATACATGTCTGAACATGCTCAGAAAGTTAGCATTTTGTTTGCTATTTAAATATTTGACTAATAAATTTGAATCAATGGCTTAAGGACCAGAATCTCACTGAAGATAAAAAAAAAATAAAATAAAATAGAGATCATAGGCTTAAATAATAAACTTGAGAACTAACAAGGACCTGGACAATTATCTTGGCAAACTACGCAATACGAAGTTATGAAGACTGAGACACAGATTAAGGTCCCATGGCCAGACATGAAAATGTGGATCTACAGACTCCAGGACCATTGCTTGTTTTAATTTATCTGCAAGATCACTTTGAACCTCAAAGTCAGTGGTTCAAGCTCACCAGCTGCTCCTCAGAACCCTACTCAATGCTGCTATGAGTCGGAACTAACTCAACAACTCTTAACAACAATGAGAAGGAAAAGAATATTTTATAACAGTTTCCAAAGGAGACTTTATCTTTGTTTTGCTTCATATTTCAATGTCCTTCACATTAGAAGTTGCAGTTGTTGCTGTTCAGTGTTGATCAACTGTATGGGGTTTCTGAGGCTTTTCAAAATGTGTGTGGGGGCAGACAGCCTCAGCCTTCTCTAGCAGAGAGGCTAGTGGGCTTGAACTGCCAACCCTGTGCTTCACAGATGAGGGGGCTTCAAAAAGTTCCTAGAAATATTTTAATTCCATTTTCCACAAACATTCTGAAGCTCCCTCATCTATTTCTGGATACCTCTATCTTTATTATGAAGAAACAAACTTTTGAGGAATTCTGCTTTCTATGATTTAGTGAACTATCATAAACACTCTATTGCTGCCATTGAGTGTCATCAAGTCAGTTTCAACTCATAGTGAAGCTGTATAGGGTTTCTGAGGAGCGGCTGATGGTTTGAACAAGCAAACTTGGCGGTTCTCACCCCAGTGCTTATCCTACAGCACCACACTAGGGCTTTATAAATCACTATCTTATAGGGTTAAAATTCATCTTTAAAATTAAAAATTATTAATTAGATTAGAGGAGTCCTGGTGTGGTGTTGTAGGATAAACACTGGACTGCTAACTGTCAGGTTGGTGGCTCAAACCCACCAGGAGCTCTTCAGAAATACAGGATCACTATGAGTTGGAACTTACTTGATGACACTTTCCGGCAACAACAGATTAGAAGTGAAGTTTTTTGTTTCTGTTTAAGATGAAAACCAAATTGCTCATATTTAACACATCTCTCTTAGTCATAAAAATTATGAAAGAAAGTTTAGAAAACATGCAAACCCACAAAAAATGTAGAAGATATAATCAACAGATAAGAGATTTAAATATATTTCTGAAAGATGAGAAATCAACTAAAAATGTTGGCAGAACACATCTGGCAGAAGCAGACTGAGAAAGCCACAGTTGTAGGACGTGTTCTAGGCATCTGTGGATTAAAAGAGGATCTGAATTCTAGAAAGGTGGGACTGTTGGGGTAGAAGCAGGGAAATTAATTTAAATTCTTTATAAAGTGCATTCATCATCTCAACTTCTTTCCTTACCCTGAACTGATGCCTTTGTCAAAACACACGCATCCACACAAAGAAGTCTTTTTCCAATGAAATCGAACAACTCTTTAGAGACAATGTTGTTGTTGTTATGTGCCGTGGAGTCAGTTCCAACTCATAGTGACTCTGTACAGGGTTTCTGAGGCTATAAATCTCTAAAGAAGCAGAAAGCCTCATCTTTCTCCCACGGAACAATTGGTAGTTGTGAATTGCTGACTGTGAGGTTAGTAACCCGATTCATAATCACTATGGTACCAGCGCTACTTTTAGAGACAATAAAGACATTTAAAATGGATTTACATGTCACTCTACTCTCTGAGGGGCAAAGTCCTTTTTGTTTATTCCTTTAGAATTCCATAAGCATAAATTATGATCTGGTGTCTCCTGTGCTGAGGCTGAAGTGAGATTTGACACCTACAAGGCCTTTCTCTATAGATAAGGAGCTCTGAT
>NW_006408550.1:14497112-14504611 GCF_000296735.1 Chrysochloris asiatica
CCAGAGTGTTCCTTGGAGGTCAGGATGCCCAGACTTTGTCTCTCATACTTCAGACATATTGTCAGGAGGGAGCAGTCACTGGAGAAGAATATCATGTTTGGTAAGGTGGAGGGGCAGAGAAAAAGAGGAAGACCCTCAATGAGATGGATTGGCCAAGTGGCATCATCAATGGGCTCAAGCATGACAACAATTGTGAGCTTGGTTCAGGACCAGGCAATGTTTCGTTCTGTTGTGCATAGGGTCGCTATGAGACGGTACCGACTCTACAGCACCTAAAAACAACAACAATGTCTAACCTATCCATAGACTGAAAGTAGGAGAGGAAATACTAGAACTAGAGACTAAAGTAGAGGAGAAATAAGAATCAATTAATAGGAATTCCAGATTGAGATACATAGATAAAATAGAGGGGAGAAATCGAAGAAATAATAGAATTACATCCCTGAGAAGTAAGATGGTCAAAATAAAAGGAACTAAAAACAGTTCTCAGCACAACGAATTTTAAAAAAAAAGGAAACCTAGAGCCATAGTTCCTTAATTTTAGAATTAGATAAATGGAAGATTCTAAAGTCAAAATAAGGCCACTCACAAAGACATAGACATTATAATGGGTTCAGATTTCTCCTTAGGAATACTAGATGCTGAAGATAACTGAGAAAGTTTAAAGGGAAAATAATTTTCAACTTAGAATTCAAAGTCTAACCAAAAATCAAATCAGATGTGAAGAAAGAACAAAATTATTTCTAGACATGTAAGCTTTTAGAATGTTTATATCCCATGCAGTCTTTTCTGGTATGTTTTCTTGATGCTACTGAGTGTGAAAACTATCAAAGAAAATTATACATCATAAAAGGACTATAATGAATCAGTTTTGTAGTTGAGGATTTTAGGATTTAGAGAGGTGGAAAGAATGTACCTACTATACTTTCAATAATAATTCTAAAAAGCCAGTGGATAAACAAGTTCATGACTTTTCTTGAATTAGCTGAAGTGCTGAGTTATTAGAAGCACCAACTGGGGCCTGAGGCATACAAAATGCATTTGTTGTTGTTTGTTCTTTAGTGCCATTGACTTGGTTCCAACTCATAGTGATCCTGAATAAGGTTTCTGAGGAACAGTTGGTGGGTTTGAGCTGCCAACCTTGTGTCGATCCTACATCTGCACAAAAGGCAATAATGCTTTATTTATCTGATTGTGCCCTACCTTTGGACACTCAATTGCTGCTGTTTCTGATTTACCCAGGGGAACTTTTGCCCACATTTCTGCATTTTCTTGTCTTTCAGGCCATCTTCTAGGCTTCTGAGAGGATCTGACCATAATCAGTGTTTTCTCGGTATTCTGAGCATACTCCTCAGCCAGCCCTCTCAGAAATGGTCCAGTAAATTTCATTCAATGATGATTTTATTATCTTTTTTTTTTTTTTTTTTTTTGTGGCTGAGAGACCCAACTGTAAAGTGAAATGAGCACCATTGTCAGTATTGTCTGGCAGCATTTGTGGGTGTGCTAGGCCACTCCTCATTCATTGCACAACTCACCCCGACCCTCACCTTTGTTTTAGTTCAAAGATGAAGAATATTGTCCGTGGATCCAGGCTTGTTCCATTCTAACTCTACTACTTCTCAGCCATGTACCTTCAGCAAAGTGTTCTTCCTTTCCAAAGCTCAGTTTTCTGATTTGTAGAGTGTAAATCATAATTACATTTTTACATAAGATTCTTGTTATGACTAAATGAAATTTTATCCGTAAGGTGCTTGCACAAGGTATTTACTCCATAGCTGGGAATCCACAAAGTCTAGTTATTTTTATTTTACTTTTTATTCTTCCCTCTGTTGCCCAGAATACCTAGCAGCATGTGTTAAACACCATTAATAACTTGAATAAAACTCATGCATAAGTAGAAGAGGGAATATTGATAATGTAGTCCTGAAATAAAGTGTCCAAAATGAATCACTGGACTTAAATATATTAATGAACCCTGAAGAAGGAGTCCTGGTGTGACGCTGTGGGTTAATTTGCTGGACTGCAAAGTTGGTTTGAACCACAAGGTGGGTGGTTCAAACTTACCAGTTGGTCCTTGGAAACCCTATACAGGATTGCTATGAGTTGGAACTGACTTGATGGCACTTAACAACAACAACTCTAAAGAAAAAAATAAACAAACCATACTTAGTAGTAGTCTAAACTGTATACCAAAATACACATTTTAAAATGAACATTGGCAAAATGCATTGAATTAATTAAATTGTTTTCAGGGAACTATGGTAATTATGTAGAAGCCCTATTTGATTTTTCCACCCTTCCAAGTGACTTTTGTCAAAACGTGCTTTCAGTACTCACTTTGATGGCAGCTAAAATGCTGTCACAGTGTTCCTAAGATGCTGTCAATGCAATTTTGTAGTAAATAACATTACAATGTCAATGTGTGACCGAGAAGGTGACACGATGTCAGTGATACACTGAGCATGACTATATCATAAATTCAATGGAAAATGCATATTTATGCAGACTGCCTGAAGATGTCAAAAATGAGTCATGCAAATGCTATATTACTGAGAAAAAAGAAATCAAGTCAGAGAAAACTTTGTTAAAGATGATGTGAATTCTACTGGATAAAAGGAATTTTAAGTTATGCCAGTCGGGGTGCCCTCAGATTATAAAATGTAATCAAAGCGTTTACCTGTGTCATCTCTGAGGGAGCCTATCCCCCCGCCCCCACTGAAAATACCTGATGTCCAAGGACCTGAGGCAATTCGATGGCACTGATTTGCTGATACTGCTAGAGAGCATTTAATATACTGAAGGGAGAGAGGGATTTCCATTGCTCTAATTCCAAGACTTGCCCCTGTGGTGATTCACTTCTTTCCTGTCTGCTTTCCTGGTTTAGACTTAGAATAGAATTGGGAACTAACTTCTCTAGGTGAAGAGGGTCATCTGTGTATACTCAGCTGATTCCTGGATTTCCTCTATTGTAGACTTCACTGTAAATAAAACAAAAATTCATAAACAACAATCTTATCAAGAAAAGTTTGAAGTTGTCAAGGACTTCATTCTTCTCGGATCAACTATCAACACTCATGGAAGCAGCAGTCAAGAAATCAAACGACGTATTGCATTAGGCAAATCTGCTGCACACGACCTTTTTAAAGTGTTGAAGAGCAAAGATGTCAGTTTGAGGACTAAGGTGCACCTGACCCAAGCCATGGTATTTTCAATAACCCCATATGCATGCAAAAGCTGGACAGTGACTAAGGAAGACCATAGAAGAATTGATGCTTTTGAGTTATGGTGTTGGAGGAGAATGCTGAAAGTGCCATAGGCTGCCAAAAGAACAAACAGATCTGTGTTGGTAGAAGTGCAGCTAGAGTGCTCCTTGGAGGCCAGGATGCCCAGACTTTGTCTCTCATACTTGGGACATATTGTCAGGAGGGACCTAGTCGCTGGAGAAGGCTATCATGTTTGTTAAGGTGGAGGGTCAGAGAAAAAGAGGAAGACCCCCAATGAGATGGATTGGCCAAATGGCAGCATCAATGGGGTCAAGCGTGGCAGCAATAATGAGGTTGGCCCAGGACCGTGCAGTGTTTCATTCTGTTGTGCATAGAGTCGCTATGAGTAGGTACCGACTCGATGGCACCTAACAACAACAACAACAACAGACTTCATTGAAGGTGAAGAGTTTTAAATGCCACGGATCGTAACAAAAGCAACACATCTGTGTTTACTGAAGTGTTTTTCAAAGTATGGTCAATGGATGACATGCTTCAGAATTCCCTGCTTCTTGTTGTTGTTAAGTGTCATTGAGTCAGTTCTAACTCATAGTGACCCTGTAGAAAGTTTTCAAGGAGTGGCTGGTGAGCTTGAACAGCCGACCTTGCATTCCAGCACCCCACCAGAATTCCCTGGAGGATTATAGAAAACCCAATTTTCTTCTTGGACTTTTTCTCTGCTATTTTGAGTCAGAATTGTTGTTGCTGATGTCATTGCATTAGTTTCAACTCATTTGTGACCTTCTGTAGAACAAAACAAAAAGCTGACCAGGCCTAGCCCTTCTCACAATCATTGCTTTGTACTAGCTTATTGCTACAGCTACCTTGTTAGTCCATCTACTTGAGGGTCTTCCTCTTTCTTTCTTTTTTTTTTTTTAGCTCACCCTCTACTTTAACAAGCATGGTGTCCTTCTTTCAAGACTGTCCCCTCCTAATCACATGCTCAAAGTTAGTGTGATAGTGTGATGAAGCCTCACCATCATTACTTTTAAGTAACATTCTGCCTATACTTCTTCCAAGACAGGTTCAATCTCTTGGCAGTTCATAGTATAGTCAGTGTTCTTTGATAACATTATGCATCAAGTACATCAATTTTTTATTTTTATTTTTAAAGCATTTATTGTGAATTGAGTGAGGATGGAGGTAGGATTTTATGATTCAATTATCAGTAATTGTTATCAGGACAAGAGGAAACCTATTCAGTGGGGGTTCTATCTTACCCCCCTCGTTCTGACACTAAGCACCCTCCTGAAAGCTTATAAGCCAGCCACTTCATGCCTTTATAGCCACCCAATTTTGATAGCCAAAGTCTAAGTTGTTCATCCCTATCAACCCAGTGTACTAAGGAGCAAGCTTGATCTTTGATAAGAATCTTTCCCTTTCAGTTCGATTTTGGGCAACTAAGCAAAGGTCCAGTTCATCAAGTTGTAACAATTTATCCTTGCTCTCTGTATCTAACTTCTTTATCATCATCTGATCGAGTTCTGGTCAGCAAGCCATCCAAGCCAGATCAAATGGGTACTATCTGCAAGTTTGGGAGTTCTAGCACACCTTCCCCACACTGCAGACCAGCTGGCCACTTTACTCTTAACTCTAGTCCCTAGAAGCTAGGTCAGTTTCCTTGGACTCAGGAGTCCACATGTCTCCCTGAATTGCAAACCTGCCAGCCCTTCCTCTTCTCTCTCTTGTCTCAAGGTGATCAGGTGTCTATGGAACATGGCCAAACTCAATCCTGGTCTTCATTACTGCATTTCCACCACTTTCATTCACAAGTTGACCAGGGTGATTCCCAGTGAACATACAAGACTGTTTGTGTGTTCCCTTTGAGTTTCAGTCTTAGAAAGGGGTTTACCCCGATGGGCTGACTTTTCTTGCCTTGATGGCTCCAAGTAAAACAGCTTGCTTGATATTGTCACAGCCAGTCTGTTCCCTCCGCCCCCCTCCCCCCGTCTTTCTTTCATCTTCTTTGTTTTTTCTTATTCATTGTCCAGCTTTCACATGCATATGAAGTTATTGAAAATATTATAGATTAAATCAGGCTCACCTCAGCTCTCAAAGTGACATCCTAGTTTTTAGCACTTTAAAGAGGTCTTTTGCAGTTACTGTTGTTGTTAGGGGCTGTCAAGTCGATTCCAATACATAGTGATCATATATACAGCATTGCCCATTCCTGTGTCATCCTCACAGTAGTTGTGTTTGAACCCCGTGTCAGTCCATCACTGTGGGGGATCTTCCTGTTTTTCCCACCACTTTATATCAAACATGATGTTCTTCTCCTGGGACTGGTTCCTCCTGACAACATGTCCAAAGAAAAAGAGGTAAAGTCTTGCCATTCTGGCTGTACTTCTTCTAAGACATACATATTTGTTTTTCTAGCAATCTGTAGTATTTTCAGTATTCTTCACTAACATCATAAGTCAAATGCATTGATTCTTCTATGGTCTTGCTTATTCCTTGCCCAACTTTCACATATATATGTTATTTTTGTTGTTGTTAAGTGCTGCTGAGTTGGTTTCAATCCTTTACAGCAACTCTGTAAAGAGTTTCTAAGGAGTGACTGGTGGTTTTGAACCACTAAGTTTTCGGTTTGCAGTCTAGTGCTTATGAGTTATTGAAAAGATCATGGTGTGGGTGAGGCATACCTTAGTCTGCAAAGTGACATCTTTGTTCTTGACTGCTTTAAAGAGGTCTTTTGCAGGAGATTTGCCTAATGAAATACATCATTTGATTTCTTGACAAACGGAATAAGTATGGTGAAAGGATACAACCTTTCCATCATAATAATAGTGACATATTAGCAACAAGGAGTCCTGGTGTAGCATTGTGGGTTAATGAGCTGGACTGCAAAGTCAGTTTGAATCCCAAGGTTGGTGGTTCAATCTCACCAGCTGCTCCTTGGAAACCCTATACAGGGTTGCTGTGGGTCAGAACAAACTTGACTACACTTAACAACAACAACATTATTATTGTAGAACTGTCTATTTTTTCAGTTCTTCTAGAATTTGATTTATGTATTTTGAGGCATTTTCATTGGGAGCATAAATATTATGGTTATGTCCTCTTGTTCAGTTGACCCTATAATCATGAGATAATATCCTTCTTTGTCTCTTACATTTTTTTTTTTTTTTTTGCTTTAAGGTCTATTTTGTCAGAAATTAATACTGCTACTCTTGTTCATTTTGGTTACTTTGATTTTTAAAAAAATCTATTTTTCTCTTTTTGTGTAAGGTGTGCCTCTTTTAGACAGTACATTGAGTCTTGTTTTCTTGTTCCTTATGCTACTCACTGTCTCTTGACTGGTGCATTTAATCCATTGACAGTCAGTGTAATGATTGATAGGTATGAATTGATTGCTTTTATTTTGTTGTGCATTTTTTTATGATGCTGCTGGTTTCTTTGTTCTGAATAACTGTCTGTGCTGAGTTAATTTTGTGCATTTTCTCATCAATTTCTTCATTGTTGCTGTTTTACTGTTCACTAAATCATAATTTGCCATTTACTCAATTTGATTTGAATGTGTATTAATTTTCTTTGAGGTTACCATCTAGTTTATTAATTTATTCCCCAGTTTAAAACAGTCTGTGTTTTATATCAAAGTCTACTTAACTTCCTTACCATTTTGAAGTTCTGTAACTACACTTTTCTCTCATTTTGCTTTGTAGTTGTCTTCATTATAAATTGCTGTCTCTGGTTCCCTATTTTCAGTCATGTAGGTTTGGAGTCCTGATGTGGTGCTGAGGGATAAAGCATTGGACTGCAAGTTTGGTTTGAACTACAAGGGTGGAAGTTCAAACTCAACCAGCCATTCCTAGGAAGCCCTACACAGTGTCATTATGAGTTGGAGCTGACTTGATGGTGCTTAACAACAAGCAGTTTGTTTTACTTTGCTTTTGTTGTTAAGTGCTGTTGAGTCAGTTCCAAGTCATAGCCACCCTGTATACAGTTTCCAAGGAGTGACTGGTGGGTTTTAACCACCAATCTTGTGGTTAGCAGCCCAGTGCTTATTCTACAATGACACACCAGGACGTGTATATCAAGTTTAGGTTGTTATTTGCTATTGTTGCTTATCAGTCCAAAGTATTCCCTTTAGTATTTTTAGTAAAGTTCGTCTGTTAATTACGAATTACTTTGCTTTCTGTGTATTTGGAAATGTTCTAATTTCACTGTCATATTTGAGGTCAGTTTTGCTGGATATAAGATCCTTGATCTCAATATTTTTCTCTATCTGAGTTTCAT
>NW_006408550.1:14505051-14506743 GCF_000296735.1 Chrysochloris asiatica
CACATAGAACTGGCAAAGGGCATGGCAGGGAGGCAGCGCCATTTGGGAAGGTCTTTTGTGTTCCAAGCACACATGATGATTCTTCTGTCGTCAGGGTTGGTTTTGATTGTGTCAATAACCTTTTGCAGTGGGTCCACTCTTTGACCTGAATAATCTGAATTCATCTCTTTATATTCTGCCCCAAAATGCCTCCACTGAAAGCCAAAAACTGGGCCTAAATCTCCTTCTTATCAGGTGGTAGATCCCAGGCTGTCCAAAAAGTCTCCAGACCCATTGGCATCCCAGGTCTGCACTCCCTTAGAAGACAGTTCTCTAGCATCGGTGGATTCCTTGATAAACCACAGCAACTCTTTCAAAACACCTTTCCAGAACACACACTTGGTTGTCAGCAGAGGAAACTCATCTCTCAGGTTGTAGCGCACCTGCATGCCAAACACAGACAGGATGCCGGTGCCCCTGCGGTCTTCCTTCCTGGCGCTGCAGCTGAGGATGTAATAGAAGGATACAATGCAAGAGTAGATAAAGAAAGTAAGAAGATGTAGAAAGACTAAACAATCAAAAACAATACAAAAAAAACTTTTCCAGAGAGGAAAAATTCTGGGGTCTTCTGCTGGCCAAGGACCTCACATGGTAGGTGGGCAAGGGATGAGACTATAGCACTCGAGGCCTAGATGGAGTTCCTGTGGGGCTAGGTGTTCTGGGTGCCCAATCTAGAAGTAGTTTTGTGCAGACTCCAAAGAAGTTTGGGGATCAGGGTATTTCAGTCCCAGAGGGCGGCTGCGGTCAAGAGGTCCCACTAGTCCAGGCCTGGTCAGAAGCAGTCCTTTAACTTTAGAAGGCTACACCTGATTCCAGTTGCCAGGGTTGGTGCTGCCTGTTTCCCATTCCCTTTGATACACCTCTGACCACCCAATAGGAGGAGCTTCACTGGAAGTGTACTACGATAGGGGATGGTCATATTCCTGGTCGCTATGTAATGTGGAGTATGAGAAAAAATGTTAACAACTTTCTCCCCACAAATAAGTAATATACCTCGGCACCACCAACTACTTACTTGCCTTCTTAACTGTTATCAAGAATTGAAGATGGCTGTACCGTGCCTGGCTGGCCAGCACAAATTTCCTGTCTCCTTACCCCTTTCCCACCCCCCTCCATGCTTCTCTTATTTAAAGCTAGTCCAGGGCTGGGCAGTGCCAGAGCTGCAGGTTCAGAGCAGGGCTCACCCCAATTCAAGCACCAGCTAGCTGTTGTTGTGGACAGTTCCCATTCATTTTGTTGGGGCTCAGAATTGTGGCACTGGCCTCTGTGTGGCTCCAACATCTGCGAGAACCAGAGCTTTGCTGGGAGAGGCATCTGTGGGTGTGGGCCAGTCATGCCTCTGATCATCAGGGAAGAGTGAGAAATAATTTTAAAAATTATACATTTATCTCTGCAAGTCACTGGTATGTTTCTGCAATTCTAATACATCCAACATGAACTCTTGGTGTAACACTGCAATATCATCACTGGAGTGAGAACCACAAGGTCTACAGTTCAATCCCACCTGCTGCTCCTCAGAAAACCTATAAAGGTCACTATGAGTTGGAACTGACTTGACAACACTTAACAACAATCTTGTCTCTGAAGTCCCTCACAAAAGCTTAAGATGTCTGGTCAGCCAGCAAAGGTCACCAGTTTGTTTCCTTTTTTTTT
>NW_006408550.1:14507163-14512871 GCF_000296735.1 Chrysochloris asiatica
GCTTCGTTAGATACATGATTCTTGGTTGGTAATTTGTTTCTTTCACAGTTTTATACGTGTCATTCCACTGTCTACGTGGTTTCTGCTGAGAAATCAGAACTTAGTCTTATTAGTTCTCCTTTGTTGGGAACTTCATTTTTCCCAAGCTGCTCTCTGGATTCTTTTCTTGTCTTTGGTTTTTAAAAGTTTGATTACAATATATCTTGGGGTTTATTCTCTTGGGGCCTATCCTGTTTGGAATTGGTCCAAGTTTTTGAATGGTTGTCTTCTCATCTTTCATGATGTTAGGATGTTTCTTTCAACAACTCTTGGACAATAATCTCTTTGGGTTTCTTGGTATCTTCCTGTTCTGGAATTCCTTTCACAGGTAAGTTATTCCTCTTGATAGTGTTCCACATAAATTTTAGGTTTCTTCAGATTTTTAAAGTTTTTTCTGATTGTTACTCCAACAGATGAATATTGAGAGTCTTTTTATTTTCAAGTGCAGTTATTCAGTTTTCCATTGATTCAATTATATGTGGGTGAGTCAAAAATTATTTGCACTCTGACTGTAGAATTTATTTTAATCAACTTTTACAAACGACAAATACATCATTTTTGGGGACACAGTCTCCTTGCTTTTCAATACACTTTGTCCATCTGTCAAAAAGCTTTTGTATTCCCTTATTAAAAAATGTTTTAGGCTGAGCCACAAGCCATGAATGCACTGCTGTCTTCACTTCTTCACCAGAGGTTAATCTTTGTCCTTGGAGGGTTGCTTTCAGAGGATCAAACAGGTGAAAGTCTAATGAAGCAAGATCAGAACTTTAACACCTTGAAGCAAAGTTTCTTAGAGTGTCAACAGTGTAGGCAGGGGAGTGTGGACACACATTTTCATGCAAGATCACAATGGCCTTGGATAGAAGTCCTCTGTGTATAATTAGAAGTTTAGTCTTCAGCTCTTCAGTGAGCATCACATTGCAATGAACACTGTTGATTGTTTAAACTTTTTCCTGATAGTGTTTCAATACTGGCCCTTGAGAATCCCAGAAAACTATTAAGGTGTAGATCAAGTTCATCAAATTGTATCAAATTACTCTTTTTTTCCACTTCTTTCTTCTTCTGGTTGAGTTCTGATCATTCAGTCATTGAAGCCAGGTCAAGTGGGTATTATCTGCAAGTGTGGGTGTTCTTGTGAATATGCCCTCTCTTCTTATCAGCTGGATGCTTCACTCTCCACTCTAGTCCTCTATGGCTATGTCACTGACTCTGGGCCCAAGAGTCCCCAGGTCTAGCCATACTGCTGGCCGACCAGATCTCCACTGGGGTTCACAGGAGTCTATTGAATGTTGTAGGGCTTAGCTTGCAGCTTCATTGCTGTTTGTCCCTCACTTCCCCTATTCAGTGACAAACGTGGCCACCAATCAGAGCGTGTATTCCCATTGAATCTTAGTTTTGGAAGGGGATTTGTCCTGATGGGATCTGACCACTTGCCTTGATGTCTCCTGGGCGAGCAACTTGCTTGATCTTGTAGTAATCAGTCGGATTGCCTATATTGTTTTGTAGTTTTCCTGTCAGTCTTTCTTTCAAGAAGTATCTTCTGTTCTAGCCACTCCAGGTTGGTCTGCTTGTCCTTTCAAGTGGAAATTTCCCTCCTCAGAAGATTCTGGATGGGGTTCAGGATTCCACCTATGGTCTTATACAATGCAGAGGCTCCACAGGAAGCCTCCTTCACTGAGCACGTTGTACCCCCATTTCAGGTATTCCAATCAGTTATAGGCAGAAGACAGACTTACAAACTTTCTATGGTGATATTTATGGCTATTCCTTTCTGTACCCCCAAGTGTCTATTTTATAATGGTATGCAAGGGAAACCAAGATTCAAAAGACAGCCAAGCATCTTAACATTATTTCCTCCCTTTTGCCCATTCCAACCATGTCTCAATCCCTGTATCCCAGAGCCCTGTTGTTCCAAGGTTCTGCATACCTCTGTCCCATTTAGCCCATGCAAACTTGCCTAATTGTTTTCCCGTCAGCTTTGTTCTTCCATTCCCCTCCCCCTTCTTGTGTATTGCTCCCCTCTTCAGCACCCAAAGTATCCTGTGTCTATTCCCTACCCTGTGTTCCAACTTCCCCTCCCTCCCCTAGCCCCACCCCCTGATATCCCAGTAGCCAGCAATGAATTCCCCAACCTTTAGTATGGATTTTTTTTCTTAGTCTTTTATAATAGTGGTCCTATGCAGTATTTTTCCTTTTGTGACTAACTAATTTCACTCAACATATTGTCTTCAAGGTTCTTCTATGTTATGCAGTGGCTGCAGCTTCCTTGTTATTTTTCAAGGTAGTATAATATTCCATTGTATGTATGTACCACAGTTTGTTTATTCATTCTTCCATTGATGGGCACTTAAGCTGTCTCCATCTTTTTGCTATTGTAAACAGTGCTGCTATGAACATTGGTGTGCATATATCTACTCGCGTTATGGCTCGTATTTCTTGTGGGTAAATAACAAGTGGAGGAATTGCTGGATCATAAGGTAATTCTATTTCCAACCTTCTGAGGAAGTGCCATATTGTTTTCCAGAGAGTTTGGACTATTTTGCATTTCCTATCAGTAATGCAGGAGCATCCCAGTCTCTCCACATCCTTGCCAGCATTTATTGTCCTCTACTTTTTTGATCTTTGCTGTTATTACTGGTGTGAGATATGTCATTGTTGTTTTGATTTGTATCTCTCTAATGGCTAGTGATCTTGAACATTTCTTCTTATATTTGTTGGCTGCCCTGGATCTCCTCCTTGGTGAAGTGTCTGTTCATGTCCTATGCCCAATTTTTAACAGGGTTATTTGTCTTTTTTGTGTGTGGAGGTGTTTTGGTTTTCTATATATTTTAGAAATGAGTGCCTTGTCTGATGTGTCATTTAAAAGATTTTTCCCATTCTGTGGGTTCCCTTTTTACTCATTTTGATGCACATAAGTTTTTAATTTTAGTATGTCCCAAACATCTATTTTGTCTGCTTTTGTTTGTGTAGTTTTCAAAATGTTTGGTTGTCTGTGTATTTCCTGAATTCGAGCCCTCACATTTGTCCCTATTTTTTCATTGACGGCCTTCATAATTCTGGGATTCAAATTTATGTCTTTAATTCATGCTGAGTTGGTTTTGTATAAGATGTGAGGTAAAGGTCTTGTTTTAATCTTTTCCATATCATTTTCCAGTTCTGCCAGCACCATCTGTTGAAGAGACTATCACCTCCCCTTGCGATATATTTAGGCACTTTGTTGAAAATCAGTTGGCTGTATGTGGATGGGTTAATTTCTGGATTCTCAATTTTGTTCCATTGATCAATGTATCTTTCATTGTACCAGTACCAAGCTGTTTTGACCATTGTTGTTGTTGTTGTTGTTAAGTGCCATCGAGTCGGTTCCGACCCATAGCGACCCTGTACAGGGTTTCCGAGAGTGTAAATCTTTATGGGAGTAGAAAGCCTCATCTTTCTCCCGCGGAGCGGCTGGTAGTTTCGAACCACACTGTAGCCGTGTAATAAAATTTGAAATTGGGTCGTGAGAGGTTTCCAACCTTATTCTTCTTCTTAAGCAGTGTTTTGCTTATCCTGGGTGTCTGTCCTGTCCATATAAAGTTTGTAATTGTTTTTTTCCATCTCTTTGAAGAATGTCATCGGGATCTGGCTTGGGATTGCATTATATGTGTAAATTTCTTTGGGCAGTATTGACATTTTCACAATGTTAAGTCTTCCTGTCCAGGAGCATGGTACATGCTTCCATTTTTGTAAGACTCTTTTGATTTCTTTTAGTAGTGTTTTGTAGTTTTCTTTGTATAGGTCCTGCATCTCTCTGGTTACATTTATTCCCAGATATTTCATCCTTTGGGTGGCCACTGTAAATGGTATTGCTTTCCTAATGTCCTTTTCAGCGCTGTTGTTGTTGAGGAATAGAGGAATCCAACTGATTTTTGTATGTTGATCTTATATCTTGCCACTTTGCTGAATCTTCCAATGAGATCTAGTAGCTTTTTATACTGTGTCTTTGGGGTTTTCTTTGTATAGGATCATATCGTCTGCAAATAAAGAGCGTTTTACTTCCTCTTTGCCAATTTGGATGCCTTTAATTTCCCTGTCTTGCTGTATAGCTCTTGCTATGACTTCCAGCACAATGTTGAATAGGAGTGGTGACAAAGGGCATCCTTTCTGTGGTTTGCAGAGGGAAGGCTTTCAGTTTCTCTCCATTGAGAGTAATGTAGGCTGTTGGTTTTGTATATATGCTCTTAATTATGTTGAAGAATTTCCCTTCAATTCCTACTTTGTTGAGTGTTTTTATGATGTTATATTTTCTGACTCTTTATTTTGGTGACTTGTTTGAGTCACTTTGTCTTGTTTCTTTGTTTAAGCTGAAATCTGAGACATTGTGTTGTCCTATTTACGGAAGAATTTCAATCTTTGAACAGATCCATAAAATGTTATATATAATCTTTAAATTACTCTAAAATGTCAATGTTGTATTTATCATTGTTACTATTTCATTTAACCACAGATTCAATTCATATTTTGTCATGTATGACCCACAGAATACTTTATATATAACTCAGAATTTCTGCTTTTATTCCTTTTCTTTTACCAATAAAATTAGAAATCACTGTATATCTGCCAAATGGTTAAAATGAAAAAGACTCACAATGTTAAACATAAGAAGGATATGGGATGATTAGAAGTACTCAGTGTCCATGTAGTCTGAAAAGTAAAGAATCAATATTACATACAACTTTAATAATAATATGTATCATTTCATATTGCAAAATACTCTACATATTCCATGTACAATTGCTGAAGCTGTTTTCCCAATTCATGAATATCTCTGGAACACATTTTGGAACACAAGGAGAAGCAAGAAAATGGACATTCATGCAATAATGCATTTCATTCATGCTTTCTGTGAGGAAGGACTTGATATGTTTACTAATTTATCTTTTTTCTGTCCTAAGTATGTCCATCACTTAGATCCTACTTGCAGTTCAAATTAGTTTCAATACCCTGAGTCAGCAATAACAAAATTGTCAAACTATGGTGTTTGGATACTGGCCTTTGCTTTGAAAACATCAGACAAACAATGTGAAGAAACATAGTTGCTGAGATTTGAATGATGTTTTTCATGAGAGCAGTGTTATTGGTCCCTCTGAGTCAGAACTTAGCAGTGGAATCTGAATGAGATATACATTCATATTCTTTTTAGTAACTTTATTTTTGTGCTTGTGTAGTTTGAACTTGGGTTTGAACTGCTAACCTTGTGGTTTGCAGTCCAGTGCTGATCCTACAGCACCACACCAGGAGCCCTGTCTATGTAGACATGGAGTTTTATATTGAAGAATGACTTCACAGTTGTACAGGCAAGCAAGTTTCAAGACCATTGGTCAGATGTCAGGCTGGAGCCTTCTCCTGACTCATGTAACTGCTGGGCTTGGGAACCCAAGATTGACATGTCAGATGCCAGGCTTCTGGCTGCAGAAGAGAATGAATCCTAGATCAGCAGGCAAGATGGTGGCTGCTGATGACTCCTAGGATCAGCTGGCAATGTGGCAGGCCACCGAATGAAGTCCAAAGAACTGGAAGTCGCATGAGGATCCAGACCCACAAATAGCAAGCAAGCTTTGCCAGAGGATCCAATATATTAGAATTAGGCCACTTCCCCAAGGAAGCTTCCCTTCAATTGATTGGCTGCT
>NW_006408550.1:14513589-14522647 GCF_000296735.1 Chrysochloris asiatica
TCTGTCTTGAATTGAAATGGCCTAGCAAATCACATCAGAAGACACTATTTTGATTGGCCCTTTTATGTAAAGTCACCCAAATGAGACTAAGACAAGTGTATTATTGATAGAATTTATCTGTAACTATCCACTGATATCAGAGAGCTGTTTAAGACATGTTTTGTCTAGAATAAAGCCATGCATGAATGAACTGGAACCCTGATAGCAATACTTTCTATCTACCCTTGTATATTGAAATCCTGGTGTGATGCTGTGGGTTAATGCTCTGGACTGCAAAGTCAGTTTTAACCACAAGATCAACAGTTTAAGCTCACCAGCCGCTCCTTGGAAATCCTATACAGAGTCATTATGAGTCTGAACCCACTCAACAGAATTTAACAACAACAACAACCCTTTTATATTGAAGAGGCACTTATGATTCATTTATTATTTTTTTTTACTTACAAACACTGCTCCACAGAAAAGTGGTCAGAAACACAGCAAGGCAGATTAATTAGACTATATTTGATTGAATGTATGAGATGGAATGTAAATATCCTAATTATAAAGAAATAAGAAAATGACTAGCTCTGTTTCAAAATTCACCAGTTTCCCTGATTGGCATGCAGACAGAAAAAACCGGTCATGAGATGAGATGTTCAGCTTTCGACTAATTTAGGTATTGTAAAAACTTAATGACCACATGCTGTTAAAACTCCACTTAGAAATGAGCAATTGATTATGTGGCACTTTGCAGTTCTTAAAGTTTCTTCATTAGTAATGAATGTAACCTAATCACATTTGCAGAGTTCAAACTAAACCTTAGCTAGAGGGATGTTTGGGAGGCAGGAGGGTGTGTTTATGCTAATTTGCCGAAGTGAGTACTGAGATTTACCCAGGGTGACATGAGTCCCGAGATTCAGGGATCTCAGCAGTTCATGGGAGCCAAGGTGCTAATGACGTAATGTACTTCCCAGGAGTGGTTTTCTTTGAGAACTGAGACCATAAACACACTAGTGGAGCCAATAATAATTCAGGGAGAACTGCAGAAATTTGGAGAAGACTTTCTCTTTTGAGTTAGAACTACTTATTCATTAAGGAGCTCTGGTAGCATAGTGGTTACGAATCGGGCTGCTAACCTCAAGGTTGGTTACGAGACTATCAGTGGTTCCGTGGGAGAAAGATGAGGCATTCTGCTCCCGTAAAGATTTACAGCCTCAGAAACCCTATGCAGGGTCACTATGATTCGGAACTGACTCATGGTACTTAACAACAACAACAACAACAACAGCAACAATTCATTAAGTATGTGTATGTATATATAGAGAGAGACAAAATACAGATATATATAGCTATTGAGTGTCATCAAGTCAGTTCTGACTCATAGTGACCACAGCTGTATAGGGTTTTCAAGGAATGGTTCAAACTGACCTTGAGGTCAGTGTTTATCCTATAGCACCACACCAGGATATATATATTTGTTGTTGTTGTTAGGTGCAATCTAGTCAATACTTACTCATAGCGACCTTATGCACAACAGAACGATCCTGGGCCAACCTCACTATCATTGCCACACTTGAGCCCATTGATGCTGCCACTTTGCCAATCCTTCTCACTGGGGGTCTTCCTCTTTTTCTCTGACCCTCCACCTTACCAAACGTGACATCCTTCTCCAGTGACTGTTCCCTCCTGACAATATGTCCAAAGTATGAGAGATGAAGTTTGTCCATCCTGGCCTCCAAGGAGCACTCTGGCTGTACTTCCTCCAACACAGATCTGTATGTATATACATATATATATATAATCTTTTGGAGTCCTGATGTGGTGCTGTGACTGCAAGGTCAGTTTGAACTGCAAGGTCGGTAGTTCAAACTTACCAGTTGCACCTCAGAAATATTACACAGGGTCGCTATCAGTCAGAAGTGACTTGATAGCGCTTAGCAACAACAACATCAGATGTAATTATATGCTATATAACACAAAAGGAACCTGGTGGTGCTGTGGGTTATTTGCTGTCACTAAGACTGGTGGTTCAGGCCCATCAGTTGCTCCATTGGAGAAAGATGAGGCTGTCTGGTCCTGTAGTGATTTACAGTCTCAAAAACCCTATATAGGTTTACTGTTTATTAGAATCTCCCCAATGACAGTGAATATAATACATAAAGGAGCCCTGGGGTTCAACAGTTAAGTGCATGGCTGCTAACTGAAAGGCTGGTGGTAAAAGCCCACCCAGCAGTTCCATGGGGGAAGAACTGCTGATACCTACCCGTCTGTAAAGATTACAACCTAGAAATAGGGTAGTGCTTCCCCTTCACACAGAACTGCTATGACCTAACAACCACACACCTTATATTATATATACATGTATGTGTATGTGTTTGTGCATACATATATATGTGTATATGTGTGTGTATGTATGTTGATATATGTTTATATATAGATACATGTGTCTGTGTATATCTGACCTTGGTCTTCTAGGAATTCCATTAAATATTTGAATGTCTTAGGAAATAAGTGAGATTTCTGGATGTGAACAGATAGAATGTTTGGAAATTAATACGTTTATTACTCCCCTGTCTGGTGGTGTAGTGAGTTATGTATTGGACTGCTAACGACAAGGTCAGCGGTTTGAACCCATCGGCTGCACTCCGCAGGAGAAAGGTGAGGCTATCTGTTCTCTTAAACATTTAAAGTCTCAGAAACTCAAAGAATCAGTTCTACTCTGTTCTATAAAGTTTTATAATCAACTCAGTGACAGTGAGGGATAGGTGATGGTACCATTCATAGCCCAGCTTTGGAAGTCTTCTCAGAGGGGGTCCCTGTGCCAATTTCTAGAGCTCTTTTTCTGCATACCTTTCTTCTGTCTGTAACTGTTTTCTCTATGGCTGTCCTTCAACCTCCCTAAATCTTCTTAGCCATGCCATTTACAATCATTTAGTTGGGTTGGGTAGTCTTTTGAATTGCTTTCTGTCACCTAAGTTGTTTCTAAAAACAATACTCTGCTAGGAAAACAAATATGCAGTTATTTTCTTCAAAGAAGCTCTTTGTAACTTACACAATTTAGTGCAATCTCAGGAGTCATAGTCCCTTTGCGGAAGAGAAAAATCAATAACTTTTACTCCATTAAAGTAATAGTTTGTTTTGATGGAACAGAGTCGATTTATTGTATGTTGCAACAGATTCACGTTACTCACATTTTTTACTTAGAGATATATACAGGAGTCATTCAAAACATTAAAGTCAGAAAAAAAAAAATTGACTCTGGATGTTAGCTCAAGGTACCTTCTAAAAACGATCATAAAGATCATTTGTATTTTTATTTATGGTTCAGCTCAGGAGAATTTCTTAAGAAGTCCAAACAAAACCTGATTGATACTCAATTTTGTTCTTCATCACCTGGACATGAGGTTAGAATGACTTGGGACTTGAGTCCTTTGTCTCTTTTGAGGACAGGCAGTTCATCCCACCACATGCATTTCTGTCCTTCCCCCAAGATTATCCCTACCTCAGGAAAAAGAACCTTCAAAATTTCTGTAGTGAAAGCCTCAGAGTCTTAGTCTTATTTCAAGCCCTTGAAATTTAAGTTTGTGATATCTTCTATTCTTCCCATCCTTCCAGCAAGATCAAGTCTTCAAGGGTTTCACCAAAGACTATTTAATTTTGAAGTTATTAGCATCATTGACTATATATTTAATCTATCTTAATCCACAGCATTTTTATGTACTAGAAATTACCTTTTTAACTGTATCTGTTTTAAATGGAAGCCCCCCCCCCAAAAAAAAAAAAATCAAACTCATTGCTGTTGACATGATTCTGACTCATTGTCACTATAGAGCAGAAATAGGAAACAGGAAATAGAACTAGGAAATCCCATAGGGATTTCCAAGGCTGTCAATCTTAGGAAAATAGTGCCTTGCTGGTGGTTGTAACCACTGACATTCCGTTAAGCAGCCGGATTCTTTAGCCACTCTGACACAGAGCTTCCTACATGAAAAACATTATAGACTGCTTTGGTGTCCAGTAATTTTTACCCAAATGAGCAACAAGCCACTATATCCTCTACTTGAGCCTCTGGCACTTCTCATTATTATATCTCTGAGCAGCCTCGCATACCAGGCTCCGGTGGCTTCTCAACTTAAAGATTGATCTCTGGGGAACACTTCCAGACCTAAAAACACAGCACCTGGGAATTCTTTGGTGTTCAAGGATATTATTTCTTCTTAAGAGAATAGTAATGGCAACCTCAATAATAATTTCTTGAAGAATTAAGAGAAATTAATGCTATGGAAATTTAGAAAAAGAGGCTTGTGGAAATAAACAAAAGCTCAAATGAGAACAGAGGTTATTTATTCAGATCTTGCTAATGCAAGGAAGTCCATCATGATCATCTGCATTTGGCAGAGTCTCAAAAGCCATCAGGGGTACAGGAAGCTGTAGAGTGACAGAAAGTATAGCTTTAGGTTTACTCCAAAGTTAGAGCTTGTTGGTTTGGGAAACTTTTCTGAAGTGGGCTAACAAGAAGTGGAACATTTTATGTGATTTGTTTGGGGAGATAGTTGGCTTTCTCTTGTTGATCCTGAGTTGGAAATGGTGGCAACATTTAAGGAAGCTGGCGGTTATTGACTGAGAGTTCTGGACTGATTGCTGCAGAGGTTGTGCAGAGTTTTCTTGTCATGTGACCTGGCCATTGTCTCTGTATTCAATCTCTCAGGCATAAAGATGGGAATTGCCCTGGTAATATATAAAGGTTATATTACAAAGACAGCTTAATGAAAACAATGCTGAATTGGTGTCAGTGCACTCAAAACAGTAGATAATCTGGCCCTGAAATTGACCCTGGTGTATTTAAGAAATTAACTAGAATGGAGGAAGACTCATATTAATTGAGAAGGAAAGTTATCTTTTGTTTTGTTCTAGTTTTCTACTAAATAACATTAGAAAAATTACCAGATTGTTTGAAATGCTACTTCCCATATAAAAGCATACTGCTAGGGAATTCTAGGCAAATGAAAGCATAAATATAAAGGATCTTAACAAATCTACATAGATGACTCTTTATTAAGTCTCTCAGTAGAAAAAGATTTCTAAACATATAATTAGTGTTTCTCAAAGTGAAAAAGATACATAGATATGAACAAAAAATTGTAAAACTTATGTGCATAAAAGTTACATTTTGGCATACAAACTTTACATAAATCAACAGTAGTGACACAGTGAAGATCCAACACAAAGATCAAAGATAAGTGAAAAAATGACCAATTGCAAGAATTGAGACAAATACTATCAAGGAATATCTAAAAAGTTTAATTCTAGATATAGTTAAAGAAAAAAAATGTAACTGTATTATGTGGTGAGTCTTTTTATGATCTATTGAATAATAAGATGATTTAAAATTTTTAATACATGCTAAGATCAGCACTGGAGCGTCAGCCAACTTGCTATGAGTTGGAACCAACTCGACAGCATTTAACAACTGATTTCATATGTACTGCTGGAGAGAGTTGAAATTGAAATACTTACATGTTATTATAATGATTACTAGCCAGAGGGTTGTTGTTGTTGTTAAGTGCCCTTGAGTCGGTTCTGACCCATAGTAACCCTGCATAGGGTTAGACACATATTATCTTGGGTGTAGGGGAAGGCAATATACAGTAAGAGGGAGGTTGGCAAGGAAAAAACACAAAGATGGCGACAGGGGAAGACTCTGAGAGAAGTGCAAGAATAAAAGTCAACAGAGGCAAACATTGTTACATGCACAATTCTACAATAATTGATCTACTAGTAGATGCGTAGATAGACATACAGGCTGAATGGGTGTGTGTGTGTGTGAGAATGGGAGTACACCACTAATATACATTATACAACACTAATATTTGACAGAGGATATTTGTATATGGGTATTTACCTTTACTGAGATTATATGCATGAATATGGTGGCCCATACAGGGGCAATGTTATGAAAATTTCTTAGACATAATCAAACACCTTGAGAGAATGAGTCACTTAGTCAACTAAAACAATGTTATGAACCCTACTTTCATGAGTAGGCACTGGGGTCTTAAAAAGCTCTTGAATGGCTATCTAAGGTATAACTATTGTTTTCTCTCAGTACAGAAGAGTGATGAAGACTGAAGATGCATGGAAACTTCAGGAGATGCATAGATCATGTGAACATCATCTGAACACCACAACGCCGAGACCATAAAACTAGATGGTGTCCATTCATGAACATATCTTTTTACACGTATTTATTTTATAAGGTCCCAGAAGTTAAATCATTTTTTAATACATATTTTAAGGCTTTTTGTACGTATTGCCAAATAAGCTTCTAAAAAGATTGCATTAATTTACCTTCTTACAAGCACTATATCTAAGTATCTCAAATAGTGTTTGTTTCCCTCACTTCCTCAAATACAAGGTACTGTTGTTAGGTGTCATCAAGTCAATTCTGATTCACAGTGACCCTATATACACAGCCTGGTTCTACGCTATCCTCAAAATTCTTTGTCATTGTGTTGGTGAAAAATGTCACCTTATTTACTTAATTTAATGTTCATACATCTAATGGGTATCTTTATTTCTTTTGTGTATCTATGAATTACATATTTGTGATATGTGAATATTATAGAAGTAAGTCACTGAGTTAAGAATGTCTGTCTTACTGACAATTCATATTTACCCTTTAATGTTATGTAAATTTGGTCTCACTTGGAAATGACTGAACCAACCCCTACTTAAAACAAATTATTCATCATTATAATCTTCACATGCTGCATGTCCAGCTTTTAAATCATTGAAACAGCATTTAGTAAGGCTAAGTAAGAACTGCATTCATCTGTAACAAGTTACCTACAAATTCAGCTGAAAAACAAAGTCAGGAACAGATCTTGTTTGTTACTGATTTTAGTTTTCTTTGTAATTTGGAAGAACAACTGATATATTGAAGAGTAACAACTGATCTTGAGTATTGTATAATATATTATGAGGCACAGTTCAGAGAGGACCTTGAGGTTTTTTTTAATTGATTCAACATATATTTATGAAATTACTGTCAACTATACATCACTCTTCAACATGCTATTAGGACCAAAACTCTATTGTACCTTGCGTAAGTCAAGACTATATAGTTTATCATTGAACAACTTGGCTGTTAAGGGTGCCAGCCTTCCACGCAATCAAAAATTCACATATAATGTACGATTGGCCCTTGAACAACACAGGTTTGAATTGTGTGGGCCTAATTACATGCTGGCTTTTTTTCCTGTTGCTATTGTAGTGAGCTCAGGTGCTGTATCTGCTTAAAACTCCTCGTGATGCTGATCATTTTTGAGTGAGCAGTTTGTCTCTCCAGTAACTAACTGCTCATGCAGAGATGATTTGAGACATCTGGTGTTTTAGCCAGCTGCTCGGGGTTTTAAGTAGATACTTGCACCACTTGGACTCACTACAATAGCAAGAAGAAAAAAAGAATCAGTATGTGCATGTAAGTGGGACCATGCAGTTGAAACCCACATTGTTTAAGGATTAATTGTTTCTTAAACATGGATTTTCGCTTGCATGCGAGGTTGGCAACCTTCCATGTTGCTCGATGGTCTGTTGTATGTTCTTAACTTAAGTGAGGTATATATTTAGTGGAGAGGATGGTGTGTATGTAAGTGCCAAGGGTATACAGAGTCTTTTTTTTTTTTTTACGTTTTTATTGTGAATTGAGTGATAGTTTATGTGGGAGAACATTGGTTTTACACTCATTGTTTCATTGCAATGATCACACTCCCCTCTGTGCATCATCATTCAACAGTATTTGCTTTTGTTCCCTCTGTTTTGTTTTGTTTTGGGAAGGGGGATGTACACAAAAACACTCAGGAACATATAATCATTTAAACAATCAAAGAGTTCATTCCACAAGCCTACCTCCTGGTCACCAGTACACAGCCTTTCTCTTTCCATGCCCCTAGAGTCTTCAACTGCTCATTCTCTCTATGTCCTCATCTCTGCCTCCATCTCAGGTATACACAGTCTTATGATTAATTCTGATTTTGAGATTGAGGGACAGTTTCCAGATTGAGGAGAAAATATAGCAGAGGCAGAACTCCTGCAATGATGTTGAGGTATGTGCTGCCTACAGCAGTCTGATTGGTCATTCTCTCAATCCATAAGGTCATGGAAACCTTGTGAAGTCTTCACTGACTATATACAGATTCTCAGATATTGAGACTAGAAACTGTGTCTCAAAAGTGTGCTCCAAATTGTGCTTAAGGAAGCTGACTTATGTTATTAAAGCTCAGAAGAACCTAATGGATAAGATCAATTTGGTTCATTTAGAGTAAGACTGTGGAAATGGATCTTATAACTGTGTTAGACATATCGGTGCATTTACTACCAACACTCATGCTAAATGGGATACCTTCAATATTCTCAGAAACGATAAAATCAGAATACCAGCATTAGCCACGAGATTCAAGTGTTTAATGACATCAGTTAATAGCCACAATGAGGTATATGCATAAGCCCACAGGACACTTGGCGCATTGTTGTTGTTGTAAAGTGCTGTTGAGTCAGTTCTGACCCATAGCAACTCTATATAGGGTTTCGGAGGAGTGGCTGGTGGATTTGAACTGCTGACCTTGTGGTTCAAACTAACCTTGTGGTCTAGTGCTTATCCTACACCACTACACCAAGACTCCTTGGTACATTTGTAATTGTTGCTAAGTGCCATTGAGTTAATTCCAACTCATAGAGACCCTGTCTAGGGTTTCCTAGGAGTGGATGCTGGGTTTGAACCACCAACCTTGTGGTTCAAACTGAACTTGCAGTCAGAGCATTATTCTGCATTACCATACCAGGACTCCATTAGGATGCACTTTTTAAACACCCACCAACTTTTTCACATTCTATTGTTTCCCTAGTCTAATTCTGATGGAATTTCCCTAGTCCAATTCATTAGATATTTTATATTTCCAATCAAATTGCAGGGGAATGTTGTTGTCAGGCGCCATTGAGTCGGAACCGACTCATAGTGACCCCATGCACAGCAGAACGAAACAATGTCCGATCCTGGGCCAACCTCACTACCGCCGCC
>NW_006408550.1:14524967-14533660 GCF_000296735.1 Chrysochloris asiatica
TGACAACCACAGGGAATGACAAATTGAAGGGGAATGTTATAGGCATGTAAACCATTCTGTCTCATTAAGGCATTGATTTTTTAAACCCTTCTGCTGTCTTTACACTATGCACAGGTGCAACATTTTTTTATCTGTAGCACATCTCATAAGATTCAGTGGTCATGGACTGGTGTTTGTGTGAAGGAGGATGGAACGTAGATGAGGGGGCAAGAATGGTACAGAGAACATCTGACCTCCTTTGACTTCTCAAGGGGGAAATAGAATCACACTTAACATCATCCCAAGGTTGAGTCCTCTGAGGCAGAAGTTAGAAATACCTGCATCCACCGACCTTCTTTACCGTATTAGGACACCAACCATCACTTCCACAGCAATTTACTTCATTGCTGGGTTCAACAGTGCCATGCAATAGCCATACAGAACTCATAGACAATACTCATGATTATGAGGCTTATTAGGGAAGTTAACAAAAGATAATTCATGATCAGAATAGGGTCCTTCAGGTCAGGCATGCCTCTTCTTGGTCCTTGGCATCGCAGCCACACAGCTCTGCTTTGCTCAGGCAAGTGTTATAAAGCTCCTTTAGCACTGCTGATAAATGGCCAAAAGGCACCTGTTCTGTAAGCCGACACTCACGCGTGCCTTGTGCCAGGAAGCCAGTTGCTCTGTCCTGTGCTCTCAGTGCTGCTGCCTCCGCTGCCACGGCTTCCCTGCACAGGGATATTGGGGTCTAAAGGACACACTACCCTCATGGATTTTCTTTCTTGATTGTCATGAAATCCCCTGGCCTTGCTTCTGAGATGGCCCATTTTATACCTAGTGGGATGACAAAAGTCATCAATCCCATACGCTGGAGACCCATACACCCTATTTTCATGGCCCCACCAAATAACAGTAGTCCTGATGTGATGCTGTAGGATAAATACTGAATTGCTAACTACAGGTCAGCATTTTAAACCCACCAGCCGTTCCTCAGAAAGCCTATACAGGGCTGCTATGATTAGAAACTGACTGATAGTTTGTTTGAGGTACTCCCATACAAATTTGTCTTTGAAAATATTTACTTTGATAACTCAAATAAATGTCTCTCTTTCTCTAACCTTCTATCCCTTTTTTTGATAATACATGATAGAGTACATTTTAAATCATCCATTAATTACCCATTTCCTTTTAGAATTTTATACAAACGGTGATGAAAATTGTAAATGGTTGTAAACTGCTAAGCTTATCATTAACAATGATTTAAAATAGAGCTACTTGAAATAGTGGAAAGGTATTCACATTAAAAATTATCATTGTTTGTTCACATATTTAGAATCAATGATAAATCTACTATTGTGTGTCACTGTTTAGATCATAGTGAAAATTCACAGTGCCGTTCTTTTGTTCTTAAGAGATCTTTAAAAGTTTCTTAGAGACTGACAGATGTGAATGCGCTCTAAAATGTATTGGACATATCTATTCGTCATGTCTCTCAGTGAAAGAAATGTTGCTGGTACTTTGGATATGTCATTTGGTCTGTCCAATGGAAAGATTTTGTCTATAAATACTGCTGAGCTCTCTGGCTTGTTCATGCCCCAAAGCACTTTTAATTAGTGCATTGACTTTCTCTTTTCTAAGTATTTTACATTCATGAAATCACACGTTCCATGTTCATTCTGGGTGTATATGTTCTTGTCCTTTTCTCTCTGAGTCTTCATGGTGGCATTCAAAGCAGTCAAAAAGGACACCAATGACAAAATTTCAGGGATAATTTTTTTCAACCAAGATTTCATTACTTTCATTTCTATCAGAATAAAATTAGGTAGAAGCTAATCATTTGAATTTTCATAAGATGATTCCTCCAAGTAAAACATGCATTTATGTTAATGCATGTAGATTTTCTGGCTTTTAGTACTCCATAGATTCCTTGAGATATCGACAATCTTGTTTTTTTCTAAATATAAACAAAAAAACCCAGAATTTTCTTCTTAGCATTCACATGGCCATTAAAAGCAGTGTGTTTTAGACCTTAAAAAGATACTAAATATTATTGAAGGTATAGTTGCAAGCACTTAGTTGCTGAGGGTCCTAAATAGTGTAATATTAGATCTTTGATAATGAACATGATGTATTTATTTATTAAAAACAAACCCCAAACCATTGCTGTCACTCTTGACTCACAACAAGTCCACGTGTTACAAAGCACAGCTACTTTACAGAGTTTTCTTGACAGAAATCTTCATGAAGTGGATCACCTGGCATTTCTTTACAGTGTGTCTGGGTGAGTTCCATCTACCATCCTTTTGGTGAGTTATCATTGTTAAATGCCATTGAGTCAGTCCTGACTCATAGGGATCCTGTATAGAGCTTCCTAGAATAGCTGGTGGGTTTGAACTCGCAACTTTGTGGTTCACAATCCAATGCTTATCCTACAGTGCCACACTGGGAGTAGTCAAGTGCAAATCATTTGTGCCATGCAGGGAACTCTTCATTTATTTAGAACGTATTTATTAACCAACTGCATAAAGCCTGAAATATACCATGGTTTATAAACTAGTTATAAGAAGGAAAACATACCCACGTATAACTATTACTCACACTCAAAGAAACTCGAATAAGATTGCGTTTCCCAAATAATGAACTCAAATAGACCGTGAGAGTCAAGAGCATGAGTTTATTTCTTGCTTTGTAGTGAAGATGAAATTTAATTGGGACATTAAAGGATGAAAATAATTTATATGGGAAGATGTTTGGAGGGGCAGGAGCATTTCAGACAGAGAAAGAGCTTTAGTGACAGTGCCCAGCCTGTAAGTGGTGGGATATTTGAAGTCCCCACCATCAAGGAGTGGTAAAGAATGGGGAATGGCAGCTGGCTGGACACCCCTCAGCAATCTCTGCTTTCATCAGATACTCACTTGGATGGTATTGTCTGCTCAGGGTCCAGAAGGATCAAGTAATTGATTGACATTTTCTAGTTCAATTGTTTTGGTAAAGGAATCATTTCCCAGAGCTTTCTACTCCATCATTTTGCATGAAGTTCACTTAGTATTCTTGTTCTAATTTTCTCCAAACTTATTTTGCCAAAGACTTTTAATTCAACTAATAAGTTGCTTTGGGATAATGCTGCTCTAGGACCATTAAAAATTGCAACAGAAATCAGAGAACAACAGAGTGAAGAGAGACTAGAGTCTGCTTAGCCGTAAGACTGCTTCCTGAACTTAGGTAGGTGAGAATGAATTGGAGTTTCAAGGGGGCATATGACACTGAGCGGGTGGGAAGGGTCATGTGGGTTTCTGACTGAGATAGGCAGGAAATGTCTGAGGTTAACAGGATTTCAAATCTGATCCGCTAGGAGGATGGTGTGATGCTCACAAAAACGTGGAATAAAAAAGTAAATATGTTTTAAGGGACAAGAGCTCAAATTTGTACATTATTGGGATGAAGTGTGTGTAGAACAAACAGATGGGAATGATTAGTAGAAAGTTTAAAATGTGGGTTCACTCTAGAGCATAGAAGAAAGGCGTTTACTGTAGGTAAAGATTTTGGAGACATCCAAATAGAGAAGCTAACTGTAATTTCTAGGATAAATAAAATTACTGAAGAATCCTTGTGTGGCACTGTAGGATAAGCACTGGACTGGTAACTTTAAATTTGGCAGTTCAATCCCACAAGTCGCTAATCAGAAACCCTATACTTACAAGGTCACTATGAGTCAGAATTGACTTGTTGGCACTTATCACCAACAACAAAGTGGGCAGAAAGAGAAAAGAAGAGGGCCAAATGCAGAGCCGTCTACATATTAAGAGTATCTATAAATGAATGTAAGGAGCTCTGGTAGCGTAGTGGTTACGAATCGGGCTGCAAATCTCAAGGTTGGCAGTTTGAAACTATCAGCTGTTCCGTGGGAGAAAGATGAAGCCTTCCGCCCCCGTAAAGATTTACAGCCTCGGAAACCCTGTGCAGGGTCACTATGAGTCGGAACCGACTCCACGGCACACAACAACAACAAGCAACGCTAACATAAATAAATGTTGTTTATGTCTTTTGTATGTTTTTGTGTGTGCATATCATTGGAAATATTCACAGACATAAATAGTTTCCTGCATGCTGTCAAGTTCTATAGACTAGAGTCGAACTGCTCCAAGGGTTTCCAAGGCTGTCCATGTTCACAGAAGCAGACTGCTATCCCTTTCTCCCCCTAAGAGCTGTTGGGTTCTAACCGCTGACTTTTGGGTTAGCAGCCAAGCACTTAATGACTTTTCACTTGAGCTGTTTTAGAAATAACTGAACTTTCCAATAAAACCTGCAGAATTCACTTTATATTAATTTAAATTTTATATTACTATATCATGATGCCCAATATTAATAAATCCACATTGGGCACTCATTTTATGTTAGAAATTATTTTAGGTCCTGAGGATACATCTTTGAATTATTTCCCTCATAGACCTGACATTAACAAAAGCTTTTCCAGTTCTTTGATGTACTAAATTCTAATGATGCTGAATTAGTTAGGAGTCCTAATTTATTAGAAAATAGACACTGGAAAGCTAACCACAAGGTTGATGGTTCTAACTCACCCGTCTCTGCTGCTTAGAAACCTTATACAGGGTCACTATGAGTCAGAAGGACTTGATGGCACTTAACAACAACAACAACATGTTAGTCATTAAGGCACCAGTATTTTATTGAGTACACAATTCTGTATAATTTCTTGACATTTATCTAAAATGTATGATTGTTATTTCAATTTTTAAAGAAATCAGTAAAAATCATTCAGAATTTAAAACAGAAAAAATGAATTTTACTTTAGTGTTGTTGTTGTCAAGTGCTGTTGAGTTGATTCCGACCCTTAGCGACCCTGTATAGGGTTTCCAAGGAGCAGCTGGTGAGCTTGAACCACAGACCTTGCAGTTCTAATGGCTTTGCAGTCTGGCTCGTTAATCCACACCAGTGCTACACCAGGACTCCTTACTTTAGTGTACCTCCATGGAATTAAAAATATGAAGAAATGGGCTAAATTTGAGCATGAAGGTCTGTAAAGCTCCTAACAGTGATCTTTATAATAGAGATTAGACACAAGAAATTAAAGTTTTTAAAGAAACATTAAAGTTTTTTCATTGGCAAAGATTTTTTTTTTCTTTTTTTAAAAATAAGTACTGAAGTCCCCCCCCCATCCAAAAAAAAAAAAAAAAGCTAAAGAGGATAGAGAGAAACACTGTAAACTGATGATATATGGCGGGGATAATAATCAATGTAATGAAACAAGCTATATGAATGGTTGAATGTGAAGCTGATGATGTGCCCTGTAAACTTTCACTCAATGCAAAATAAAAACATTTAATTAAAAAAAAAAATTAGTACTGAAAACTTAACGTTTGTGGATGGCAGACTTTTAGTGTATGGTTCTAATACCTTTCCCTTCAATTCGACTAAAATAAAATTTTGAATTATATATGTTAAGAAAGACTTTTATATGGCTTTAGTCAGGAATTGAATATAATTTGAGACAACTCACATAATTTTGCAAGGTTTGCACATATTTTTAATATTAAAATTAATGATATAAATTGCGATTAGGCGCTAAAGAGCAAGACAATAATAGCATCATGTAACTGTTTACTGTATACATATTCATATTTACTGTATTCAAGAAATATAATGATCATTGAGGGAGAAAGACGGAGAAATTTATTTCTTTTCTCTTTTTCTTATAATTTTAGTAAATATGAACTACTTATTGCTAGTGGCATATGAGTTGGGCTGTTAACCTGCTAAACACAACCTCAGCAGTTCTAATCTACCAGCTGCTCCGTGGGAGAAAGATGAGGCTTTCTGCTCTGGTAAAGATTTACAGCCTGTAAACCCTATATGGGGTCGCTATGAGTAGGAACCAACACCACAGCACACAACCACCACCACTACTTATTAAGTAAGTTGTTGTTAAGTGCCTTCGAGTCAGTTTCCACTCATAGCGAACCAGCAAAGGGTTTTGGGACACATAACTAAATTACACACTCTCTTCAGAATCAGTATACTTTCCAGGAGATGGCGCTAGAGCACTTTTTTAAATCCATAGTCCAGAAACATCTATAAAGCCAAAGGTTACCTCAGCAAGGCATTATGTAATATTTTATGAATTAAATATTTTGGCTTGTTTCTCTCTGTACCTTTCAATTATTTCTATTACCTGTTAAGATTATTATACATTTTGTCAAGTCTGTATTAAAAGCTCAATTTGTTTTACCTCAGGAATATGATACATGCTTTAAATGACCTGTTTGGTTTTGTAATTTATTTTAAGAAATGATCAAGCCTTCAGAGGGAGAAAATGAAAAAATATTTAAATATTGGAAGTCCAGTGGTTACTAGGTTTAGAAATAATAATAAACTGCAAGGATACCAATGAGGATCAAATTCAATGAAATTAAGGTGGTAGTAATATAAGAGCTGCTGAGAATATTAATTTCCTGCATCCTGTTGTAAGCAGCTACTAACACTACAAGAATTACAACAGGATAGAGCAAATTAATATTCACAGCAGCTCTCACATTGTTGTTGTTGTAATTTTCCTCCATCCTGTTGTAATTCTTGTAATGTTAGTAGCTAAGTTTGACTTTTAAACTTCTGTAAATTCTGAGATGATCTCATTAAAGATGAACTCATTTTGTTTGTTAATTAACTAGTGATTTTTAAAATGTTTATATGTGAATTCATTTGTGTTTATATATGCATTTATGGGAGATATTTTCTTCCTAAATCATAAAAAATAGATGCTTAACTATGAATACAATTAAAACTAAATATTAGGTAAATGCCTTATGCCAGAAATTATGCAAAGTACTAGATAAAAAAGTCTGAAGATAAAAAAGTTGAAAATCTCTAATCTCACAGCCATCTACAGTTCTCTGACACTGCTTAAATTATTTTGCTATTTTGTTCTGTGATCCTGTCACAGTGAACTAATGAAGGCCTGCCTCATGGTGCTGTTTAGGAATATGGAAGACATCTAAACAATTGTACTGCTAACTGCAAGCTAGGTAGTTTAAACCCACCAACTGCTCCATGGGAGAAAGATGAAACTTTCTGTTCTCATAAAGGTGCAGAGCCTTGGAAAGCCTATATAGGGACACTAAGAGTCTGAATCGCCTGGATGGTAATTTGGTTTATGGAGTGTTGGGTTTATGCATGTAAGTCTTCCTTTGAATTCATATTTTAATACCATACCTTTATTAGATGTCCCCACTTGCTATAAAAACTGGTTCACTGAATGACAGGATCAAATTGTTTTGTGATAGAAAAAGTTTCATTTTGAACTTTGGCTGTTTGCTTGCTAATAACTAAGCATGATATTTCAAATCTCTTCAATAGGCTATTAAATCATAGGATGCACCCAATCCTCACAGTAAAGATGGTTGTTATAGTCTAGGAAAAGTTGAAAATCCCTGTCCTCAAATAGCTCAGTCTTGTACTACTTAAATTTATAACAGTGATTTTGAGTATTTATGCCTATTAAATAAACACCTAAGAACAAGTTGTTATTGTTAAGTGCCATTGAGTCGGTTCCGACCCATAGCAACCCTGTATAGGGTTTCTGAAGAGCTGGTGAGCTTGAACCACCACCAACCTTGCAGTTCAAACAGCTTTGCAATATGGTGCATTAACTCACGGCGTCACACCAGGACATCTAAGAACAAGTAAGCAATAACAAAATGACCAGAGGTAAAGTGGCTTGCAAACTATGATTTTGACTTTTTAAAAACACAGCAGGCCAAACTTAATTTATAATAGTTGCATGTTATTGTTGGGGACCAAAAGGCTTACAGGCCTCATAAAACTTTAAGAGTGTCAGAACTGCTCCTTATTTGATTATTCAGTTATGTGTTATATTAACTTAGAACATGAGCTTTTGATTATCCATGTACATTAATAAAACCGAATTTTGCCCTAGAACCGAGACAGTAAAACTTCCTCAGAGGACGAACAAGGACAGGTTTACTGGGATTAAGCAGGGAGGTTCTGGAGAGGAACTGCCCGGGGTATTAACTTGTGGTGGAGGGGCAAATTCTGGGAATATTGGATTAAGGACAATGGGGGCAACTCCCTCGGACCGCCCTGGATTTAATCAGTTTGACCTATATGTTCTCCTTCCCGCTGAAAGCTTAAGCCAGGTATCTGAAACAGCTTGACTTTCTTCAGACCTTTTGAAATCCTTTTCACCTTTACCCATTGAAGATTAGGTGCTATAGATATGTTAATTAACCTTGAGAAACCTTGAGCTGCTTCCCTGGGATTCGAACCTGAAAAGCACAATATAAATTTGCTTGAATTTCTAGAAAATTAAGGATGTTAGATTATCAAGACAATTTGTGATATATGTTTTAGAACTTGTTCCTGTAAATCATTGTGTCCTGTTTTAAACGATTAATCACATTTCATTTCTGTACCATGTCTCAATAATCCCCTCCTTCCTTTGTGTAAGGTCCCTCCCTGAAATAAAAGACGGACTCAGACTGAAGCCCGCATGCATTACTGCTTGCTGGGCCATGGAGAGTCTGTCTGCTGGTTTTGCATCCACTCTGGTCTCCGAGTGTTTCTTTTCTCTCTAGCCTCTCCAGACATCCCATCTAGAGTTAGTTCTGTGTGCAATGTCTGCCACCAAGCAGTCTGTCTGGCAGCTTGCATCAAACCTGTGTGTCTGTCTTCTTTGT
>NW_006408550.1:14533760-14542868 GCF_000296735.1 Chrysochloris asiatica
ACCCCGGCATGTTATAACATGAAAATAAGAAAGGGATTATGAGCACTAAGTCATTAGATTTGCCCAACTTCAAGCTTATTGGAAAATGACCAATGAAGACTTTTACCATAAAACCTAAATGTTGCCGATTTACATAACTAGGCTCTTAAGATAAACAAGATCTACTACTCATAATGATTGTAAATAAGGCAAGATGAGGGAAGCCAATTGCTATTATTTCCACATATATGACCTTTCTGTAATATCAGTTTTCTAGTAATATCAGTAATTCTGAAAGAAGTGCACACATGTGACTGCACACACTTCTTGCAGACATACACACACACTACCTAGAATGCAAATCGGGAAGATGTATCACAGATTTATTGGTGGTGGTGGCTGTGTGCTATTGAGTAGGTTCCGTCCCATAATGACCCAGTATGGGATCATATTTCCAAGGCTGTAAATCTTTATGGAAGTAGAAATCCTCATGTTTCCCTGCACAGTGAGTGCTAGAGTCAAGCTACTGACCATTGGTTAGCAGTCTAGCTTGTAACCCACTACATTACTAGGGCTCCCATTAACTTACTAAAAATATATTTTACATTATTATCGAATAAAGAAGAGATTTTCAAGTATGTTTTTTAGCAGCAGAATCTTGTTCTTTTATAAAAAATCTCAAATAGGTACCTAATATCTAAACTATATAAAAATAGGGGTTCTGTCTTTTCTTTGAAGAGGTGTTTAGAGTTTTGAAGACATATCCCTAATTAATCCTTAGACTAAGGAGCTCTGGTAGCATAGTGGTTACAAATCGGGTTGTGAACTGCAAGGTCAGCAATTCGAAACTACCAGCTGTTCCATGGGAGAAAGATGAGGCTTTCTGCTCCCGTAAAGATTTACAGCCTCAGAAACCCTGTACAGGGTCACTATGAGTCGGAACCGACTCCACGGCATTTAACAACAACAATCTTTAGGCTACTGAGTCATAGTAACCTAAATCCCCAGGCTACAAACAGTTTACTTTGAAAGACTCTAAGAAATTTTATTTTAACCACGCCTGAGTTTATTTTGATGATTAGTTGAAATTCACGTCTAAGGTCTTTTATCTGATAGTTCCTTTGAGTGAAGTTTTTGTGTACCGTCAATACCAAAGAAAGACAAGTATCTTATTTTAGACAATTGTTGCAATAGTTTGTACAAGGTTTTTGACAGCTTTCTTGGGGATGTAATTGAGATACAATAAAATTTACATATTTAATGTATAAAATTTGGTAAGTTTTGACATCTGTAAATACCCATAGAGCCAACACCACAATCAAGATATGAATAATGTATCACCCCAATAAGTTTCCTCATGCTCCTTTGCACTTCCTCCCTCCTGCCCCTCCCAGTCTCGTCACTATAGTGACTTTCAGTCACTGTAGAATAGTTATTGTTTTCTAAAGTTTTATACAAATGGAATCATGCAGTATTTACTCTTTTTATAGATCTGCCATCTTTCATTCAGCAGATTTATTTTGAGATTTATCTTTATTGTTGTTTAGTATATCAGTCATCCCTTTTGCTGCTGAGCTCTATGGATTAAATTGTCTTCCCCTGAAAAAAAAGATGCATTGAAGACCCAAGGCCTGGACTTGTGAATGTGACCTTGTTTGGAAACAGTTTTCTTTAGTTATGTTAATGTTGTTGTTAAGTGCGATCCAGTGGATTTGGACCCATAGCGACCCTGTATAGGGTTTCCAAGAAGCAGCTGGTGAGTTTGAACCACTGACCTTACAGTTCAAAGGACTTTGCAGTCTGATGCACCCACAGCGCTATGTTAATGAGGTCATACTAAAGTAGAGTGACTCCTAAACCTAATCCCTTCTGAGTAGTGTTTTATAAAAAGGGAAAACAGATACAGAAAGTTACACACACACACAAGGGAGGACACTATGTGATAATGGAGGCAGATGAATGTAGAAGCAGTAAAGAAATACCAATCTAGTTCTTATGGCCTCATAAAATGGCTGTACTGCGCCTGGCAGGCCAGCAAAGATCACCTGTCTGTCTCCTTTATTTCTCTGCATCTGTTCAGCAGCTTCTCCTAAAGAGGGTTAGTCTAGTACTGGCCACACTCAGCCCTGCAGGTTTGGAGTAGGGCTCACCTGAATCCAGGTGCCAGGGTTAGTGCAAATAACACCCAACCTACTTTGATGCAGCTCAGAACTGCATGGGTCCCCACTGTGCATCTCTGACCCTGGGAGAGTGGGAGCTTCACTGGGACTGTACATGGGTGGGAGCTGGTCTTGCCTCAGGCCACCAGGGGAGTGTGGGAAATAAGAAAGAAATGATCTCCGTGAGTCACCAGTAGGCCGCTGCACTACCAACTCACTGTCTTTTCTCTCAAGCCCTCAGGAAATTTCAAGATGGCTGTGCTCAGTCTGGTTGGCCATCACAGGTCACCAGTCGGACACTTTTTTTCACCATGCCGGTTCAGCTTCCTTTCCTAGTAAGCATTTGATCCACTTCTCTATGCCTTCATCTGAAGCTCAGCGTTCCAGGACTCTCAGCTGCATCTGGTTCATTCATTTTTTCCATATCTTTCTTGTAGAGGGTCTGTAAAGGGCTTCTGCCTAGTTTGCCATCTTGCTGCCTGCCTCTCTGATATATTTTAATTTGAAAAAAAAAAAAAATCAAACTAGTCCTTTTGTGTTATACAAACAATATCTAATTCAGTGAATTCCTTATTTGTTAAACATTGACATTGTGCAAATATTTTGAAAGTAATTTTATGTGTGGGTGTATATAAACACACAAAAGACTAATTGTGCATCTCAAAACTTGTGGTATTCTCTGTGATATTTAGGTGATATGAGAGGGCTTCAAAATTCCGTAGAAAACTGGCATTAATAGACAATGGATGTTTTCCATAAATTTTTTGAAGCCCCTTCATACATAGTGAACACCGACTTTAAATTTAGTTTTTGTTTATTTCCTTCAGTTTGATTATGCTCTCATACAATTGATATATCACACAAATGTATCAAATGTATTTCAGAGCATTCTGTCGGAAATAATTGTTAAATCTGACCATTTATCACTAGTCAAAATCTTTTCTACTTCCCTACAATATTTTTATGATCTTATGTTTCAGAAATTCTCTAAAGCCTTCTTTTTATTGGTACAAACTAGATCTGAAAAGGGATTATAGTTTTTGCAATTGTAATAACTATTATTCTTCTGTCTATAAAAAAGATTCTGTTCAAACTCTGAAAATTGAAAATAATGATTTCTGATTATCCTTATTCTTCCTGTATATGTAATTTTCATTGGAGATCAAGTTAACAATGACAAATTGTTCTAACAATGAACCTCATTGAAATTAGTACAAGTGTATGTGAATAAGAGCTGTCAGACAAAGTATAAAGCTAAATCATTATATATAGTTTGCAAAGACAAATTTGTATTCATGAAAGGATAACCATTAATGCCAAGTAGAAAAAACTTTTGACATGTGATTGTTTCAGTGTGAAAACAAAATTTTAACTATTACTCCAGTCCCTTCAGGCACAACTTTGATATTTCTAAGTCATGCCTTTTGAAATGGATCTTTGGTTCTGAGAACTAAAATCTGTGAATATTTTACTACCAGATGTCTTATTCTCTGCTTGGAGTGCCCTTTACATAATCCTCTTTCTTTTGCACTCTCTGCCTACTCAATTCCTCATCCATTAGACATCAGCTTATATACATCGGTTTCAGGAACACCCAAAGAAAGTCTCCCATGATTACTCAAATAGATTGCCCTATAATGCCTGAAAGGACCTCTCGTAGTGTAGTGGTTACGAATTGGGCTGCGAACCTTAAGTTCAGCAGTTTGAAACTACCAGCTGTTCCATGGGAGAAAGATGAGGCTTTCTGCTCCTGTAAAGATTTACAGCCTCAGAAACCCTGTACAGCGTCGCTATGAGTTGGAAGCGACTCCACAGCACATAACCAACCAACCATTATGCCTGAACATTGCAACATTAGTCTTAACGCAGTTATAACGACTTTAATTGAAATACTTAATTATTTAATCCTTGTTTGCTTTGGGAGCAATGATATACACGCCAAGCAGATAAAGATTCTGTCTTGTCATTCAGCCCTGGACATCTAAGACAGAGTCAGACACAGAATAGTTCCTAAATGGCTTGTCAATTGATTTTGCTTATTTTTGTCTGGGTAGGAAAAGGACCCCTATCAGCATAGTTGATTCTTTATTGTGCTACTAACTGCAAGGCCAGCAGTTCTAATCTACTAGTCACTCCATGGGAGAAAGATGAGACTTTCTGCTCCCATAAAGTTTTACAATCTCAGAATCTGTACAGGGACACTGTGTGTTGGAACTGACTCCACGGCACACAGTTACCTGAGTGGATGAGGAGGTGATCATTTTTATCTAGGAAAGAATCATTAGGCAAGAATGTCTTTGTTAAAAAAAAAAAGAATGTCTTTGTTCTCTAACATTCCCTTTAAATATATGAACCTAGAGCTGTGAATACATTTAACAAGTTCGGAATATTATTTAAATCTTTAAGGTAATTACTTTCTTACAACAGTATCATTTATAACAACTGACATCTAAATGCTTTAGTGGCATTTTATCTGGTTTATTTGTTAGGGTTTTGGGTTTATGAGTTTGAAGTTGGGGATTCATTTCATGGTTAATTTCTGGAAGGGTTGTTATTGTTGTTAGGTGCTTGGTGAGTCGGTTCTGACTCACAGTGACCATATATATAAGGTACTGAAACACTGCCCAGTCCTACACCATCCACACAACTGTTATGTTTGAGCTCATTGTTGTTGTCACTGTGTCACCCCATCTTATTGGGGCTTCCTTTTATTCACTGACCATTCACTTTACCAAATGCGATGTCCTTCTCCTAAGACTGGTTCTTCCTGAAAACATATCCAAAGTAGGAAGCAAGTCTTAGCATGGTAAGATTTACATTGTTTTAAGGAGCAACCTGGCTATATTTTTTCCAAAATTATTTCATTCATTCTTCTGGAAGTTCGTGGTATTTTCACTATTCTATTCCAACACCATTATTCAAATGCATCAATTCTTCTGTGGTCTTTCTTATTCATTGTCCATCTTTCACATGCAAATGAGACAATAGAATCCACCAAGGCTTGGCTCTGGTGCATCTTAGTCCTCAAACTGACATCTTTTTCTCTTTACTACTTTGTAGAAATCTTTTGCAACAAATTTGCCTAATGAAATATGTCATTTATTTCTTGACTACTGTTTCAGTTAGCACGGATTGTGGATCCTAATAAAACGAAGTATTTGACAGTTTCAATATTTTTCTGTTTATCATAATGTTATTTATTGGTCAAGTTGTGTAGATTTTTGTTTTCTTTATAATCCATATTGAAGGCAGTAGTCTTTGATCTTCATGAATAAGTAGTTCAAGTTCTCTTCACTTCCAGAAAGCAAGATTGTGTCATTTACATATTGCAGGTTATAAAGAATGTTCCTCTAATCCTGATGCCATGTTCTTCATAGAATTCAGTTTCTCAGATTATTTGCTCAGCATGCAGATTGAGTAAGTATGGTGGTTGTGTGTGTGGGTGTGTGTGTGTGCTGTGGAGTTTGTTCCAACTCTTAGCAACCCTGCATAGGGTTTCTGAAGCTGTAAATCTTTACAGAAACAGAAAGCTTCATCCTTCCCCATGGAATATCTGGTAGTTTCTAACTGCTGACCTTGAAGTTAGCAGCCCAATTTGTAACCACTATGTTACCAGAGTGAAAGGATACAATCCTGGCACACACATTTCCTGATTTTAAACTATTCAGTATTTCCTTTTACTGTTCTAAAACATCCTCTTGGTCTGTGTACAGGTTCTACATGAGCACAATAAAGTGTTCTGGAATGCCCATTCTTCTCAATGTTATTCATAGTTTGTTGTGATTCACACAGTTGAATGCCTTTGCATACTCAACAAAAGCACAAGTGAACATCTCTCCAGTGTTCTCTGCTTTCAGCAAGATCAATTTGATGTCAGCAGTAATAACCCTCATTCCAAGTTATCTTTTGAATCTGGCTTGAATTTCTGGCACCTCACTGTTTATGTACTATTGCAACCACTTTTGAACTATCTTCGGTAAAATTATATTTACAAGTGATATTAATGATATTGTTTGATGATTTCTGCATTCTTTTGGATCACCTCTCTTTGGAATGGGCACGTATATAGATCACTTCCAGTTGGTTGCCCAGACAGCCATTTTCCAAATTTCTTAGCATAGACAATTAAGTGCTTCCAGTGCTGCCTCAGTTTGTTGAAACATTCCAATTTGTATTTTGTCAATTCCTGGATCCTGGTTTTCACTATTGCTTTCATTGCCTCTTGGACTTCTTTTAATACCATCAGTTCTTGATTGGTGGATAAACATTGACTATTTTTGGTACTGTAATTATGTGTATTCCATGTTCTTTTGATGCTTCCTGCATCATTCAGTATTTTGACCATTGTTGTCGTTAGGTACCATCAAGTGATACTGACTCACAGCGACCTTATGCACAGCAGAACGAAACACTGCCCGATCCTGGGCCAACCTCACTCTTGCCACGCTTGAACCCATTGATGTTGCCACTTTGCCAATCCATCTCACTGGGGGTCATCTTTTTCTCTGATCCTCCACCTTACCAAACATGATATCATTCTCCAGCAACTGGTCCCTCCTGACAATATGTCTGAAGTATGAGAGATGAAGTTTGGTCACCCTGGCCTCCAAGGAGCACTCTGTTTGCACTTCTTCCACCACAGGTCTGTTTGTTCTTTTGGCAGCCCATGGTACATTCAATATTCTCCTCCAACCCCATAACTCAAAACTATCAATTCTTCTATGGTCTTCCTTATTCACGGTCCAGCTTTTGTATGCATATGAGGTTATTGAAAATATCATGGCTTGGGTCAGGCTCAAGCTGACATCTTTGCTCTTCAACTATAAAAAAGTATTGTGCAGCACATTTGCCTAATGTAATACATCATTTGATTTCTTGATTCCTGCTTCCATGAGTATTGATAGCAGATCCAAGAAGAATGAAGTCCTTGACGACGTCAATCTTTTCTCCATTGATAAGAATGTTGTTTATTGGTCCAGTGGTCAGGATTTTGTCCATAGACTTCTTCAGTATTGAAGCTTGAGGTTTTAATTTTTCTTCATTTTTTTTAGCTTGAAAAATACTGAGTGTTCTTTCTTTTTGGTTTTCTAACTCCAGGCTTTGATATTTCATTACAATACGTTGTCTCCTTGAACTGCCCTTTGAAATTTTCTGTTCAGCTAATTTTACGTCATCATTTTTTCCAATCACTTTACGTTTTCTACATTCAAGGGTAAATTTCTGAGTCTCTTCTGACATCCATTTTGGTCTTTTCTTTCTTTTCTGTCTTTTTAATGGCTCTTTGCTTCATGTGTAATACTCTTGATGTCATCCCACAACTTCCTTAGTATTCAGTCATTAGTATCTTAATTCTCCAAATCTGTTCTTGTGATGGTCTCTAACTCCAGGTGGCAGATACTCAAGGTTGTATTTTGGCTCTTGTAGTTTTGTTTTACGTTTTTTCAGGTTCTGCCTGAACTTGCAACTGATGGTCTGATACACAGTCAGTCCCTGGTCTTTTTTTGACTCATGATATTGTACTTCTCCATCCTATCACCCCACAGATGTAGTCAGTTTGATTTCTGAGCATTTCATCTGGGGAGGGCCATGATTATGTCACCTTTGATGCTGTTGAAAAAGAGTATTTGTGATGAGTAAATCATTACTCTTGCAAAATTCTACTGTGTGGTCTCCAGCATAATTTCTGTCATCAACATCATATTTTCTATGTGCTAATCCTTCCTCTTTGTTTCAAACTTTCACATTCCAGTAATTATCAATGTATCTTGATGCATGTTTGATAAATTTTAGGCAGAAAATGTTAATATAATTCCTTAATTTCTTCATCACTGTCTTTAGTGGCTGGTGCATGAATCTGAATAATAGTGACACTAACTGGTCTTCCTTGCTGGCCTATATATATTATCCTATAAAGTTATCCAACACTGTGCTTCAGTATAGATCTTGAAATGCTTTTTTGACAATGAATGCAATATCATGTCTCTTTAATTTGTTGTTTCCAGCATAGTAAACCATATGATTATCTGATTCAAAATAGCAAATACCAGTTCATTTCAGGTCCAATCATTATGCATTCTATTTTGTTTTTGATGATTTTCAATTTCCTAGATTCATACTTCTTACATTCCACATTTCAATTATTAATGGATGTTGACAGCTGTTCCTTCTCATTTTGAGTTGTGCCCTATCAGCAAATGAAGGTCTAGAAAGCTTGGCTCCATCGCCATCTACATTGAGGGTGCAGGTCTTCCTAGTCATATTTTGAATGCCTTCCAACCTGAGAGGCTAATATCCTGTCACTATAAGGTCAGCAGTTTGAAACTATCAGAAGTTCTGTGGGAGAAAGATGTGGATTTCTGCTCCTGTAAAGAGTTACAGACTTGGCAACCCTTTATAGGGTTGCTATGATTTGGAACCGATGCCATGGCACATAACCACCACCACCATATTAGACAATGCTCTGCTGCTGTTCATAAGGCAAGGGATAGTTTTATATACATACTCCCTAATGTGGAGGGCGGCAGTTACACGATGTGCGAGAACTGCGCAGACCTGGTGGAGGTGTTAAATGAAACCCAGACCACGGAGCGGCGGGGTGAGAGGTGTCTGGAGACCAGGTCGATGGGGAGACCCTGCCTAGTGGGAAGAGACTGCAGCGGCGAGCCAGGCTGTCCTACTTACCCTGGACGTGAAAGCGCTGTGCTAGCCTAACCGTTGGATCATGGCTTTGAGGCAGTGTCAACCAACTTAGAGACCCACAAGCGCAGCCCAAAGTGTCTCACTACAACCCAGTCACCCCTGCTGCGCTTCCGCCTCTTGATTGACATCCAGGGATGGAAATCCCGCCTTTGAGCCAGACTTAAGGGCCCTAGCACAAAGAGATTCCTATCTAACAGCAACCATGCAACCGCCACTCGTCTGTCTGTCGTGCTGTGGTGGTTTGAATTGCTGTGATTCTGAGGGCTATGCC
>NW_006408550.1:14545793-14560319 GCF_000296735.1 Chrysochloris asiatica
AGTGAGGTTGGCCCAGGATCGGACATTGTTTCGTTCTGCTGTGTGTGGGGTCTCTATGAGTTGGTTCCGACTTGATGGCACCTGACAACAACAACAATGTGTTATACCTTGTTCTGCTACTCATTAGTGGCACCAGTAAAAAGAGTGAGTGTGCTTAGAACAAATTCATTTGATGTGTAACTTTACTGAAAATTCAAGTTATCCAACATTTATTGGGCATCTAGTTTACTGAGATACTCACTGCTCTGAGGAACACAAAGTCTAGAAGACAACCAATACCGAGTCTATCTTCTGAAGACAATCATTGTCATTTTCTTGTGAAGCTCTTCTGGTAGCATATCTACCTTTTCTTTGTTACACAATTTAAATAATGAGAAGGATACCATATTTGGTAAGGTGAAGGGTCAGAGAAAAAGAGGCAGACCCCCAATGAGATGGATTGACAGAGTGGCAGCAACAATGGGCTCAAGCATGGCAACAATTGTGAGGTTGGCCCAGGATGGGGCAGTGTTTCTTTCTGTGTGCATAGGGTTGCTATGAGTTGGTACCAAGTCGATGGCACCTAACAACAACAACCCATTCTGTCAGGGAGTGAGGTGGCTCTATACATTAAGCCCTGAACTGCAAACTACAAGGTTGGTCATTTCAGGCTACCAGTGGCTCCATAGGAGAAAGATGAGACTGTTTGTCCCCACAAAGATTTACAGCCTTGGAAACCCTATACTGAGTCACTATGAGTCAGAACCGACTCAACAGCATGTAACAACAACAAGAATCCATTATAACAACCCATTCTTCACGATAAACCAAAATCATAATTCCGTCAGTAGGCATAATTTATTTCTAGATTCTTTATTATGTAAATTCCAGCTGCAGATGTTGTGGTTATTCAACTTGCCTCTCCAAGTTTATGATAATTTGAGGTTAACTTTGTTTTTGTTTTTGTTTTTTCTCCTAATGGAGCTGGATTTATAACATGATTGACAACTTGTTTTGAAAACTTTCTCCATAAATCATACAGTAAGAAAGCAGGCATTATGGTACAAGCCTAAATAAGTAATTGGTCATTGACTTTGAGAGAATACTTGAACAATAATACCTCAAATATAGTCAATTTATGAAACTATATATTTTCTAAATTAGTTGCACATGAAAATTGATACCAAGACTAGAAATTGTATCTATCCCCTACTTATTACTTTTTGTAGACATGTTATATTTCATTTGTTGTATTTCTGCTTCATATTAGCACCAATTTTATGCCACCACTTAGTACTGTTGTCCAGAAACTATATTATAAAGCAAATAATTTGCCAATAACTTAAATGTAAATCAATAGATATTAAGTTATAGAGACAATACCAGTTACTTGATGAAATATTTCTACATTGGAACTTACAGGGAAACTGTAGGCATTGTATTGAGGCAAGTTCAAGAAAGAGCTTATACATTGCTTCAGATATTTGAATGTCACATATTGTAGGCACCAGACCACTCTAAGTCAAAGGATGAAAGTGAAGGCCTAGACACTTATCCTTGATTCTACTTTTAAAGGATGTATTTTGGTCCTAATGTGGAGTCCTGCTGTGGCACTGCGGGATGAAGCACTTGACCACAAGGTTGGTTTGAACCACAGGGTCGCTGGGAGCCAGACAGACTAGATGGCACTTAAAAATAACAACCCAAAGAATCCTTTACAAATCATAGGTTTTCTATTAATGTGTTTCTGTCTACTTGTATCTAAATACTTGTGAAGACAGCCTCTATTTATCCATTTCTATCACAAGGTTTATCAGATCAGAACAATTCAGATTAGTTGGATAAATAAGACAATCAGATCATTTATTTAAATGAATGAATTATTATCTACTTCTGTAAAAAATATATATATATATATACGTACACATGTACAGGAGTCCTGGTGTGGTGCTGTGGATTAATGCACCAGACTGCAAAGCCATTTAAACTGCAAGGTCACTGGTTCAAGCTTACTAATTGCTCCTCAGAAACCCTATACAGGGTCATTATGGGTCAGAACTGACTCAACGGCACTTCACAACAACAACAAATATATATATATACAAAGCTGTGTATAGAATTTACTTGAGCTATTGCTAGATCTTTTCCATCACTCATCTGTCAATTTGTTGGACTGTGATGGCTTATATGTTGCTGTGATACTGGAAACTATGTCACTGGTGTTTTAAATACCAGCAGGCTCGCCCATGGACAGGTTTCAGATGAGCTTACAGAATAAGAAAGTCTAGGAAGAAAGAAGACGGACTACTTCTGAATGTTTAGCTACTGAAAACCTTATACATAGCAGGGAAAAGCTGTTAAATAACACCAGAATGTTGAATATTGAAATTTAAGTAGTACCAGAATATTGTCAGCTGTCATGCTGGAAGATGAGCACATCAAAATATGACTGGGGCTGGAAGGCACTCAGAATATGATGGGGGAAGAGTTGCCACCTCAAAGTGGAGTTGATTGTGATGACGTGAAGGGAGTAAAGATTTCAGAACTTTCATTTACTGATGAAACAAAGCTCAAAATAGTATTGGCCATTTTGAATCTGACAATCATATGGTTTACTATGCCAGGAATGACTAATTGATGAGGAATGGCATCATAATCATCATCAAAAAGAATATTTTAATATCTGTCCTGAAGTACAATGCTGTCTGTGATATGATCATAAGCCTACAAAGAAGACCAGTTAATACAACTATAATTCAAATTAATGCACCAATCATAATTAAATTTTAAATTAAAATTTAAAATTTCAATTGAAAAGACATTGAAAAATTGTACCTAATTATTCATTCTGACATTTATCAAACATGCAATCAAGATGTATTGATAGTTACTAGTGATTGGAATACAGAAGTTGGAAACAAAGAGAAAGGATTAGTAGTTAGAAAATATGGCCTTGATGATAGAAACAATAATAGAATTTTGTAATGCCAATGACTTATTCATTGCAAAAATATTTTGAAAACAATATAAAAGATGACTAAATACATGGACATCACCAGGTGAAATACACAGAAATCAAATTGACTACATTTGTGGGAAGAGACAGTGGGAAAATACTCTATAATATCAGTCAAAACAATGGCAGGGACAGACTGGAACAGACATCAATTGCTCATATGCAAGTTCAGGTTAAAGTTGAAGAATAGTAAAACAAATCTATAAAAATCAAACTACAACCTTCAATATTTGTTGTTGGTAAGTGCCCTTGAGTTGGCGCTGACTCATAGTGATGTCTTGTAGAAACGTTTCTGAGGACTGGCTGCTGGATTTGAGCTGCCACCTTGTGGTTCAAATTGATTTTCCAGTCCAGTGCTTACATTACAGTGCTGCTAAATTTAGAAACCATTTCAAGAACAGATTTAATGAATTAGATACTGAAGACCAAAAGAGTTATTGGATGGCATCAAGAACATCATACATGAAGAAAGCAAAAGGTCTTTAACAAGACAAGTAAGAAGGAAAAGACCAAAATGGGTGGCCTTGCTCTCCAGTGTAGAGATGCTAAAGAAAATGGAAGAAATGAGGAGATCAAAGAGCTGAGGAGGAAAGTTACAAGGACAGTTTGAGAAGACAAAGTCAAGTATTATAATGAAATGTGCAAAGACCTGGAGTTAGAAAACCAAAAGGGAAGAACACAGTCGGCATTTCTCAAGTTGAAACAACTGATGAAAAAAATTTTTAACTTGAAATGCTGAAGAATTTGATGGGCAAAACATTGAACGATGCAGAAAGCATCAAAAGAAGATAAAAGGAACACACAGAGTCACTGGAATAAAAGAAATGGTCGATGCTCAGCCATTACAAGTTGCCTGTGACCTATAGCAGATGCTACTGAAGGAAGAAGTTCAAGGTGAACTGAAGGCACTAACAAAGAACAAAGCTCCCAGAATTGATGGAATACAAATTGAAATATTTCAACAAACTGATGTAGCACTGGAGGCACTGACACATCTATGCCAAAAATTTGTGAAGACAGAAACGTGATCCATATTTATGCTCATTCCAAAGAGAGGTGACCCATTGGAATGAGGAAATTAATGTATAATATCATTAATATCATATGCTAGCAAAATTTTGCTAAAGGTTTTTTAAAATATGTCTACAATAGTACATTGACAGGGAACTGCCAGAGGTTCAAGCCAGATTCAGGTGAGGATGTGGAATGAGATGTATCATTGCTGACATCAGATGGATCTTGACTGAAAGCAGAGAATATCAGAAAGATGGTTGCTTGTGTTTTATGAACTGTGCAAAGGCTTTTTGACTATGTGGAGCATGACAAACTATGGATAACATTGTGACTAATGTGTATTACAGAATACTTAATTGCATTCATGAGGAACCTGTACATAGACAAAGAGGCAGATTACAGAACAAGGGGACACTGAATGGGTTAAAAATCAGATTAATTTCACCAGATTAATTCAATCTGTTTGCTGAGCAAATAATCCTAGAAGCTGGATTACATGAAGAAGAATGTGGCTTCAAGATTGGAGGAAAGCTCACTAACAAATTGCAATATGCAGATGATACACCCTTGCTTGTTGAAAGTGAAGAGGACTTAAAATAGTTACTGATGAAGATCAAAGATTACAGCCTTCAGTGTGGATCGTACCTCAATGTGAAAAAAAACAGAAACAAAAATCCTCACCACTGGACCAATATTATCATGATAAATGGAGAAAAGATTGAAGTTGTCAAAGACTGAATTTTGCTTGGATGCACTATCAACCCTGACCGAAGAACTCAAACAACGTAATGCATTAGGCAAATCTGCTTCACAAGTGTTCAAGAGCAAAGATGTCCGTTTAAGGACTAAACTGTGTTTCACCCAAAACGTGGTATTTTCAATAGCCTCACATGCATGTGAAAATTGGACAGTGAATAAGGAAGACCATAGAAGAACTGATGCATTTGAGTTGTAGTGTTGGAGAAGAATATTAAAATTACCATTGACTGTCAGAAGAACAAATTTTTGTTGGAAAAAGTGCAGCCAGAATACACCTTAGAAACCAGGATGGCGAGACCTCATCTCTCATACTTTGGATATATTATAAGGAGAGACCAGTTCCTAGAGAAGAACATCAAACTTGGCAAAGTGGAGGGTTAGCAAACAAGAAGACTCCCAACAAGATGAATTGGCACAGTGCCAACAGCAGTGGTCTCAGCATACCAATTATTCTGATAATGGTGCAGGACCAGGCAGTACTTCGTTCTGTGTGTATAGTGTTAGTATGAGTCACTCCACAGCACCTAACAACAAAATAGCATCAATATTGTTAGATATTTTAGCCTGTTTCCAATTTCCCTGTTTAATGCATAATACTGCCTGAAAATTGTTCTTTTAAACTCATATCTGATTGTGTACATATTCAATGATTTTTTATTGACCAGAACAGAAATGTACTGAATTTTAAAAATGTCATTCATATTTACTTAATAATATTACATAATATTATTGGCAATGAACTCTTCAGCATTTTCAATTATGCTTTATAGTCATGGATAAATACTGCATATTGCCAGGAGACAGGGGACTAATATAGGTCTTTTTCTATTACACTTGAGAGCGCTTGGTCGAATATATTGATGTTAGATAATGTTGAGCTGATTTTCAACATAGATCAACCCTACTTGACATACTTTCCCGTAAGACTTTCTTGGCTGTAATTTTCACATAAACAGACCACCAGGTCTTAGGTGTTTTCTTTCTGTTGAACCACTCTGTGAAGTCAAGTTGCCAACCTGAAGGTTAGTAACTGAGTGCTTAACTGTTGCACTACCAGGATTCTTGTTCAAATAGATACTCACTGCCCTCGAGTTGGTTCCAATTAAAGGGGACCCCCCCATCATATAACACAGTACAACTGCACTATAGAGTTTCTGAGGCATAGTGGTTATGAATCGGGCTGCGAACCTCAGGGTCAGCAGTTTGAAACTACCAGCCATTCCGTGGGAGAAAGATGAGGCTTTCTGCTCCCATAAAGATTTACAGCCTCAGAAACCCTGTACAGGGCCGTTATGAGTTGGAAGCGACTCCACGTCACATAACAACAAATGTTTAGGGGAGCAGACAAGCCTCATCTTTATCCCATGGACTAACTGGTGGGTTGGAACTGACACCTTGAAGTTAACAGACTGACATTTAACCCACTGCATCACCAAGGCTCCTTCCAGATATATGTTGGTGTTACGTGCTGTTGAGTCAGTTCTAACTCATAGTAACCCTGTATAGTGTTTTCAGGGAATGGCAGATGGTTTGAACCACTAACCTTGTAGTTAGAAGTCCAGTGCTTAACCTACAGATGGAAATGGAAGAAATCTTTTCTTTTTCTTGGTAATGTCATTTATTTTTTAGAACTAATTTGTAATTATATGCTAAAAATGACATGGTGAATTATTATTAAATAGTATTTTTAAAGCTCTTCCATGTGATAACATGATTATATTATCTTTGAATAGTATTGAAAACTAAGAAGTGGAAAGTGTCTGATGTGCCAGGAGATTTGGTACATAGCCAGTAGAGTTACTCACTTTCTATAGAGAAATTAGATGTCATTTTTACTGAATTCAAGGAATCAAATGCACCAAATATGGACAAAACGCGATATTAGGATGTAGTTTTTAAAAGAGAAAAGAGAATCAACACGGACTTTTGTCTTGTTTTTAAGAAGGTCAGTTTTATAAAAGAATATTTATGATATTATTTTGCCTGTGTGTCCTTTGTGAACCCCAAGGATAATACATTACCTTGTGTAAGACAAGTGGTTCAGAAGAGATCAAATCTAAACTCCTCAGCCTGCCATCGACCCTTCTTAATAGCAGCTCAGTTCCCTTTCCAGCTCTGGTAGCGTAGTGGTTACGAATCGGGCTGCGAACCTTAAGGTCAGCTGTTCGAAACTACCAGCCGCTCCGCAGGAGAAAGATGAGGCTTTCTACTTCTGTAAAGATTTACACCCTTGGAAACCCTGTACATGGTCGCTATGGGTCGGAACCGACTCGACGGCACTTAACAACAACAACAACCGGCAGCCCAGCCCCAGAGATGGCACCTCATTGACTAAATACTAAACTAAACACTAAACATGAAAGGCTCTTTCCAATCTCTATGTCCTTGCAAATATTTCCATCTCCATTTAAGGAAAACAGTTGTCTTTCAATATCCTGCTCACGGGCTGTCTCCACAATGGAGCCCTCCTGAATACAAGAAGCAGAGTCGGGCTGCTAACTGCCAGGGCAGCAGTTCAAAACTACCAGCAGTTTTGTGGGAGAAAAATGAGGCTTTCTGTTCCTGTAAAGATTTACAGCCTTGGAAACTTTATGTAGGGTCGCTATGATTTGGAACCGACTCCACACACATTACCCCGTATAGTCTAATTGGCTGTTGCTCAAGCTTCTTTAATAACACCTCTCATGGTGCATTGATACTGTTTGTTCAAATTTTTTTCTATTAGATTATGTGTTTCTGGAGATTTCATGATGTACCTACTTATTTTTATATTGTCATTGTCTAGTGGAGGTATTCAATAAATATTGGATTAGTTAGTATGTTAATTAAGGTAAGCATTTTAAGAATATGCATTAGGAATGTGATATATTCTTATTGCCATACAAATTGTATATTATAAACTATGTCAGTGATTCACTTTATAACTCAATTCTCATTTTTGTTATTTTCCAAAATTGTTCCATATTACATGAATAAATTATGTTTAATAGAGTTCATAGACTATATAATTTTTAAAACTCACCATATATCATGGTATTTTATGTGGCCTATTGTAATGTTTCCTTGACATATTCAGATTTTTATTGTTTGCTAGGATTTACAAAATACAGTAGGATTCAAATCTGTAAATGGGCATTGTTCCAAAAGTTCATTAAGTCAGTTGTTTTGATTTTAGAATTTATGATCCCAAAGAATTAAGACTATAAATGATAATTAAATTGTAAAGCATTCAAGCAGAGTCTATTTAACCTTTAATAACCTGAAGTACGGTAAAATGGAACTACTTCAATTTTCTTTGAAATAAAATGACAACACTGGAAGGAAGAGCAATTATTCATTTTCTAAATAAAATATGTTCTGGTTTTACACTGGATAATGTCAAAAACACATTTTGGGGGAGCATTGGAACACATATGGGAAAGAGAGAAAGAGGTGGTTTACTTCTAGTTGTTCAAAGTGTGGTCTATTGAGCAGCAACAATACCATTATGAGGGAAGTTCATTAGAAATGTAAACGCTCAGCCTCATCCCAGGTGTACTGGGTCAGAATATGCATTAAAAATACATGTTCAGGTGATTCACATCTATACTAATATTTAAAATGCACTGGAGACCAACGATGATTCTTTGCATTTGCCGTGGTGGTAGTACGATTGTGGTTATGTGCTGTGGAGTGGATTCCAACTCATAACAACCCAGTGTAGGGTTTCCTATCAATCTTTATGGGATCACAAAGCCTCATCTTTTTCTCAAGGAGTGGCGAATAGATTCAAACTGCTGACCTTGTGGTTAGCAACCCAACTAGTAGCCCAGTACACTACCCAAACTCCTTTGTATTTGCAGTAGAAAGGTCAGATCCCTACCACTAAAACATTTATATGAAAAGGAGAACTGCTAAAGACCATCAGTTTGTGGGAATTATGAATTTAGGGCAAAATAATATTTGTCCCATAATTCTCTTGGGAAAGACTCAGGATTTAGTCTCTAATGGATTACATGGTTTATTTGCAAGGAGAATGTATGTTTCTAGTAATTAAAAGCTGAGTGGATTAAACATGATTCCAAATTAAACACAATTCCAAGTTACTTCAGTTAAAAAAAGTAATAAGAGTGAAGACACATTTTGTGTGCTTATGTGTTTTTTTTTTTTAATCATTAACAGATCATGTATTTAAATATAAAGAGTTTGCAGAAAATAATATTATCTAACAATACTCACCAGCAATTAACTATATAAATATAGATCTTTAACACTTCAAAAGAAATTAACACTCTTCAAAACACTCAGATTCTCCTCTGCAAAACAGTGATAATGTTTCCTGTGACGTGGTGGTGGTTATGTGCCACAGAGTCAATTCTAATTCACAGTGACCCTGTATAGGATTTATGAGCCTGTAAATTAATTGCATATCAGTCAGTTAAACCACTTTAGGAAAACATATTTCCTGAGATTGCAATTTACTTTGTAGGCATACTACTAGGGATCCTTGATAATATAAATATCAAATCAAATAAAATTTTCATCTGTTATTTTAAAAGAAAAAAGATGTTTTCTTGTACCGTTTTATATTGAGGACTTATACCTAAATGAAAATACTTTTTATGAAGTTTTCATTTTTATGAATTTAAATCTGAGTTGTATACTAAATTAATTCTTGATTATAAGTGACTATGTTGTTGTTGTTGTTGTTAGCTGCCATTGAGTTGGTATCGACTCATAGCGAACTTCTGCACACCAGAATGAAACACTGCCTGATCCTGAGCCAACCTCACTATCGTTGCCATGCTTGAGTCCATTGATTCTGCCATTTTGCCAATCCATCTCCTTGGGGGTCTTCCTCTTTTTCTCTGACCCTCCACTCTACCAAACATGATATCCTTCCCCAGCGACTGGTCCTTCCCAACAATATGTCTGAAGTATGAGAGACAAGGTTGGCGATCCTGGCCTCCAAGGAACCCTGTGGCTGCACTTCTTCTAACACAGATCTGTTGGTTCTTTTGGCAGCTCATGGCACTTTCAATATTCACCTCCAACACCATAACTCAAAAATATCAATTCTCTACGGTCTTCCTTATTCACTGTCCAGATTTCTATGCATATGAGGTTATTGAAAATACTATGGCTTGGGTCAGGCTCATATTAGTCTTCAAGCTGACATCTTTGTTCTTCCTTGGGCTCATGGTGCTTCTTCTACCTTAGAATTTTATCTACTCTTTTTAAAAGCAGCACATTATATAGTGTGGTTTGTAAAACATGTCTGCTTTGTCTTAATTTTTCTGTTTCCTCATGTCTCTTATAAAGTCTTTTAATATCTCAATTCTCTAATTCATCATTTTATACTCACCAATATGCATTATTTGCTTTACTGACAAAGTCATTATCAAAATCTTTCAGAAGCTCATTATTTTTGTTGGGTGGAAACTCTTCTACCTGGCATCAAGGCCTTCAACAAAGTAGATCCAACACCCTCATTTTAAATGTATCGCTTATTGCTTATTTCGCTCATCTGTGTGGCTGTTCTCCAGCCAATCTGAATTGTTGCTGTTATTGTTAAGTGCCATCAAGTTGGTTCTGACTCATAGCGATCCTGTATGGGGTTCTGAGGAGTGGCTGGTGAGTTTGAACTGTTGACCTTACAGTTCAAACAAATCTTTCAGTCAAGTGCTTATCCTGAATTACTTATATTTATTTTTCTCTGAACTTATTTTTTTAAAAAATCTAATATTTGTGTGTTTGGTGATTTTGGTCTCATTCTTTCAACAATTTTATCCCATTATTTTTAAAAATGAAATTCTCCAAGACACATTTTAAATATCACATTGTTTCATGAGAGCTAATCTGAATCTCAGTGAGGGTTTCTCAGTTTCCCTGATGTTGACATGTGTCATGTTCTGTTGTATATAATGTGGCTTAAGCAACAGGATTAGCCCCTGGAGGATGGTCCCTGTCCCTCCCTCTCATGTCACTATGGGCCTTTGTACATAATTGAGTCTCAGTATGCGTTTGAAGTCCTGGTGTGGCACTGTGGGTTAATGTAGTAGACAGCAAGGTCGGTTTGAACCACAAGGTTGGTGGTTCAAACTCACCAGCCATTCCTTGGAAGCCCTATACAGGGTCGCTATGAGTCAGAACCAACTCAAAGACACTCAACTACAACAACAATATACTTGTTTAGTTGAAGTAAACATTAGTGGTAGTTTGTTAAACTGATCTTGGATTAAGTTTGATACCTAAAAGTCTCAAAAGTTTTCATGGACTCTCATATTTGATGTACACACTGGGACAGAAATTTAGAAATTATTACTTCCTGTCTTGGAGAACATATTTATAAATATTCCTTTGAGGTAATGCCTTTCTCTCTTTTAAATAAGGAGCTGTTGTTAAGTGCCCTCAAGTTGGTTCTGACTCATGGTGACCCTGTAGAACAGGTATGAGGAACCTTTGTTCTGCCAAAATTTATGACATCATTTGTGGGTCATACAAAATTATCAACTTAAAAATTAGCCTTCTATATTTGGTCATTTAATTAACTCACACCTAATGTAATGGCTGAAACTGTGGTTGCCCTGACAGGCTCAGACTAAATGATTCTGTGGGCCTTATATGGAGTCCTGGTGTGGTGCTTAACAACAATCATACACATTTTGTTAAATTGTTTGCTATTTCAAGTGGGAAGTTAAGTCCTTCTTGGTCAGAAGCAAGTGTCTTCTCACGCTGGACTGCAAAGTCAGTTTGATCTGCAAGGTTGGCGGTTCAAGCTCACCAGCCACTCCTTGGAAATCCCACACAGGATTGCTATGGGTCAGAACCAACTCTATGGCATTCAAAAACAACAACAACAACATATGGCCCATGGGTCGGATATTCCCCACCCCTGCTGTAAAGGGTTTCTAAGGAGCAGCTGTTAGATTTGAACCACCAACCCTGTGGTTAGTTGTCCAATATTTATCCTACAGTGAGTAAGGTAGATGCACTGAAAATAATTTTTTAAATAACTCTGTCTAAGTCATATGTTTTGGGCAGTGTTCGTTCTGTTGTGCATAGGGTCGCTATGAGTAGGTACCGACTTGATGGCACCTAACAACAACAAGTCATATGTTGTGGACAGCAAAAACTCAAAATCTGGTTGCTATTCAAAGACCAACAATCTGAATTTGAGGAGCAGTGAAAATATCTCTCTTTGCTTAGAAAAATTTAATTTACTTACTTCTGCTTTATAAATAAGGTAAAACAAAGCTGATTATGTTAATGGAAGTATTCTTTAGAGACTTATTTTAATAAAGAGATAACAGAAAATCTCAACTAGAATTTCAATTGGAAATCAGTATTTCTAAAGTATTTAAGCATGAGAAGGCACCTGCTTCTGACCAAGAAGGACTTATCTTCCCACTTGAAATAGCAAACAGTTTAACAAAATGTATATGATTGTTATTAAGTACCGTGGAGTCGGTTCTGACTCATAGTGACCCTACACAGAGTTTCCAAGACTATAAATCTTTATGGGAGCAGAAAGCCTCATCTTTCTCCCACGGAACAGCTGGTAGTTTCGAACTGCTGACCCTGATGTTAGCAGCCCGATTCGTAACCACTATGCTACCAGAACTCCTTAGCCCCTCATATTAATAGTGACATACTAGCAACAAATCAGGCAATTCACGTGATTACCTAGTTTGTTGCTTGGGTTTTCAGCCTATGGTCAGGAGAGGGGAATCCTAGGAAATTCCAGGCAGACTCCAGTTAAAAGATAGAGCTGAGTCTAGGGAGGTGGAAAACTCTGGAGTTTTCAGAACAAAGTGCCAGAGAGAAGAAAACTGAGTGAGAATTTCAGAGATCTGCAGAAGGTCCCTACTGGGCATGGTTGAATCAGTACATGTTTATGAGAAAATGACGTAAGGTTGGGGAAAGACCTACCCTAAAAATAGAAGTGACAGTGCTTGGTATTCACACAGACTGAAAATAGTGCCTATTCTCACCAACCCTCCCCCCCGCCAAAAAATAAAACACTACCTCATAATTTACAGGGAATTGGGTATAGTAAAAAAAAAAAAAAAAAAAAAAAAAGTGTCTATGTTTCAGATAGGGAGAGTAATTAATATCGATTGAGTATGGTTCTAGCAACATGTAATAAATCCTTAAAAGTTAGATCTGAATGGATCTGTTAATAACAACGGTGTTCCAAAACAAAGCTGAGAAAATACACGGACCCTGTTGGTGGTTTCGATGGTGTATAATGGGAACCACAGCTCCTACATCCTTTGTTTTTAAAAGTGACACTAATGTCTGCCTCCACTCTGGGAAGTGGTACAATTTTTATGTCTTTTCTTGTCCAGGGAGTTGGAGGCCATGTCAAAGGCTTCCACTTGACTGTCCCTAGGTGTGGTGCTGTGGGATCAACACTGTACTGTGAACAAAAAGGTCAGCAGTTCAAATCCATGTGCATTCAAAAACAACAACAACAACATGTTTCATATATGGAGAGTAATTAATATCGATTGAGTATGGTTCTAGCAACATGTAATCAATCCTTAAAAGTTAGATCTGAATGGATCTGTTAATAACAACGGTGTTCCAAAACAAAGCTGAGAAAGTACACGGACCCTGTTGATGGTTTCGATGGTGTATAATGGGAACCACAGCTCCTACATCCTTTGTTTTTAAAAGTGACACTAATGTCTGCCATCCACTCTGGGAAGTGGTACAATTTTTACATCTTTTCTTGTCCAGGGAGTTGGAGGCCATGTCAAAGGCTTCCACTTGACTGTCCCTAGGTGTGGTGCTGTGGGATCAACACTGTACTGTGAACAAAAAGGTCAGCAGTTCAAATCCATGTGCTGCCCATCGGAAATCATACACAGGGTTACTATGAGTCAGAACTAACTCAACAACACTTAACAACAACAACTAGGATAACTCTTAGAACACAGACCAAATGCCCAATGTGGAGGGGTGGGGGGCTTTTCTAATCATCAATCTTGTCAATACAATTACACATTTTGGGATTAGAAACGTGACTACAGGTGGGTTTATGGATTCAGTCTATCTACTGCAAGTATGTCTGTGGCCGGGATTCCATCTACTACCTTGCTCCCCCATGCGCCAGTCTAGTATGGTAGTCATGATGGCACTTCAGATCCCCACATATCAATAAAAAGTTGAACTCTGTGTCCTCTGCACAACTGGAGTATCACTACTTCCCAGTCTACACACACTCAAGGAAATGGCCACTGGTCTGTTTGGGGAAACAGGATTGTTACTCTATGTACTGGCTACCAGATTGTAGGGGCCTTCTCTTGGGAATTTGATCACTTGTTTCATCAATAAGTTCTGGTTCTGAAACCTGGCTCATACCCCCAAATCAGGCAAGAGATCATTACATTTTATGTTGTTGTTGTTAGGTGTCATCGAGTCGGTACCAGCCCATGTGACCTTATGCACAGGAGAACAAAATGCTGCCCAAACCTGGGCCAACCTCACTACTGTTGCTACGCTTGAGTCATTCAATGCTGCCACTTGGCCAATACATCTCGTTGGGGGTCTTCCTCTTTTTCTCTGACCATCCACTTTACCAAACATGATATCGTTCTCCAGTGATGGGTCCCTCCTGGAAATACGTCCGAAGTATGAGAGATGAAGTTTGGCCATCCTGGCCTCCAAGGAGCACTCTGGCTGCACTTCTTCTAAAATGGATCTATTTGACAGCCCATGGCACTTTCAATATTCTCCTCCAACACCATAACTCAAAAGCATCAATTCTTCTA
>NW_006408550.1:14560419-14570962 GCF_000296735.1 Chrysochloris asiatica
CTATGTACTGGCTACCAGATTGTAGGGGCCTTCTCTTGGGAATTTGATCACTTGTTTCATCAATAAGTTCTGGTTCTGAAACCTGGCTCATACCCTCAAATCAGGCAAGAGATCATTAAATTTTATATTGTTGTTGTTAGGTGCCATCGAGTCGGTACCAGCCCATGTGACCTTATGCACAGCAGAACAAAATGCTGCCCAAACCTGGGCCAACCTCACTACTGTTGCCACGCTTGAGTCATTCAATGCTGCCACTTGGCCAATACATCTCGTTGGGGGTCTTCCTCTTTTTCTCTGACCATCCACCTTACCAAACATGATATCGTTCTCCAGTGACGAGTCCCTCCTGGAAATATGTCCGAAGTATGAGAGATGAAGTTTGGCCATCCTGGCCTCCAAGAAGCACTCTGGCTGCACTTCTTCTAAAATGGATATATTTGACAGCCCATGGCACTTTCAATATTCTCCTCCAACACTATAACTCAAAAGCATCAATTCTTCTATGGTCGTCCAGCTTTTGCATCCATATGAGGTTATTGAAAATACCATGGCTTGGGTCAAGCGCACCTTAGTCTTCAAGCTGACATCTTTGCTCTTCAACACTTTAAAAAGGTCTTGTGCAGCAGATTTGCCCAATGCAATACGTCATTTGATTTCTTGATCCATGAAGAATGAAGTCCTTGACAACTTCAGTCACTTCTCCATTGATAAGAATATTGTTTACTGGTCCAGTGGTGAGGATTTTTGTTTTCTTTACATTAAGATGTAATCCATACTGAAGGCTGTGCCCTTTGATCTTCATCAGAAAATGTTTTAAGTCTTCTTTACTTTCAGCAAGCAAGGTTGTATCATCTACATATTGCAGGTTGTTAATGAGTCTTCCTCCAATCCTGATGCTACGTTTTTCTTCATAGAACCCAGCTTCTCGGATTATTTGCTCAGCATACAGGTTGAATAAGTATGGTGAACGAATACAACCTTGTATACCTTTCTTAATTTTAATCCATTCGGTGTTCCCATGTTCCGTTCAATCAACTGCCTCTTGGTCCGCATACAGATTCCTCAAGAGCACAATGAAGTGTTCCGGAATACTCATACTTCGCAATGTTGTCCATAGCTTGTCATGATTCACACAATTGAAAGCCTTTGCATAGTTAATAAAGCACAAGTAAACATTTTATAGGGGATCACTATTCTCAGCTGGAGTCCTGGTGTAGTGCTGTGGGTTAATGTGCCAGACTGCAAAGCCATTTGAACTGCAAGGTCGGTGGTTCAAACTCACCAGCTACTCCTCGGAAACCCTATACAGGGTTGCTATGGGTCAGAATCAACTCAACAGCATTTAACAAAAACAACAACGCCCTTGCTTAATTTTGATTATGTATAATAAGTAGTACTCTTGATGGATGCTAGCTTATATTTTGTCCCAAGGGATGCCTTACTCTATTGTTCAACACTGCTGACTGCCATTCTGGTTTTTCTGCTTATTAAAATAATTATAATTCTCAGATTTCTAGCAGTTAAGCTACACCACCTGGCCTTTATTGCTTCAGGGCCCTGCCATGCCCTTTGCTACCAGCAAGCCAATTTCCCTACTAGCTTCTACCGTCAGACTTGGCCTGCAGAGGAGAGCTTTCACTGAGCCTTTTAGTGATTAGCTAATGATTCACATACTAGGAGACTTCTTACTGTGTTGGTGAATAGGGTGTCCACTAAGTCTTCTAATAAATGTGATCATTTTTTGGTTCTTATGACCTCACATGATAAACGATTCCATCAGACCCACTCCCCTGAGCCCTTCAATCCCTTCCTCTACCATGTGTCATAGCAATTCAGACATTTTATCCTCACTCAATCAGTGTCAAGTTTTCCTAGGTTTCTTGATCCAACTCTAGCAGAACATTTGCACCACCTTCCTTATCTAAAGAAAGTGCCTTCAAGTCAATAAGCTCTGCCTTCCTTACCTAGTCTTACCTGCTGGGCCCTCGGTTGAACACACAGGATCTAATTCCACAAACATTCCCCAGACACCTTTATGCATGTAGACTGGGTGTCATACTGCCTTTGGTGTGTAGTCTATTTTCTCCCTTATTAGACCAAGCATTTCTCGGTTCTGTTGTATCTTAAGTTCTGTCATTCAGGAAAAGAGGTCATAGATGCTCCTAAGGAAGTATTTATTGATTGGCATGTAAGGAGCTCTGGTAGTGTAGTGGTTACAAATCAGGCTGGTAATCTCATGGTCAGCAGTTCAAAACTACCAGCTGTTCTGCGGGAGAAAGATGAGGCTTTCTGCTCCCGTAAAGATTTACAGCTTTGGAAACCCTGCACAGGGTCGCTATGAATCAGAACTGACTCCACAGCACATAACAACAACAACATGGAAGAAATACCTCATATCTTTCATATCAGAAGAGTGCTGGCTATTAATGAAGAGGGATGGGGCATTCCATAGGTTCAGAAGATTCCCAGAATATTGTGGATTCAAAATCTTCAGCAGTAACCTCCTAGATGTCACTACATTATATGACAGTGGCCCAGAATTTCCCAACTAGGGTCCTGACTTTGGTATTAGAAACCTACCTTAAACTATCACTAAAGCTCAGCAACTCTTGACTACTGAATATTAGTTTTGGTCTTCATCTTTGTCTGCTTGCTCACTGCATGAGGAAGGATTTATTGTCAGTTGTCAGAGATACTCTTGCTCATATATTTAATTTTCAGTTGTTTATTAATAGCTCCCAGTGGTTCATGATCTACTTTTGGAGCAGCAATGAACTTAGTAAAAGCATCTAATTCCATCAACTTTACATTAATTCCCCTTTCTAGTTCAAATCCCTGAAACATCACACTATCAAGGACATACCTCGTGTCTTGGTTATCTAGTGTTGCTAAAACAGAAATCCTGGATGATTTGACAAACAGAAATTTATTCTGTAACCATTTAGGAGTCCAGAAGGCCAAATTCAGAGTGCCAGCTCGAGGGGAGATTTTCTGTCTTTGCCAACTCTGTGAAGACCCTTGTCTCGTGTCAGCATCATTAGGCTCAGTGTTCCTTGGAGATCTCCATGCGTCTTGACATCCATCCTTTTCTGGGTCTAGTAGCTTCACAGTGCAGAACCACAGGGCTAAGGGATACATTCTACTCTTGGCTCTTTTTTCCATGATCTGTTTTTCTGTTCACTTCTCTCTTCTTTTATCTTTGTAAAGGAGAAAGAAGTGAGCGGAGAAACACTCCTGGGAAACTTCCTTACATGGCATCAGGTTGTGATGGATTTGATTTTTGCAGTCTACCTTTAGTCCTTTTGCTGTTTTATCAAAAGAAATCACATCATGTGAACTCATCACATACATAAGTGCCACATTACATCACTACATAACTGTCCAACCCCTGAGAATCCTAACCCAGCCAAATTTACACATCTCTTGTTATTAACTACCGTAGAGTCAGTTATAACTCATAGCGACAAATCCTGTATAGGATTTCAGAGCAGCGGTTGGTGGATTTAAACAGCTGATCTTGCACTTTTAACAAACATTATGGGCCAGTGCTTATCCTACAGCACCACACCAGGACTCCTCATCTTTTGAGGGAATGCAATTCAACCTATGACACACCTCCACTGCATATTCTTCCAGGTTACCGCAGATTAAAGAGTTAACAGACTTCTTGTGCCATGCACTCCTTACCCATCAGGACTGGGCTCACCTTGCTACCTAGGTAGTGCCAGTCTCCAAACACCATCTTACTGTCTAAGTTCTCAGACTATTACTGGTATTTGCTCATTGGGTTATATGGAAATCAGACATGGAGACAGAGGTAGGAATGCAAAAGTTTACTGGAAAGTAACACCGATGAAAGTTAAAGGGAAGGGGCAGTTAGAGGACTATGCAGAACTAAGACTCCCAGCCTGCCCAGTGGGGAACCTTGGAGTAAAGATTTATGTCCCAGAAGGCTGTGTTAGGCAAAAGTGACTAGTGCCTTTGCTTGAGCTTTAATTAGTCATTGGCTGTAGGCCAAGGCAGAAGAAGAGCCTTCGCTTGTAAGCTGAGGTTGACCTTGAAGAAACTAACAGCTGGAGGAGATCAGCTAACCAGGCTTCTCACAGTTGAACAACGAGCCCTTTGTTGAAGGAGGACCTGCGAGCTGCAGCACTGTGTCTGTCATTGCTTGTACAAAATATCTGCTTCGTTGATTTTTGAAACAGTTTCTGGTTATAGCAATAAACCCAGAAGGAATGAAGCTTAAAATGTCCCTTTCTGGAGGGGTTTCTCATGTCTTCAAGGGAAAGGCAGGAATACATAACAGGCCCTGGACAGTGGTGTAAGCAAGAAGAAGGACCTCAAGGGAAAAGCATTCATTGGTTCTGATTAAGTTATTATCGTATTGACACCAAGTGCGTCTACCCTGCCCTAACCTGCTATTTACTTTGTCATCATTTATGTCTTGGTTTCCATGAGAATGCAAAGTTGGAGATAAAAAGGAGTGAATATTGCTAATCTATCTTATATCAAAGATATTAATTAAGCATTTTGGGTATTTAAAGAAACACTACAGTCCTTTTGTAACAGTTCAAATTAGAAATATACTGATTAGACAAATCCATACAGAGGAATACTATCAGATACCTAGAATGTACGGTTAAGGTAATGTAGTCAGTTAGGCCTGTACTAGTTAAATTTAGCATTTTACTCGCCATAAACAATAGATTTCCCTACTATTTTTTGTGAATGACACTGCAGAAATTCTATCTCTTTTAAGCCTCCTAGAAGCACACAATTGAATTATGTCACTTCTATCTACTTCAACATTTATTATACTTGTTAATTAAAGTACATCCTCAAGGACCTCTGCTTGTCAACCATGTGTTACCTTGGCTGGAAGTGCCCTACATACTTGAAGGCAAAGATGATAAAATATTATATATGACAGCTACTCTAAATTGGCCTTCCCATCAGAAGGGCAACATATACTCGAAAGTAAAGAATTGTATGTTAATGTTCTGTGTTTTACTAATTTACATTGGCCTTACCCAATACATAATGCATTTATTAGTGAGCTTTGGAATCTTAAGATTGACCCAGTACAAATGAAAAGGCAAATTTATTGCAGGCTTAATTGTGAGTAAAATTGTTATGGACTTTATAACTGGTGGGCTCAAACTGTGGACCTTGAGTTTTGCAGTCCAGTTCTTACCATATGGAACCACTGGGCTCCCCAGATTTTAACAGATGCTCCCAAATTGCCCAGCAAATGTGTTTAACTAGCTTGTACTCTCACAAGCCCTGTTTCAAGATTTTCTATTTTCCACGTCATCAGTAGTTGTTGTTAAGTGCTGTCAAGTCGATTCCAATCCATAGTGACCCTGTATAGGGTTTCCAAGGAGCAGCTGGTGAGCTTGAATCACCAACCTTGAGGTTCAAATGACTCTGCAGTCTGACACATTAGCCCACAGTGCCACACCAGGACTCCACTTTATCAGTTCTGTATATTATTTTAAAAATTCTAATTGAATAGATAAAAGCCTGTAGCCCATCATTGCTTTACCTTCCATTTCTTAATTACTAAACAGACTGCTAACCAGTTGCCTGTGGTTTTTTTTTTTTTTTTGCACGTTGTCCTGTTATGTAACCATGTCATCATGCCCTTTGTCTTCCCTTTTTGGCATCTTAGATTCATACTGTTGATGTAAGAATATTCCTTGAATCCTAGCACAGAATTATTATTATTGTTTTACTATTTCCTTTTATCATTTTTCTCTGACATTTGTTGTCATTTCTCTCCTTACTCCACAAATATTCTGCACCAGTGTTTTTGGGTATATGAACTTGAAAAGTATACGTTGCTATTGTGAAGTGCTGTGAAGTCAATTCGGAGTCATAGCAATACTGTATAGGTTTTCCAAGGAACAGCTAGTGGGTTTGAACTGTCAACTTTGTGGCTCAACCTGAATTTGTGGTCCAGTGCTTATCCAACTGTGCCACACTAGGACTCCTGAAAAGTATATAGTGTTTATTTAAATATTCATTTTGGCTTATATATATGAAACTGCACTGGAAATCTTATTTTATTTCTTATTTTTTTGATTGAAAAGAAACAGTTTATATGATTACATTTTTTTTTTTTTTTAAGGTTTGTTTAGTTGTTTGCAATAGAAACTATTTTGATGGACGTTCATATAAAAGGAAGTATAGTCTGCTGTTGCAGAAGACAGTGTTCTATCATTTCATCTCAGGCAAGTTGGTTGATAGTTTGTTCAGGTTTTTTATAACCTTACTGATTTTCTAATCGTCTATCTATTACTTAGAGAAAGATGTCTTGAAGTCTTTAATTATTATTCTATTGTAGGTTCTATCAGTTTTTACTTCATTATTTTAAAGCTTTGCTGTTAGGAGCATATATGTTTAACATTGCTATACTTTGTTATATGTTATACGTTCTAAGTTGTCAAAGACTTCATTTTAATTGGATCAACTATCAACACTCATAGAAGCACCTGTCAGGAATTCAAAAGATGTATTACATTGGGCAGATCTGCTGCACAAGACCTCTTTAAAGTGTTGAAGAAAAAATATGTCAATTTGAGGACTAGGGTGCCATGGTATTTTCAATAACTTCATATTCATATGAAAGTTGAATAGTGGATAAGGAAGATCATAGAAGAATTGATGCATTTGAGTTATGGTGTTGGAGGAGAATATTGAAAGTACCATGGACTGCTAAAAGTACAACTAGAGTTCTCCTTGGAAGCTAGGATGGCCAGACTTCATCTCTCATATTTCAGACATATTGCCAGGAGGGACCAGTTATTGGAAAAGGATATCATGTTTGGTAGTGTGGAGGGTTGGAGAAAAAGAAAAAGACCCCAATGAGATGGATTGGTACAGTGGTAGCATCAATGGGCTCAAATGTAGCAATGACTGTGACGTTGACCCAGGACTGGGCAGCATTTCGTTCTGTGCATAGGATCACTATGAGTTGGTACTGATCTGATGGCACCGAAAAACAACACATTTTTTTTGCATGTGTAAATTGACCTTGTTATCATTATATGAGTATTTTACTATATTTTGAGTATTATTTGTATGGTATATGTAATTTTTCATTTGCTTTTGACCTCTATATAAATTATTATTATTTTTTTAAGTTTTTATTGTGAATTGAGTGATAGTTTACATGGGGGCACAACTGTGCAGTTCAAACGGCTTTGCAGTCTGGCACATTAACCCACAGCACCACACCAGGACTCCACTTAGAATATAGCTTAGCCTATAAAAATTTTGATTTGATAATATCTTTTAATTGCTATGTGTAGACTAACTATACTTTAGAACAAGGTAATAAATACAATTATGAATATTTACCTCTTGTGTTTTCTTTATGATCTGAAATTCTACGTTTCCCAGTAGTATTTCCCTCATTGTGCATAAGTTCATTTACTATTTCCGTTATAGCAGCTATGTTGGTGATGTGGATGCAGTCTTTAAGCTTTCTTTGTCTCAATGTTTTTATTTCATTTTTATTTCTGAAGAATGTTTTTTTTCTGGATATAATATTTTTAGTTGACATTTCTTTTCTTTTACCTATTCAAAGATTTTTGTTGCTTTTTAGGCTTCAGATTTTCTGACAAGAAATCTATGAAAATTCATGTTATTTGCTGTTTTACTCTAATTTCTGATTACATCTCTAGTTTTTTTTTGTTTTGTTTTGTTTTTAGCAGTTTGAATATCATGTGTAGAAATGACTTTCTTTGAATTGGATTTCACTGAGCTTTATGAACTTTTGACTTTATAGCTTTCAACAATTTGGGAAAATTTCAACCAATGTTTTATTGTTTTTTGTTTTTTAATTCACCATCTGTTTGTTTTCTAAGCTGTATTCCCAGCTCTGTACTAACAGTGTTGTGACATAAATCTTTTTTCATTTACGTTTTATAAACTCATGATAGTTTTTCTATAGAATATTTCTATGATTGGGATTGCTGTGTTTGATAGTATAGATACATTTCCATTCACTATGTACAACCAATTTATTTTGTTTGCTAGAGCTGTGGTATTATGTTATGATATAGTAGTACCGCAATAGTTTTATTAATCCTCTTTTTCTTGATTTTGTTTGTTGTCCTCTACTTCACGACTAATGAAAGAGCCCTGATGGCACTGTGAATTTGGCATTGGATAACTACCTGCAAGGTTGTTGGTTCAAAACCACCAGCTACTCCATGGGAGAAAGAGGACACTCTCTGTTCCTATAAAGATTTACAGTCTCAGAGACTTACTATTTGTTGTTAATTTACAGTCTCAGAGACTTACTATTTGTTGTTAAATTCCATCAAGTCCTTTTTGACTCACAGTTACCCTATATAGGGTTTCTGAAGTGGTAAGTCTTGTGAGAGTAGAGAGCCTCATAACTCTGCCTTGTGGTTTACAATCCAATGTTTATCCTACAGAAACTTAATTTAAGAGGCATTTAATATAAGATGTCTAGAATTACTCTCCTTATTAGTTGTCATAAATATGGAAATGAAAGCAGTTAAGCCAAAGGAAGCAAAGATCATCAAAAGTTATTGAGTACATGTCTTCCTTAATGGAACATTTCATTTTGGGATGTGTATATGACTATGTCGTTAAATGCTGCTGAGTTGGTTCTGAGTTATAGTGACCCTGTATAGGGTTGCTGAGGAGCAGCTGGTGAGTTTGAACAGGTAGCCTTGTGATTAGCAGTTCAGTGCTTATCCTATAGTGCTCTTATAAAACTAAGCTATTATTTTAGCAGTATTTAGTGATAAATGTTTCATTAATAATAAATATGCTGGCATTGCAAACTTTGTATTGTATGTTAGTTCAAGGCTTTTTTATTTCAGAGCACCATCACTGATGGATCCATCGATCTTTCTATACACATAGATTCATTCTTCTGATAAATGGATTAGGAGCACTCCGTTCCTTAAAAGGCAACAGGTCTCTAAATCCACTGGTTAAATAATATTATAAACTGCCTTTTCCAACTATAAATCGTGTCAACATTGAAAAATAACATCTACTAAAAGAATTTAGGAGCATACCAGCAAATAATTAATAGAACAATTGTGACAATGTCAAGGATGCGCTTATTATAGCCAGGAATAACTGACTGATGGTCAAGCAAAATTTTTCAAGAAGAATTGATGTTACATTCCCTAGTGACTATTGGGAAAGCCTTCTCTGGATTTTTACCTGCATATTCTGACATCTCTTAATTAATCACATCTGTCAAATGATGCTGAAAGATAACTCAACAGGATCTCCTTATGGGCAATTTGACAGTCATTACTGACTAAGGACTTCATTCCCTCACAGAAAGAGGCTTCAAAAAGTGAGGTACGGACACCTTAAATAGTTAACCATTTGAGAATAAAAGACAGCATTCCCTTAAGGACAAAATGCAGAACGTTTAGGAAAGAAGGAAAAATAGAAACAAGAAATACAGGGAGGAAATAGGATAAGTGATGTTACATGTGGGAATCGCATGCAATCAGTAAACTTAAACAAAATGTGCATGAATTGTTGAATGTAAAACTGATGATCTGCTTTGTAAACTGTCAGCCAATTTGCAATAATATATATATATGTTGTTGTTGTTGTTATGTGTCATGGAGTTGGAACCGACTCATAGCAACCCTGTACAGGGTATCCGAGGCTGTAAATCTTTACGGGAGCAGAAAGCCTCATCTTTCTCCTGCGGAACAGCTGATAGTTTCAAACAGCTGACCTTGTGATTCACAGCCCAATTTGTAACCACTACGCTACCAGAGCTCCATATATATTCACAAAAGTGATATATGTATTTTCAGCAATACAGCAGACTAGGCAGACACACTACATGGACTCTACAACAAACATACAAGAGACCTGATGAAAATCCTGGAACCCTGAATTTCAGAGGAAAGGTTAGAGACATGGGTTGAGTGCTTTCTGGGAGAACAAGCTTAGTAGGGATGGCAAGAGAAGGAGATGACTGATGAATTGTTGGCCAGCTGCAGAATGACCATCTTGAACTTTTGTGAGCAACTTTGGTGACAAGACGGGCTAGATATGCAAATTCACACAGTCAACAGGAAAAGTGTGATTCCTTCTTTACCCCCATATTCCAATGGTGACCAGAGATGTGGCCTACTCCCACCCTCATCCACCCCTATCACAGACCCTACTCTCTGGGTTTTGGGAACTGTGTGGGGAGTGAGCCACCTCAGTATGAAGTTGAGACTGACATTGCTGTTTGGTGCCTGTATTCAACTAGGCTTGGCTCCAGACCTCCAGAACCTGCTAAGCCACCAGACTAGCATTCATTTAATGGAAATTCTCATAACCACTCACCCTGTTCCCAACTGTCTGTGGTCCTAATAGACACTGAAACCAGCTCTATCAAAGGCTTCCATCAACCATTATGGATTGAATGACAAGAACATAGATAACACATTGTTGTTGTTAAGTGCTGTCAAGTCAATTTCAACACATAGTGACCCTGTATAGGGTTTCTGATAAGAAGCTGGTGAGCTTGAACCAC
>NW_006408550.1:14573387-14574917 GCF_000296735.1 Chrysochloris asiatica
AACAACAACAACAACAACAAAAACTCAGAAGATCTCATAAGAGCAAACACAAAATCAATGTAAATTTTGAAATTGAAACAAAACCTGAAAATAGAAATCTAGAAGATTAATACTAAGATTTCAGAAATGGACAATACATTAAAAAGGGCAAATAAACAGTTTAAAAGCAATGAAAGCTAAAATTAGTGAGCTTGAAGATAAATCTCTCAATAGGAGTATGCTAGAAAAACAATTAAAAAAAGAATACAAAATTTCAAAGTAAGCCTAAGAGTTAGATGGGACACCATGAAGAGGAATAATTTATGGGTGATTAGAATTCCAGAACAGGAAGAGACAAAGAAAAGTACAGACAAAATTGTTGAAAAGTTATTGGAAGAAAACTTCCCTAACATCATGAAAGATGAGAAGATAATCAAATAAGAAAATGAACAAACCTCAAACAGGATAGCCCTCACAAGAAAGTCACCATGACATGTCATAATAAAAATTTCCAAAACCAAAAACATGGAAAGAATCCTGAGAGCAGCTCAGGAGAAATGAAAATTTACCTACAAAGGAGAACCAATAAGGCTAAGCTCTGATACTCAGCAGAATATGAAGACAAAAAGGCAATGGGATGACAAGCAAAACTCTGAAAGAAAAAAAATGCCAACCAAGAATAATACACTCAGTAAAACTGTCTCTCTAGTGTGATGGTGCAATTAGGAGATTTCCAGATAAACAGAAATTAAAGGAATTTGCTATAATCAGACCAACTTTACAAAAAAACCCAACAATAGCTGACAACAACCTGAGATTAACATACATGACACCACCACCCAGAACTCAATCCAGATATAGATGTATTTAAAGTAAAACAACTTTACAGTACTAAAAATGGGAACCAGACATACCAATTTATAATGAAATCAACTACAAAGTTGAATGGGGGATAGTGCACAGACCTTCCAAATAGAAAGGAAGCAAAGTAGATATACAGATAAAACAGACTGTATTAACTGGGGGGAGATTAACAAATTACAGTATAACCTAAAAGTAAATTAATACACCTTTACATTAAAATAAAAAAGTCAAATATCAGAAAGAATTAGTAAACAAGAACACAATAAAAATGAAAGTGAAAAGAAAATTTACAAACAAAACTAACTCAGCACAAAGAATTAAGAAAATTGATTCATACCTATCAATAGCTATACTGAATATAAATGGATTAAATGCACCAGTCAAGAGACAGAGAGTAGAAGAAATGTATGTGAAAGCTAGATCCTTCAATATGCTGTATATGAGAGACACATCTGTAGGTGCTCAAACTTAATGCTCAAATTTGCCATGCCAGTGTCACATCATAGCATATCTCCTGTCCTTTCTCCCTGTTCCTGCTATCTAGGAAGGAGCAGACAGCCCCTCCTCCAGCTACACGTGCCCAAGCTTCTTGGTCTCCTGTTTTAGTTTTGCATATGCTCAGAAGTTGCTGACAGCCCTCTCCTCCCACTGTGAAACTCTTTGTTCTTTAGGCTGAGACAGACAGCC
>NW_006408550.1:14583220-14584527 GCF_000296735.1 Chrysochloris asiatica
TTTTTCTTCATAGAACCCAGCTTCTCATATTATTTGCTCAGCATACAGGTTGAATAGGCATGGTGAAAGAACACAACCTTGTCACACACCTTTCCCAATTTTAAAACATTCAGTGTTCCCATGCTCTGTTCGAACAACTGCTTCTTGGTCCAGAGCGTAGTCACATGTTAATATGGGTGATGGGGCAGGCAATATACAACACAAGAGAGTTCCACCGAGGAATGATGAATGTATTTGGAGACACAAAAGAACACCAGTGTTAAAGTGAATAAAGGTAAATGCTACTAACTGATAGTACATGGAAGGAATTGTAACCACAATAATGAAGTAAAGTATATGATTTGTTGGGTGTAAAACTGATGATCTGCTCTGTAAACCTTTACTTAATTCACAATAAAAAGAAATTAAAGCGATATATATTGATTTTCTAAATGTTCTCGCTTTAATCTCACAGGATGTAAAATATAATTGATGCTTGAACAACACAGGGGTTAAGGGAGCCAGCCTACTACACTCTTGAAATTTTGCATATAATTTACAGTTGACCCTTGAACAATACAGGTTTGAACTGTGCTGGCTCACTTAGATGGTGGGTTTTTTTTTTTTTTTTTTTCCTGCTACCATTGTGGTCAGTTCAAGTGTTATGTTTCCGTAAAACACTGTGCAATGCTAATCATCTTCATATGAGCAGTTGTTGCTTCATTAACTGTTCATGAAGTGCTCTCAAAGAGATGATTAGTGTCATTAGAGTGTTTTCAGAAGATACTCTGGACACTTTTGCTCACAACAGTTGCAGTGTGGAAAATAAAATTCTATATATAAGTGGTCCGGTGCAGTTCAAAGGTGTCTTGTATAAGGGTTAACTCTACTTAGTGTATGATTGAATATATTCATGTATGTGTAGGTGTGAGGAGAAAATGCATTTCATAGGTATATTTGTGGTATTTATCCCAAACATTGTATTCATATAATATGTAAACATAATAATGTCGGACAGGCTGTTCATTCTAAGCTGTGTTTCCATGAGGCAGGGACAGAGGCAGGTAGAAAGCAACATTTCTTTCTTTCATTGTATTTGTAGTTTGGGTACATAAATATATAATGTCACTCTCTTTAGAAATATTGGCACTAATTCACATTACATTTTATAGATAATATTAATATGGTGGCTATGTGCCATGGAGTCTCTTCCAACTCTTAGCAACCCTGTATAGGGTTTCCAGTGCTGTAAATCTTTATGGGAGCAGAAAGCATCATCTTTCTCCCATGTAACAGCTGGTAGTTTTAAACTGCTGACTTTCAGGTTA
>NW_006408550.1:14585703-14590448 GCF_000296735.1 Chrysochloris asiatica
GGCCTGCTAACTGCAGGGTTGGTGGTTCAAACCCACCAGCCACTCCACAGATGAAAGATGAAGCAGTCTGCTCGCATAAAGGTTTCTAGTTTTAAAAGCTCCGTTGAACAGTTCTACTTTGTCTGAGAAGGTCACCATGAGCCAGACATGAGTCAATGGCAGTGGTTAAAGTGCTTGACTATTAAGAAATCAGTGGTTCAAACCCACCAGCTTCTCTGTGAGAGAAAAATGGGGCATTTTTTGTTTCTATATAGTTAGCCTGGGAAACCCTATGAGGCAGGTCTTTGTTATTCTATAGGGTCACTATGAGTCAAAATAGACTCAACACCAGGAAGATTTAAAATTTAGTAATTACATATCTAAATTAAAATTTGTATAATTGATATAAACCATACGTAATCTATTATATATAAAATTATATATGTTGTTGTTAGGTGTCTTCTAGTCCACACAGCGGAACAAATGTTTTTGGTCCTGCACCATCCTTACAATTGTTCTTCTATCTAAGTCTATTGTGGTTGCCACGTGTCAGTTCATCCTTCTTCAGGGACTGATCCCTCCTGACAACATGTCAGATAATTTCTACATTCCTTTGGATTACCTTTCTTTTGAATAACCACAAATATGGATCTCTTTGAATCAGTTGTCCACGTAGTTGTTCTCTAAATTTTTTTTGGCATAGACAAGTAAGCACCTCCAGATAGCTGAAAGATTTCAGTTTGTATTCCTTCGATTCCCGGAGCCTTGTTTTGTGCCAATGTCTTCAGTAAAGCTTGAACTTCTTCCTTCAGTTCCATTAGTACCTGATCATATGATACCTCCTGAAATGGTTGAACATCTGGCAATTCTTTTTGGTACAATGACTCTGTGTATTCCTTCCATCTTCTTTTAATACTTCCTGTATCATTCAATATCTTACCCATGCTGTCATTGTTGTTAATGTGGTTGAGTTGGTTCTGGCTCGTAGTGACTCTGGAAAGGGTTTCCAAGGAGCAGCTGGTGGGTTTGAAACACCAACCTTGTGGTTAGGCATCCAATGCTTATCCTACTGTGCCACACCAGGATTTTGCTCATAGAATCCTTCAATATTGCAATATGAGGGTCAAGTTTTTTATTGAGTTCTTTCAGCTTGAGAAATGCTGAGCATGTTTTTTTCCTATTGGTTTTCTAACTCTCCATATTTTCACATTTCATTATAATACTTTTTCTTTTGGAGCTGTGCTTTGAAATTTTCTGCTTAACTCTTAATTTCCTCCTCTCTTCCAGTCACTTTAACTCCTCTATATCCAAGAACAAGTTTCAGCATCTCTTTTGAAGTCCACTTTGGACTTTTATTTCTTTCCTATTGCTTTAATGATTTTTTTTTTTTTCATGTATGATGTTCTTGATGTCATCCCATGACTTTTCTGATTTTCAATCATTAGTGTTTAATGTATCAAATTTATTCTTGAGATGGTCTCTAAATTGAGGTGGGATACACTCAAGGTCATATGTTGACTTCTGTGGACTTAAAAAAAAATTTTTCAGCTTCATTCTGAACTTGCAAAAGAGTAATTAATGGTCTGTTCTGCAGTTGCCCCTGAATTTTTTTTGACTGATAATACTGAGTTTCTCCTTTGTTTCTTCCCACAGATGTAGTCAGTTTGGTCTGGTGAGAGTCACATGTACGCTTGCCCTTTATATTGTTGAAAATATGTATTTGCAATGAATAAATCTTTGATCTTGAAAAATCCTATCATGTGATTCCAAGTATCATTTCTATCACCACGTCCATATTTTCCAACTACTGACCTTCCTCTTTGTTTCTAACTTTCATGTACAAATTATCAATAATTATTGATGCATTTTGGTTTTATGTTCAATTTCTGAGTGAAGAAGCTGATGTTGTTGTTATGTGCCGTGGAGTCGGTTACGACTAATAGCAACCCTGTACAGGGTTTCTGAGGCTGTAAATCTTTATGGGAGCAGAAAGCCTCATCTTTCTCCCATGGAACAGCTGGTAGTTTTGAACTGCTGACTGTGAGATTAGCAGCCCAATTTGTAACCACTATGCTACCAGAGCTCCTTGAAGAAGGTTATAGAATTATTTAATTTCATCATCACTGACTTTAGTGGTTCACACATAAATTTGAATAATAATGGCATTAGCTGTTCTTCTTTGTAGATGTATAGATATTACACTATCACAGACCACATTGTACTTCAAGACAGATCTTGAAAGTTGATGCCATTCTTTTTCAATTTGTTATGCTTGGAATAGTAAACCATATGACTGTCAGATTCAAAATGACCAATAAGAGTTCATTTCAGCTTACTAATACCTAGGATATAGATCTTTATGCAAGGCCTTTTCCTTTGACCACTTTCAAATTTTCTAGATTCATACTTCACACATTCTATAATCTGCTTATTTATGGATATTGGCAGCAGTTTCTACTCATCTTGAGTTGTGCCCCATCAGCAAATGATGGACTCAAAAGCTTTGCTGTATTCATGTCATTGAGGTCAACTCTACTTTGCGGAAGCATCTTTCCCCCAGTTGTATTTTGAAGGCCTTCCAATCAGAGGTGCTCATCTTCTGACAATGTATCAGACAGTGTTCTGCTGTTATTCACAACATTTTCAGTGACTAACCATACAGATGTGGGCTACCTCTCCTTCTTCCTAGTCTGTCATCATTTGGAAGCTCTGGTGAGAACTGTCCCCCATGGGGGGCAAGCATTTTAAATACTGGTGACATAACTTCCATCATCACAGCAACACACAAGGCAAAACAAACTGACAGAAGAGTTGTGGAAATTATATACACTTGAGTATAAGTACTGAACTGCTAATTGCAAAATTGGTGGTTCAAACCTTTCAGCTGCATCTTAGAGACCCTATACAGGATGCATAAGTAGGAACATGTGCATGCTGTTGTTGTTATTAATTGCTGCCAAGTCATTTCCAACTTATGGCAATCCTGTTTAGAAATCAGGAATGCATTCTCAGTAGATATGAGATATGGAGAGGGAACTGGATGGATACCTACAAGGTCAGTAGTTCAAACATTCTGACTGCATCTTAGAAACCCTACACACACACACACACACACACACACACACGATGCAACTGAAGGGCTTGAATCACTTAGCATTTAGCAGTTCAGTGCCTTCCCTATATTCCAGATCTACTGGTAATGTATTCCTAATAGTTGTGTTGTTTCAGATTAACATATATAAAAGTGTTATAGAGTTTACATGTTTCATAAATAAATAACATGGTTTACTATGCCATGAATAAAAAATTGAAGAAGAATGGCATCTCATTCATCATCAGAAAGAACATTTCTAGATCTATCTTGAATTATAATGCTGTCTGTGATAGGATATTACCCATATGCCTACAGGAAGACCAGTTAATATCATTATTATTCAAATTTACAAACCAACCACTAAAATCAGTGATGAATAAATTGAAGAATTCTACCAGCATCTTCAGTCTGAAGTTGATCAAATGTGTAATCAACATGCATTGATAATTACTGGTGACTGGAATGTAAGGGTTAGAAACAAAGAGGAAGGAACAGTAATTGGAAAACATGGCCTTGGTGATAGAAATGATCATATGCTAGAATTCTGCAACACCAATGACTTATTCATTGCAAACACGTTTTTAAAACAATGTAAAAGATAATTATACAAAATGGACCTCACCAATAGAACACACAAAAATAAATTGAGTACTTCTGTGTGAAGAGACAGAGGGAAAGTTCAGTATCATTATCCAAAAGCAGGTGAGGGGCTGATTGTGGGACACACCATCAATTGCTTATACGCAAGTTCAGGATGAGGCTAAAGAAAATTAAAACAAGTCCATGAGAGTCAAAATTTGACATTGAACAATGTTATTGTTGTTGTTAGGTGCCATCAAGTAGGTACTGACTCATAACGACCTGATGCACAGCAGAACGAAAGTGTCCGATCCTGGGCAAACCTCACTATTGTTGCCACACTTGAGCCCATTGATGCTGCTACCTTGCCAATCCATCTCGTAGGGGGTCTTCCTCTTTTTCTCTGACCCTCCACCTTATCAAATATGATATTCTCCAGTGACTGGTGCTTCCTAACAATATGTCGGAAGTATGAGAGTTGAAGTTTGGCCATGCTGGCCTCCAAGAAGCACTCTGGTTGCAGTTCTTCCAACACAGATCTATGGGTTCTTTTGGCAGCCCATGGCACTTTCAATATTCTCCTCCAACACCATAACTGAAATGCATCAATTCTTCTACGGTCTTCCTTATTCACTGTCTAGCTTTCACATGCATATGAGGTTATTGAAAATACCTTGGCTTGGGTCAGACACACCTTAGTCCTCAAGCTGACGTCCTCTTCAAAACTTTAAAAAGGTCTTGTGCAGCAAATTTATTTGCCCAATGCAATATGTTGTTTGATTTCTTGACTGTTGCTTCCATGAGTGTTTATAGTTGATCCAAGAAGAATGAAGTCCTTGACAACTTCAATCTTTTCTTCATTGATAATAATGTTGTTTATTGGTCCAGTGGTGACAATTTTTGTTTTCTTTACATTGAGATGTAATCCATACTGAAGGCTGTGTTCTTTGATCTTCAACAGTAAATATTTTAAGTTCTCTTCACTTTTAGCATGCAAAATTTTATCATCTACATATCACAGGTTTTAATTAGTCTTACTTCAATCCTGATGCAAATTATTAAATGATGCAGAAAGCATCAAAAGAAGATGGAA
>NW_006408550.1:14591286-14593008 GCF_000296735.1 Chrysochloris asiatica
GGAGTAGAAAGCCTGATCTTTCTCCCATGGAGCAGCTGGTAGTTTCGAACCACTGACCTTAAGGTTCGCAGCCCGATTCGTAACCACTACGCTACCAGAGCTCCTTATCATATCTTACCTGAATTTAGAGATCATCTCAATAACTGATTTGATGCATTAGACTCTAATGACTAAAGACCAGAAGACTTTTGGGATGACATCAAGAACACCAAAGAGGATTAAAGCAAAAGGTAATGAAGAAGACAAGAAAGAAGGAAAAGACCAGAATGGATGTCAGAAGAGACCCTGACACTTGCTCTCTGGTGTAGAGAAGCTAAAGCAATAAGAAGAACTGAAGAACTGAAAGAGCTGAACAGAAAATTTCAAAGGGCAGCTCTAGAAGACAAAGTCAAGTTTTATAATGAAATGTGCAAAGACCTGGACTTAGAAAATCAGAAGGGAAGAACACACTTACAATATTGAAGGGGTCACAGCACCAAAAGGATAAGGTTGATGTTCAACCACTTCAAGAAATAGCATATGATCAAGCACAAAAGACATGCTCAGCATTTCTAAAGCTGAAAGAACTCAGGGAAAAAATTCAAGACTCGACTTGCACTATCGAAGGATTCTATGAGCAAAATATTGAATGATGCAGAACACATCAAAAGAAGATGGCAGGAACACACAGAATAATTGCACCAAAAAGAAGTGGCTGATGTTCAACCATTTCAAGAGGTAGCATATGATCATGAGTCAATGATACTGAAGGAAGAAATCCAAAATGCACTGAAGACAAAGGAAAAGAACAAGTTTCCAGAAATTGATGGAATACAAATTGAAATCTTTCAATAACCAGATGCAGCACTGGAGGTACTCCATCATCTATGCCAAGAAATTTGGAAGATAGATATATGGACAATATATTGGAAGAGTTCCATATCTGTTCCAATTCCAAAGAGAGGTGACTAACTCAGTGGAATGTGGAAATCATTGGGCAATATCATTAATATTACATGCAAGTAAAATTTTGCTAGGGTTAATTTTTAAATGGTTGCAACAGTACATTGATAGGGAACTACCAGAGGTTCAATCCATATTCAAATGGATACATGGAGCCAGAGATATTATTGTTGATATCATATGGATCTTGGCTAAAAGCAGAGGATACCAGAAAGATGTTTACCTGTGCTTTATTGACTATGCAAAGGCTTTCAACTTTGCGGATCATGACAAGCTATGGACAACATTGTGGAGAATGAGTATTCTAGAAAACTTAATTGTGCTCATGAGGAACATGTGCATAGACAAAGAGACAGTCATTTGAACAGAAAAGGGGAACTATGAATGATTTAAAATCAGGCAAGGTGTGCACTAGAGTTGTATCCTTTCACCATAGTTATTCAATTTGTACGATAAGCAAGTAGTTAGAGAAGTTGGGTAATATGTAGGAGAACATGACATCAGGATTGGAGGAAGACTCATCAACAAACTACGATGTGCAGAAGATACAACCTTGCTTACTGAAAGCAAAGAGGACTTGGAATATTTATTGATGAAGCTCAAAGATCGCAGTCTTCAGTATGGGTTGTACCTCAATGTAAAGAAAACAATAAATAATATCAAGATAAATGAAGAAAAAGCTGAAGTTGCCAAATACTTCATTTTGTTTGGTTCAGTCATCAGCATTTATGGAAGCAGCAAGTCAAGAAATCAAACGACATATTGCATTAAGCAAATCTG